>NW_027494022.1:0-318310 GCF_021521415.1 Bidens hawaiensis
TTCGAATAAAACATTGTCCGAAAGAGAACTAAACAAGATAACCAAAACAATTTGTGTAAAAAAAAATAAAAATAAAGAAATAAAAAATAATAATAAAGTCAACAAGTGCATGGTCCCAATTTCCACTAAATGATTATGCTTATGGGAAATCGGTTATAGACCGCGAGATTGAAATAACAAAGTAAACCGATTCAAAATGCAACTATGAATGAGAATAGTTCACTAAATAACAGATAACCAAACTCAATATTTAGTTCGTGAACAAATCTTCGAAGAAATTGATATATAAAAATTATTTCGGTAACGTCCAAACAGAATAATATACATAACAATATATATTCATGAAGAAGACAGAAAGGGAAACAAAAGGTAGTTTGTGATGCTTTTCTTCTCAAGATAAGTTATGCTATGAAAGTGGTTATAGAGGCGGTGTCATGATTTCTTAATCGAAACTCGTTGGCGTTGACAAAGAAGGGAAAAGAAATTATTGTTGGGATTCGTTCAAGTTTGTAAAAAAATCGATTGTAAAAAGGTGACGTTTTTATAACTCTAGGAAAAGTAATAAACATTTGCAAAGAAATATCTAATTAATGCTAAAGTTTGCTAAAACACTTTTTTTTGTAGAAGATTTTCTGTTGGGCGGCGCCTTATGAAAACATTATAAGAAATCATTAATTAAAATGACTTGTTGAAGATAAAATTTTTTATAGTGAATAATATAATAGCCTTATGGCTTAAGATTTGCTTATAGAGAAAAACCTTGCTTTGTTTTATTTTAAAGATATATGTTTTTTTTGGAAAAATAATAATATTAATAATAATAATAATAACAATAATGGCAATAATATTTATCGGTGTAATAATAGTAATAATAATAATATTAATAAGTAAATATAATAATAATAATATTAATATTAATATTAATATTAATAATAATAATATGAGAAATAGCCCGTTTGGTTAAAATGAAATTTCTTTTGGAAAAAAATTAACTTGATATACTTCGTATGACAAAATATTTTGTGAATATATATTTTTATTAATTTGACTAATTAAAATAATCGGGATTTGAAATCCCAAGTAAAAGGTGTTTATAAGAGAATATGTGTAGAAGAATTTGCATGAAAAATATTTATAAAAATAAAAGAAATTTAAGCATGGTTGATGACTTAGATAAGATTAAGCGTTGATGCCGAAAATTGAACAAACTTTTAAGATGACAGAGAACGCGGGGTAAGTTATCGCATAGCGGAAACGAGTTAAGTTCTTCAGAGTATTGCGGGTGTGCTCGGGGTACTCAAATGATAGCAAGCTCGAAGCAGGAGCATATGGTAAGGCACATGGTTTAGCTAAATGGTTAGGTCACGCTTGTGGGAAATGCATGGATGGTGTTGAGTATGTAAAGATTCTCGGCAAGGGTGATGAGTTGGCCTAAATTATCACAGCTTGGAGTATTTCGACATTACGGTAGCGGAGTGGTGGAATTACAAGTGTTACGCAAGGGTAGGTTTCCGTGTAAGTATTTTCGTTGGGTTGGGTTTGAGTATCCAACAGTTATGTTGGGTTTGGATTTACTTAGTATAGCTTTGAGGTTTGAATGTATTATTGTGGTCGGTAATGACTCGCGGTTTGTCGTGGTTGGGATTGCAATGGTCAATTGCTTGATAGTTTGGGTTGTCGTTTTGTGGTTTGAGTTTCGAGGGCAACGTCGAGGAAAGCGAGAAGACATGCTATGAAGCGTGAAGAATTTACGTGACACAGAACATAAATATGAAATTTGTATCAAAAATCAAAAGAAACTTTACATAAAAGATTCCTAAAATCGGAATCCATCTATAAATATGTAAATAATTAAATAAGTACAATCGAATGAAACAGGATTTGAAATCCAAGTGCTCATGAGTCAGTACTGATCTCGTAAATTTTTGATAAAATATATCAAATTTTGAAATAAAAATACGGAATTAATACAAACTTAATATGAGTAATAAAATCGAATTGAAAATCGAGTGTTTATGTACCACCATAACTTTTCGAATTTTCCATTAAAACCATAATAATAAACGAATTATATAAAGAGAACGAACTGAAAATCGACAATTCATGCATCACCATGACTTTTCGAATTCTCAATTTTAAAACACACGAGAAAATGAGTATTGAAAATTGACTATTCATGTATCACCATGACTTTTGAAATTTTAAATTTTAAACCCGAAACAGTAAATGAATATATAAATAAAGAAAACAACTTGAAATTCGACAATTCTTGTAATAGCACGACTTTTAGAAATTTCAGTGAGTATATAACCACAGAAAACGAATTAAAAACTCAAGGATAAGCGAAAATTGAAATCATTGAAGTTTTAAAGATGTAAATGATGTTTACCAAATTGCGGAAAACTGTTGAGTAGTATGAAATAATTAAAATAACAGATGAAATCCATTGAAATCATGAATATGAAATAATACAGTTGAGAATAACATGTTAGGTAAACGTAGCATTGAGCTACAAAATGTAAACACGTAAGTCATAAGCATTGGGTCCGAGAATAATAACAAAACTGTTCTTGGAGTTAATAGTGACTCAATAAACAAATGAAAATATCAACATGAATAAGGGCCATATTTGAGATTAATAAATAGTTGCGACTTAGAGATCAAGGTAAAACATTGACCTCAAATTGGTAAAACATTGAGAACAAAATAATCGAAATTTCAAGGTCGGATTTAAATATTGATCTCAAATTGGTAAAACATTGGGATTGTGAATAAATACATGATTCGAATAAAACATTGTCCGAAAGAGAACTAAACAAGATAACCAAAACAATTTGTGTAAAAAAAAATAAAAATAAAGAAATAAAAAATAATAATAAAGTCAACAAGTGCATGGTCCCAATTTCCACTAAATGATTATGCTTATGGGAAATCGGTTATAGACCGCGAGATTGAAATAACAAAGTAAACCGATTCAAAATGCAACTATGAATGAGAATAGTTCACTAAATAACAGATAACCAAACTCAATATTTAGTTCGTGAACAAATCTTCGAAGAAATTGATATATAAAAATTATTTCGGTAACGTCCAAACAGAATAATATACATAACAATATATATTCATGAAGAAGACAGAAAGGGAAACAAAAGGTAGTTTGTGATGCTTTTCTTCTCAAGATAAGTTATGCTATGAAAGTGGTTATAGAGGCGGTGTCATGATTTCTTAATCGAAACTCGTTGGCGTTGACAAAGAAGGGAAAAGAAATTATTGTTGGGATTCGTTCAAGTTTGTAAAAAAATCGATTGTAAAAAGGTGACGTTTTTATAACTCTAGGAAAAGTAATAAACATTTGCAAAGAAATATCTAATTAATGCTAAAGTTTGCTAAAACACTTTTTTTTGTAGAAGATTTTCTGTTGGGCGGCGCCTTATGAAAACATTATAAGAAATCATTAATTAAAATGACTTGTTGAAGATAAAATTTTTTATAGTGAATAATATAATAGCCTTATGGCTTAAGATTTGCTTATAGAGAAAAACCTTGCTTTGTTTTATTTTAAAGATATATGTTTTTTTTGGAAAAATAATAATATTAATAATAATAATAATAACAATAATGGCAATAATATTTATCGGTGTAATAATAGTAATAATAATAATATTAATAAGTAAATATAATAATAATAATATTAATATTAATATTAATATTAATAATAATAATATGAGAAATAGCCCGTTTGGTTAAAATGAAATTTCTTTTGGAAAAAAATTAACTTGATATACTTCGTATGACAAAATATTTTGTGAATATATATTTTTATTAATTTGACTAATTAAAATAATCGGGATTTGAAATCCCAAGTAAAAGGTGTTTATAAGAGAATATGTGTAGAAGAATTTGCATGAAAAATATTTATAAAAATAAAAGAAATTTAAGCATGGTTGATGACTTAGATAAGATTAAGCGTTGATGCCGAAAATTGAACAAACTTTTAAGATGACAGAGAACGCGGGGTAAGTTATCGCATAGCGGAAACGAGTTAAGTTCTTCAGAGTATTGCGGGTGTGCTCGGGGTACTCAAATGATAGCAAGCTCGAAGCAGGAGCATATGGTAAGGCACATGGTTTAGCTAAATGGTTAGGTCACGCTTGTGGGAAATGCATGGATGGTGTTGAGTATGTAAAGATTCTCGGCAAGGGTGATGAGTTGGCCTAAATTATCACAGCTTGGAGTATTTCGACATTACGGTAGCGGAGTGGTGGAATTACAAGTGTTACGCAAGGGTAGGTTTCCGTGTAAGTATTTTCGTTGGGTTGGGTTTGAGTATCCAACAGTTATGTTGGGTTTGGATTTACTTAGTATAGCTTTGAGGTTTGAATGTATTATTGTGGTCGGTAATGACTCGCGGTTTGTCGTGGTTGGGATTGCAATGGTCAATTGCTTGATAGTTTGGGTTGTCGTTTTGTGGTTTGAGTTTCGAGGGCAACGTCGAGGAAAGCGAGAAGACATGCTATGAAGCGTGAAGAATTTACGTGACACAGAACATAAATATGAAATTTGTATCAAAAATCAAAAGAAACTTTACATAAAAGATTCCTAAAATCGGAATCCATCTATAAATATGTAAATAATTAAATAAGTACAATCGAATGAAACAGGATTTGAAATCCAAGTGCTCATGAGTCAGTACTGATCTCGTAAATTTTTGATAAAATATATCAAATTTTGAAATAAAAATACGGAATTAATACAAACTTAATATGAGTAATAAAATCGAATTGAAAATCGAGTGTTTATGTACCACCATAACTTTTCGAATTTTCCATTAAAACCATAATAATAAACGAATTATATAAAGAGAACGAACTGAAAATCGACAATTCATGCATCACCATGACTTTTCGAATTCTCAATTTTAAAACACACGAGAAAATGAGTATTGAAAATTGACTATTCATGTATCACCATGACTTTTGAAATTTTAAATTTTAAACCCGAAACAGTAAATGAATATATAAATAAAGAAAACAACTTGAAATTCGACAATTCTTGTAATAGCACGACTTTTAGAAATTTCAGTGAGTATATAACCACAGAAAACGAATTAAAAACTCAAGGATAAGCGAAAATTGAAATCATTGAAGTTTTAAAGATGTAAATGATGTTTACCAAATTGCGGAAAACTGTTGAGTAGTATGAAATAATTAAAATAACAGATGAAATCCATTGAAATCATGAATATGAAATAATACAGTTGAGAATAACATGTTAGGTAAACGTAGCATTGAGCTACAAAATGTAAACACGTAAGTCATAAGCATTGGGTCCGAGAATAATAACAAAACTGTTCTTGGAGTTAATAGTGACTCAATAAACAAATGAAAATATCAACATGAATAAGGGCCATATTTGAGATTAATAAATAGTTGCGACTTAGAGATCAAGGTAAAACATTGACCTCAAATTGGTAAAACATTGAGAACAAAATAATCGAAATTTCAAGGTCGGATTTAAATATTGATCTCAAATTGGTAAAACATTGGGATTGTGAATAAATACATGATTCGAATAAAACATTGTCCGAAAGAGAACTAAACAAGATAACCAAAACAATTTGTGTAAAAAAAAATAAAAATAAAGAAATAAAAAATAATAATAAAGTCAACAAGTGCATGGTCCCAATTTCCACTAAATGATTATGCTTATGGGAAATCGGTTATAGACCGCGAGATTGAAATAACAAAGTAAACCGATTCAAAATGCAACTATGAATGAGAATAGTTCACTAAATAACAGATAACCAAACTCAATATTTAGTTCGTGAACAAATCTTCGAAGAAATTGATATATAAAAATTATTTCGGTAACGTCCAAACAGAATAATATACATAACAATATATATTCATGAAGAAGACAGAAAGGGAAACAAAAGGTAGTTTGTGATGCTTTTCTTCTCAAGATAAGTTATGCTATGAAAGTGGTTATAGAGGCGGTGTCATGATTTCTTAATCGAAACTCGTTGGCGTTGACAAAGAAGGGAAAAGAAATTATTGTTGGGATTCGTTCAAGTTTGTAAAAAAATCGATTTTAAAAAGGTGACGTTTTTATAACTCTAGGAAAAGTAATAAACATTTGCAAAGAAATATCTAATTAATGCTAAAGTTTGCTAAAACACTTTTTTTGTAGAAGATTTTCTGTTGGGCGGCGCCTTATGAAAACATTATAAGAAATCATTAATTAAAATGACTTGTTGAAGATAAAATTTTTTATAGTGAATAATATAATAGCCTTACGGCTTAAGATTTGCTTATAGAGAAAAACCTTGCTTTGTTTTATTTTAAAGATATATGTTTTTTTTGGAAAAATAATAATTAATAATAATAATAATAACAATAATGGCAATAATATTTATCGGTGTAATAATAGTAATAATAATAATATTAATAAGTAAATATAATAATAATAATATTAATATTAATATTAATATTAATAATAATAATATGAGAAATAGCCCGTTTGGTTAAAATGAAATTTCTTTTGGAAAAAAATTAACTTGATATACTTCGTATGACAAAATATTTTGTGAATATATATTTTTATTAATTTGACTAATTAAAATAATCGGGATTTGAAATCCCAAGTAAAAGGTGTTTATAAGAGAATATGTGTAGAAGAATTTGCATGAAAAATATTTATAAAAATAAAAGAAATTTAAGCATGGTTGATGACTTAGATAAGATTAAGCGTTGATGCCGAAAATTGAACAAACTTTTAAGATGACAGAGAACGCGGGGTAAGTTATCGCATAGCGGAAACGAGTTAAGTTCTTCAGAGTATTGCGGGTGTGCTCGGGGTACTCAAATGATAGCAAGCTCGAAGCAGGAGCATATGGTAAGGCACATGGTTTAGCTAAATGGTTAGGTCACGCTTGTGGGAAATGCATGGATGGTGTTGAGTATGTAAAGATTCTCGGCAAGGGTGATGAGTTGGCCTAAATTATCACAGCTTGGAGTATTTCGACATTACGGTAGCGGAGTGGTGGAATTACAAGTGTTACGCAAGGGTAGGTTTCCGTGTAAGTATTTTCGTTGGGTTGGGTTTGAGTATCCAACAGTTATGTTGGGTTTGGATTTACTTAGTATAGCTTTGAGGTTTGAATGTATTATTGTGGTCGGTAATGACTCGCGGTTTGTCGTGGTTGGGATTGCAATGGTCAATTGCTTGATAGTTTGGGTTGTCGTTTTGTGGTTTGAGTTTCGAGGGCAACGTCGAGGAAAGCGAGAAGACATGCTATGAAGCGTGAAGAATTTACGTGACACAGAACATAAATATGAAATTTGTATCAAAAATCAAAAGAAACTTTACATAAAAGATTCCTAAAATCGGAATCCATCTATAAATATGTAAATAATTAAATAAGTACAATCGAATGAAACAGGATTTGAAATCCAAGTGCTCATGAGTCAGTACTGATCTCGTAAATTTTTGATAAAATATATCAAATTTTGAAATAAAAATACGGAATTAATACAAACTTAATATGAGTAATAAAATCGAATTGAAAATCGAGTGTTTATGTACCACCATAACTTTTCGAATTTTCCATTAAAACCATAATAATAAACGAATTATATAAAGAGAACGAACTGAAAATCGACAATTCATGCATCACCATGACTTTTCGAATTCTCAATTTTAAAACACACGAGAAAATGAGTATTGAAAATTGACTATTCATGTATCACCATGACTTTTGAAATTTTAAATTTTAAACCCGAAACAGTAAATGAATATATAAATAAAGAAAACAACTTGAAATTCGACAATTCTTGTAATAGCACGACTTTTAGAAATTTCAGTGAGTATATAACCACAGAAAACGAATTAAAAACTCAAGGATAAGCGAAAATTGAAATCATTGAAGTTTTAAAGATGTAAATGATGTTTACCAAATTGCGGAAAACTGTTGAGTAGTATGAAATAATTAAAATAACAGATGAAATCCATTGAAATCATGAATATGAAATAATACAGTTGAGAATAACATGTTAGGTAAACGTAGCATTGAGCTACAAAATGTAAACACGTAAGTCATAAGCATTGGGTCCGAGAATAATAACAAAACTGTTCTTGGAGTTAATAGTGACTCAATAAACAAATGAAAATATCAACATGAATAAGGGCCATATTTGAGATTAATAAATAGTTGCGACTTAGAGATCAAGGTAAAACATTGACCTCAAATTGGTAAAACATTGAGAACAAAATAATCGAAATTTCAAGGTCGGATTTAAATATTGATCTCAAATTGGTAAAACATTGGGATTGTGAATAAATACATGATTCGAATAAAACATTGTCCGAAAGAGAACTAAACAAGATAACCAAAACAATTTGTGTAAAAAAAAATAAAAATAAAGAAATAAAAAATAATAATAAAGTCAACAAGTGCATGGTCCCAATTTCCACTAAATGATTATGCTTATGGGAAATCGGTTATAGACCGCGAGATTGAAATAACAAAGTAAACCGATTCAAAATGCAACTATGAATGAGAATAGTTCACTAAATAACAGATAACCAAACTCAATATTTAGTTCGTGAACAAATCTTCGAAGAAATTGATATATAAAAATTATTTCGGTAACGTCCAAACAGAATAATATACATAACAATATATATTCATGAAGAAGACAGAAAGGGAAACAAAAGGTAGTTTGTGATGCTTTTCTTCTCAAGATAAGTTATGCTATGAAAGTGGTTATAGAGGCGGTGTCATGATTTCTTAATCGAAACTCGTTGGCGTTGACAAAGAAGGGAAAAGAAATTATTGTTGGGATTCGTTCAAGTTTGTAAAAAAATCGATTGTAAAAGGTGACGTTTTTATAACTCTAGGAAAAGTAATAAACATTTGCAAAGAAATATCTAATTAATGCTAAAGTTTGCTAAAACACTTTTTTTTGTAGAAGATTTTCTGTTGGGCGGCGCCTTATGAAAACATTATAAGAAATCATTAATTAAAATGACTTGTTGAAGATAAAATTTTTATAGTGAATAATATAATAGCCTTATGGCTTAAGATTTGCTTATAGAGAAAAACCTTGCTTTGTTTTATTTTAAAGATATATGTTTTTTTGGAAAAATAATAATATTAATAATAATAATAATAACAATAATGGCAATAATATTTATCGGTGTAATAATAGTAATAATAATAATATTAATAAGTAAATATAATAATAATAATATTAATATTAATATTAATATTAATAATAATAATATGAGAAATAGCCCGTTTGGTTAAAATGAAATTTCTTTTGGAAAAAAATTAACTTGATATACTTCGTATGACAAAATATTTTGTGAATATATATTTTTATTAATTTGACTAATTAAAATAATCGGGATTTGAAATCCCAAGTAAAAGGTGTTTATAAGAGAATATGTGTAGAAGAATTTGCATGAAAAATATTTATAAAAATAAAAGAAATTTAAGCATGGTTGATGACTTAGATAAGATTAAGCGTTGATGCCGAAAATTGAACAAACTTTTAAGATGACAGAGAACGCGGGGTAAGTTATCGCATAGCGGAAACGAGTTAAGTTCTTCAGAGTATTGCGGGTGTGCTCGGGGTACTCAAATGATAGCAAGCTCGAAGCAGGAGCATATGGTAAGGCACATGGTTTAGCTAAATGGTTAGGTCACGCTTGTGGGAAATGCATGGATGGTGTTGAGTATGTAAAGATTCTCGGCAAGGGTGATGAGTTGGCCTAAATTATCACAGCTTGGAGTATTTCGACATTACGGTAGCGGAGTGGTGGAATTACAAGTGTTACGCAAGGTAGGTTTCCGTGTAAGTATTTTCGTTGGGTTGGGTTTGAGTATCCAACAGTTATGTTGGGTTTGGATTTACTTAGTATAGCTTTGAGGTTTGAATGTATTATTGTGGTCGGTAATGACTCGCGGTTTGTCGTGGTTGGGATTGCAATGGTCAATTGCTTGATAGTTTGGGTTGTCGTTTTGTGGTTTGAGTTTCGAGGGCAACGTCGAGGAAAGCGAGAAGACATGCTATGAAGCGTGAAGAATTTACGTGACACAGAACATAAATATGAAATTTGTATCAAAAATCAAAAGAAACTTTACATAAAAGATTCCTAAAATCGGAATCCATCTATAAATATGTAAATAATTAAATAAGTACAATCGAATGAAACAGGATTTGAAATCCAAGTGCTCATGAGTCAGTACTGATCTCGTAAATTTTTGATAAAATATATCAAATTTGAAATAAAAATACGGAATTAATACAAACTTAATATGAGTAATAAAATCGAATTGAAAATCGAGTGTTTATGTACCACCATAACTTTTCGAATTTTCCATTAAACCATAATAATAAACGAATTATATAAAGAGAACGAACTGAAAATCGACAATTCATGCATCACCATGACTTTTCGAATTCTCAATTTTAAAACACACGAGAAAATGAGTATTGAAAATTGACTATTCATGTATCACCATGACTTTTGAAATTTTAAATTTTAAACCCGAAACAGTAAATGAATATATAAATAAAGAAAACAACTTGAAATTCGACAATTCTTGTAATAGCACGACTTTTAGAAATTTCAGTGAGTATATAACCACAGAAAACGAATTAAAAACTCAAGGATAAGCGAAAATTGAAATCATTGAAGTTTTAAAGATGTAAATGATGTTTACCAAATTGCGGAAAACTGTTGAGTAGTATGAAATAATTAAAATAACAGATGAAATCCATTGAAATCATGAATATGAAATAATACAGTTGAGAATAACATGTTAGGTAAACGTAGCATTGAGCTACAAAATGTAAACACGTAAGTCATAAGCATTGGGTCCGAGAATAATAACAAAACTGTTCTTGGAGTTAATAGTGACTCAATAAACAAATGAAAATATCAACATGAATAAGGGCCATATTTGAGATTAATAAATAGTTGCGACTTAGAGATCAAGGTAAAACATTGACCTCAAATTGGTAAAACATTGAGAACAAAATAATCGAAATTTCAAGGTCGGATTTAAATATTGATCTCAAATTGGTAAAACATTGGGATTGTGAATAAATACATGATTCGAATAAAACATTGTCCGAAAGAGAACTAAACAAGATAACCAAAACAATTTGTGTAAAAAAAAATAAAAATAAAGAAATAAAAAATAATAATAAAGTCAACAAGTGCATGGTCCCAATTTCCACTAAATGATTATGCTTATGGGAAATCGGTTATAGACCGCGAGATTGAAATAACAAAGTAAACCGATTCAAAATGCAACTATGAATGAGAATAGTTCACTAAATAACAGATAACCAAACTCAATATTTAGTTCGTGAACAAATCTTCGAAGAAATTGATATATAAAAATTATTTCGGTAACGTCCAAACAGAATAATATACATAACAATATATATTCATGAAGAAGACAGAAAGGGAAACAAAAGGTAGTTTGTGATGCTTTTCTTCTCAAGATAAGTTATGCTATGAAAGTGGTTATAGAGGCGGTGTCATGATTTCTTAATCGAAACTCGTTGGCGTTGACAAAGAAGGGAAAAGAAATTATTGTTGGGATTCGTTCAAGTTTGTAAAAAAATCGATTTTAAAAAGGTGACGTTTTTATAACTCTAGGAAAAGTAATAAACATTTGCAAAGAAATATCTAATTAATGCTAAAGTTTGCTAAAACACTTTTTTTGTAGAAGATTTTCTGTTGGGCGGCGCCTTATGAAAACATTATAAGAAATCATTAATTAAAATGACTTGTTGAAGATAAAATTTTTTATAGTGAATAATATAATAGCCTTACGGCTTAAGATTTGCTTATAGAGAAAAACCTTGCTTTGTTTTATTTTAAAGATATATGTTTTTTTTGGAAAAATAATAATATTAATAATAATAATAATAACAATAATGGCAATAATATTTATCGGTGTAATAATAGTAATAATAATAATATTAATAAGTAAATATAATAATAATAATATTAATATTAATATTAATATTAATAATAATAATATGAGAAATAGCCCGTTTGGTTAAAATGAAATTTCTTTTGGAAAAAAATTAACTTGATATACTTCGTATGACAAAATATTTTGTGAATATATATTTTTATTAATTTGACTAATTAAAATAATCGGGATTTGAAATCCCAAGTAAAAGGTGTTTATAAGAGAATATGTGTAGAAGAATTTGCATGAAAAATATTTATAAAAATAAAAGAAATTTAAGCATGGTTGATGACTTAGATAAGATTAAGCGTTGATGCCGAAAATTGAACAAACTTTTAAGATGACAGAGAACGCGGGGTAAGTTATCGCATAGCGGAAACGAGTTAAGTTCTTCAGAGTATTGCGGGTGTGCTCGGGGTACTCAAATGATAGCAAGCTCGAAGCAGGAGCATATGGTAAGGCACATGGTTTAGCTAAATGGTTAGGTCACGCTTGTGGGAAATGCATGGATGGTGTTGAGTATGTAAAGATTCTCGGCAAGGGTGATGAGTTGGCCTAAATTATCACAGCTTGGAGTATTTCGACATTACGGTAGCGGAGTGGTGGAATTACAAGTGTTACGCAAGGGTAGGTTTCCGTGTAAGTATTTTCGTTGGGTTGGGTTTGAGTATCCAACAGTTATGTTGGGTTTGGATTTACTTAGTATAGCTTTGAGGTTTGAATGTATTATTGTGGTCGGTAATGACTCGCGGTTTGTCGTGGTTGGGATTGCAATGGTCAATTGCTTGATAGTTTGGGTTGTCGTTTTGTGGTTTGAGTTTCGAGGGCAACGTCGAGGAAAGCGAGAAGACATGCTATGAAGCGTGAAGAATTTACGTGACACAGAACATAAATATGAAATTTGTATCAAAAATCAAAAGAAACTTTACATAAAAGATTCCTAAAATCGGAATCCATCTATAAATATGTAAATAATTAAATAAGTACAATCGAATGAAACAGGATTTGAAATCCAAGTGCTCATGAGTCAGTACTGATCTCGTAAATTTTTGATAAAATATATCAAATTTTGAAATAAAAATACGGAATTAATACAAACTTAATATGAGTAATAAAATCGAATTGAAAATCGAGTGTTTATGTACCACCATAACTTTTCGAATTTTCCATTAAAACCATAATAATAAACGAATTATATAAAGAGAACGAACTGAAAATCGACAATTCATGCATCACCATGACTTTTCGAATTCTCAATTTTAAAACACACGAGAAAATGAGTATTGAAAATTGACTATTCATGTATCACCATGACTTTTGAAATTTTAAATTTTAAACCCGAAACAGTAAATGAATATATAAATAAAGAAAACAACTTGAAATTCGACAATTCTTGTAATAGCACGACTTTTAGAAATTTCAGTGAGTATATAACCACAGAAAACGAATTAAAAACTCAAGGATAAGCGAAAATTGAAATCATTGAAGTTTTAAAGATGTAAATGATGTTTACCAAATTGCGGAAAACTGTTGAGTAGTATGAAATAATTAAAATAACAGATGAAATCCATTGAAATCATGAATATGAAATAATACAGTTGAGAATAACATGTTAGGTAAACGTAGCATTGAGCTACAAAATGTAAACACGTAAGTCATAAGCATTGGGTCCGAGAATAATAACAAAACTGTTCTTGGAGTTAATAGTGACTCAATAAACAAATGAAAATATCAACATGAATAAGGGCCATATTTGAGATTAATAAATAGTTGCGACTTAGAGATCAAGGTAAAACATTGACCTCAAATTGGTAAAACATTGAGAACAAAATAATCGAAATTTCAAGGTCGGATTTAAATATTGATCTCAAATTGGTAAAACATTGGGATTGTGAATAAATACATGATTCGAATAAAACATTGTCCGAAAGAGAACTAAACAAGATAACCAAAACAATTTGTGTAAAAAAAAATAAAAATAAAGAAATAAAAAATAATAATAAAGTCAACAAGTGCATGGTCCCAATTTCCACTAAATGATTATGCTTATGGGAAATCGGTTATAGACCGCGAGATTGAAATAACAAAGTAAACCGATTCAAAATGCAACTATGAATGAGAATAGTTCACTAAATAACAGATAACCAAACTCAATATTTAGTTCGTGAACAAATCTTCGAAGAAATTGATATATAAAAATTATTTCGGTAACGTCCAAACAGAATAATATACATAACAATATATATTCATGAAGAAGACAGAAAGGGAAACAAAAGGTAGTTTGTGATGCTTTTCTTCTCAAGATAAGTTATGCTATGAAAGTGGTTATAGAGGCGGTGTCATGATTTCTTAATCGAAACTCGTTGGCGTTGACAAAGAAGGGAAAAGAAATTATTGTTGGGATTCGTTCAAGTTTGTAAAAAAATCGATTGTAAAAAGGTGACGTTTTTATAACTCTAGGAAAAGTAATAAACATTTGCAAAGAAATATCTAATTAATGCTAAAGTTTGCTAAAACACTTTTTTTTGTAGAAGATTTTCTGTTGGGCGGCGCCTTATGAAAACATTATAAGAAATCATTAATTAAAATGACTTGTTGAAGATAAAATTTTTTATAGTGAATAATATAATAGCCTTACGGCTTAAGATTTGCTTATAGAGAAAAACCTTGCTTTGTTTTATTTTAAAGATATATGTTTTTTTTGGAAAAATAATAATATTAATAATAATAATAATAACAATAATGGCAATAATATTTATCGGTGTAATAATAGTAATAATAATAATATTAATAAGTAAATATAATAATAATAATATTAATATTAATATTAATATTAATAATAATAATATGAGAAATAGCCCGTTTGGTTAAAATGAAATTTCTTTTGGAAAAATATTAACTTGATATACTTCGTATGACAAAATATTTTGTGAATATATATTTTTATTAATTTGACTAATTAAAATAATCGGGATTTGAAATCCCAAGTAAAAGGTGTTTATAAGAGAATATGTGTAGAAGAATTTGCATGAAAAATATTTATAAAAATAAAAGAAATTTAAGCATGGTTGATGACTTAGATAAGATTAAGCGTTGATGCCGAAAATTGAACAAACTTTTAAGATGACAGAGAACGCGGGGTAAGTTATCGCATAGCGGAAACGAGTTAAGTTCTTCAGAGTATTGCGGGTGTGCTCGGGGTACTCAAATGATAGCAAGCTCGAAGCAGGAGCATATGGTAAGGCACATGGTTTAGCTAAATGGTTAGGTCACGCTTGTGGGAAATGCATGGATGGTGTTGAGTATGTAAAGATTCTCGGCAAGGGTGATGAGTTGGCCTAAATTATCACAGCTTGGAGTATTTCGACATTACGGTAGCGGAGTGGTGGAATTACAAGTGTTACGCAAGGGTAGGTTTCCGTGTAAGTATTTTCGTTGGGTTGGGTTTGAGTATCCAACAGTTATGTTGGGTTTGGATTTACTTAGTATAGCTTTGAGGTTTGAATGTATTATTGTGGTCGGTAATGACTCGCGGTTTGTCGTGGTTGGGATTGCAATGGTCAATTGCTTGATAGTTTGGGTTGTCGTTTTGTGGTTTGAGTTTCGAGGGCAACGTCGAGGAAAGCGAGAAGACATGCTATGAAGCGTGAAGAATTTACGTGACACAGAACATAAATATGAAATTTGTATCAAAAATCAAAAGAAACTTTACATAAAAGATTCCTAAAATCGGAATCCATCTATAAATATGTAAATAATTAAATAAGTACAATCGAATGAAACAGGATTTGAAATCCAAGTGCTCATGAGTCAGTACTGATCTCGTAAATTTTTGATAAAATATATCAAATTTTGAAATAAAAATACGGAATTAATACAAACTTAATATGAGTAATAAAATCGAATTGAAAATCGAGTGTTTATGTACCACCATAACTTTTCGAATTTTCCATTAAAACCATAATAATAAACGAATTATATAAAGAGAACGAACTGAAAATCGACAATTCATGCATCACCATGACTTTTCGAATTCTCAATTTTAAAACACACGAGAAAATGAGTATTGAAAATTGACTATTCATGTATCACCATGACTTTTGAAATTTTAAATTTTAAACCCGAAACAGTAAATGAATATATAAATAAAGAAAACAACTTGAAATTCGACAATTCTTGTAATAGCACGACTTTTAGAAATTTCAGTGAGTATATAACCACAGAAAACGAATTAAAAACTCGACTATTCACATAACCCAATGACTTTTCAAAACCGTAACATGAACAATTAAGTCTCTGGAATCACACGTTGTGTGAATCATCATAATTTGTATGTTCCAATAAAAATAAAAATGTGTAATCAAATCGAACCGAAAGTTGGGTATTCGTGTATCACCACGACTTGACAGACTTTCAGTTAAAACGTATAAATCAAAATGCATAATCAAATCGAACCAAAAGCTGGTTATTCATGTATCACCACGACTTGTGAGACTTTTAGTTAAAAGACATTGTAAAACATTGAAGGTCAGAGTCACACGTTGCATGAATCACCATGACTTGTGTGACATCCTTAGGAGTGCAACTATATCCTTATCACAAAGGGGACATGGTCTTTAAGAGGATGAAATATCGGAACACCGAATTTGAAAATTGCTTGAAATTACTTTTGAGAAACTTGTTTTAGGCCTAAGCCTTGGACTTGTGTGTGTGCACTTGTGTTCATGAGGCGTTAATGAAATCAGCAGTACAGTAATATAGTAATAGTAAGTGCGTTTAAACAATCAAGTAGAGGATCACATAATTCTATCATGCAACCTAGACATTTAACAATTAAGCTATAGCTACCTAGAACACTACGTCTAATGTCCTATCTTATAGCCACGGCTCTAATAACAATCTGTAACACCCTGGCTAAAGCGGAAACGCCTGAGTGTGAGGTACAGATTGCTTAAACACACGTGACACTATTAGGTGACCATGATAACATTAGTTCATTTAATTCCTTCATGTAACACAAGTTTATCAAATAATACAAGTTGTAACAATTAATAACCAAATGATAAGTTGTTCTTTGAATATCCTATAGGCATGCTACGTGTCCTCTAACTTTCATCCTCGTATCTTTTCACCTATAACATAAGTATAAAATAAAGTCAGCTATGAACATAGCTGGTGAGATTACCACAGTTTGATATAATACGTAAAAATCATACAATTCATGGACAAGTGATAAACGAGCAAGTAAAGTCCTTTCCAGTTGGTATCAACCAACGTACTCGGGTAATCGCACAAGTAAGGTCCTTTCCAGTTGGTAACAACCAACCTACTCGGATAATGAGGCCCATTTCCACTCGATACAAATGGACCTGAGTGCAAAGGGGGCGTATGATCATACTTTTTGAGGTTAGCACGTGCAAGTAAATTCGAGCAAGTAATCAAGTAACGCACAAGTCCATATAGTGAATTGTAGTTTGTATGTGAAATCGTAATACATTGAATTTGTAATAAGATATATATGCTACCCCAAAATATGAAAACGCTTAAAAAGGGGTCGTGAGAAACTCACCTTGAAATCGAAGCTAAACTTGTAATATAAGCCAAAAACAGGATAACGAAACCGAAGCAACCGAAAGTGCGTTAAAGAATCCGAAACGTTTGAACTTCTCGAAGTATAAATAAATACAATTATTTAAAGACTAGCTAACGGAATTGATGAAAACAATAATTTAGATAAAGGAATTTTAATATATTTTTAATGTATTTAACAGGATAATATTATATATTAATTTTAACAGAATTTTAACGTTTTAGAATAATAATTTAACACTATAATGAGAAATGTAATATTTTCGAATTACGGATTTATTTTAACTCAGAAATGGTCATGTTAATGATTTATAAAGCTAACGAATTATAAGTTTACTTTCACGGTTTTAAATTATTTTAATACTAATTAACTATTAATTTATGAGAATTCTAACGTTTTTGGAACGTTCTCTTTAACATAAATTATATCTCATATCATTAGCTTAGCATACTAACATTATTAACGAAAAAAATATAATATTAGCGGGATGTAAATAACTTAATTAATATAAATTGTCGGGTTTCAAGAAACCTTAACGGATAAGAAAAGCCATGTTTTTGGACGCAAATGACAAAATATAAATTATATCTAACTTTATTTAATTTGAAAATGATTTTTATTTGCTTTCTAGTAATTATATTAATTTAATATGGCTTATAATATTAACAGAAAAATTACTAAAGAGATATAAAAATTAGCAGCCTGACCCGGGTTTTGAACCCGGGTCTTTTCACTTTAACATACAAGCCTTAATCAACAGCACCAGAATGATTATTGATTTTAGGAGTGGAAACATATTTATATATATAAACTCTCATGTTCATCTTCAACCTAAAACCCTAGGTGTTCAATTTCCTTAATCGGTCAATGTATGATAAAATTAGGATAGGGGTTTTGACTTGCGGCTTAAAACGATTCATAAACATATAAAAGTTACCTGCAATCATGATGAGTTGATGGCGAACCACGGTGGCCCGAAAAAAATGAATTTTTACGGTTCAATTTCGTGATATTGAGAGTTTATTAGGTTTAAGTAATGATATGAACGAGTTTAGATTGATGTTAGGTGTCTATATATACTGTCAATTGGAGCGTTTAACGTTTAATAACCTTAATTGCGAAATGGCCGTTTCCCGGTAGGTTTAACGAAACTAAATTGACAGTTATAGGACGTTATAATCCAATTAACATAGTGATTAACGTTTATTGATGAAGAATAAAGTAGTCATACTAGTTTATTTGGTCAACACGGGAGTTATTGGGTGAATCCGACATCGTTTTCTGGCAAGCTGGAAAAACGTACGGCCAAGGGGAGGTGGTGACGGGTTTGGAGTTTTATAATACATAATATTTTGATTAATTTACACACCAGGCCCTTATACATTCTAAAGGGTTTTAAAACATATTGAAATTAATAATTAATTGAAAATCTTCTATTTTTATGTTTCTTGTAAATTAAAAATAAAGTATAGTTGTAATATGAACCACGAACTTTGGCATGCTATAACTAATGAATCGTAAGTTATTATACTCGAGATTAGCGTTCCGATTTGTATACTTAATGTAACAGCACAACTACCATAATATTGTCCACTTTGGCCGGGACGTACCACCATCTATAACATCTCGGATTTTCCAAAACCCGTACTCGTTTGCGTTTAACCCGACTCGGAACATTTTAGATCTTTATTATTAATAAAAAATCAAATATTTATAAATATTAAAGTTCCTCATGTTTGCCTTTTATCCCTTATACTTTCTAAATTGTTCATTTCTTGCTTTAACTATAAAATATTCATTAAATGACCTTTTATGAAACTACAAGGACCTAAAGTGTAAAAAATGAAACTTTTACTCTATGAGCGCCGGAACGCTGCACGTCCGGACTTCCACTCACCTTCGCGCGCCGCCATGGCCTTGCTGTGCAGATTCGTTTGATGTCTATTGCTTCCTAGTTTGTTTTTTGGTCCGAAATCGTTTATTTTAGGACATAATTGAGTGAATTAAACCCCAAGAAAACTAATATAACTAAAATACATGACCATACACTTAACCCCTTATCCAAGAATGAAATCTGCTGGTTTTATAATTGATTTGATCACTAAAACTCGATTCGGTTTCCTAAACGAGTAAAAAGCCCATATTTAGTTCGTTATTGCTTTTCCTATATAAACACATCATAATTCCCTGCTGTTAACTTTAATCTAACCCTAATACACCTCCTCTAGCCGTCACATACCTCTGTTCATCCCCAAACCCTTATGGTTTTGCGTATTCGCTGAAGATACAAGACTTGTTCGTTGACTTTGCTTGATTTAGGACCTTTGACTTCCGTTTCTCATCGATCCTTTCACTTTCCGGGTAAGTTGTAAAGACAGGAATCTTTCATATATATTCCCTAGTCAATAAGCTCAATCAATTTCAGTGGTTGAAGGGTGTTGACTGGTCAATTGCTTTAAAACCCGATAAAGGGTAAAACAGTCAACAAGTTTGACTTTAGGTTATCTCATACTTCAGGTAGAATTTAGCATTCGGTCCAGAAGACTTTTATTCTCGTAACAAAATTTTAAGGCTACTTCCAAAAACGCGACTTCCGACTCGCTGTTCGAATTCTGGTCAGTACTAGCTCGCTTAAACATTTAATTCATCATAACTAGAGTTTTACTCATCCGTTTGGATTGATTCCAGCGGCATTTAGTTCGTTTTTATTTGTAGTTTCATATCACAAAGTTTCAGGTTCTGATCAGTTATCTTGTTTGACACGAATTGGACGACTCGCTTATCCGTTGACTCGTTTATTCTTAATTATACTCACTTGCCTTTAATGTAAGGTGAGTTTTATCATTCCCCTATTTTACTCAATTTTTACAAACGTTTGGGGGACATATTCGTATATGATACTATACATATATATATATATACACGTACATATATATATATATATATATCAAAAATAGCAAACGTGTAATTGTGTGTGATTAATCAAATCTACTTGTTATATGCTTATTTGTCTTTGTATGCAATCGTTTGAAATATCCCCTTGGAGAGGGTTCTCATTGACCACCGGCCGACTCGCTTGGCAACGGTCTTATTCTCATTTTTTTCTCATGGTTGATTTACCGGCGCCCGATTCGCTAGGCAATGGTTTAGTCGACAACTTATTTGCTTATGGTTTGATTTCATTACCGCATTTATTATGTTTTTCTTATTTATTATATTAACATTATTTTTGGTGCCAAAAATTGGTGATGAACTCACTCAACATGTTTGTTGACTAAACTTCATTTTCTACGCATATGCAGGTTGCTTGAGTTGAAGGATGGATATGTAGAGGACCTTAGGGCTATAATGAAGACAAACATGGATTTAAACTTGTTATATTTATTTATTTGAATTGTTTGGTTGTATTTGATTATTGTGTATACATTTGAAATAAAATAATTATATAGATATTGTAACATTTATATTATGATAGTATCTTCGAGCTGTGAGCAATCGGATCACGCCCCGGCATTTCCGCCTTAGGTTGGGGTGTGACTGATTGGTATCAGAGCCGAAGATTATAAGATAGGTCATTAGAAATTTTCCTTGACATATGCATAGGACCCTATACGTGCTTATCTAAACTGTCTTATGTGCTATTTAATTGTTTACAGCTTAATTAGATTAATTATTTTATTTTATTGTATTTTATTTATTTATTGCACAAACACACAAATTTCGAGGTTATGCCTCAACTTTCAAAATAATTTTAAATCCTCTTAATTTTAGTAGATTACCTTTTATTGTAGGAAATTCCTTAAAAATTCTCGTGTTTTTTTTTGTTTCTTCACCTTGAAGCATGGGGGTATGACAAATGTCGTACAACCATACTTCAAGTGGTACCCGTAATCGGCTAAATGGTTACGTGGTAAACATAATCGGCTAAACGGTTATATTTCCAAATTGTTTTTTTAAATTATTTTAAATGCTTAGTTTGGTGAAAAATCCATGGAAATCCATGGGCACTCCAACTATCCACTTCTTAAATCATTTCCGATTTGATTTTTGGGTTGGAAAGTATCGTTCGGGGTGGTTCCCGAGATACACCAACTAATTATATTTGATTCGTTGATTCGATATTTAGTTGGGTCGGTTAAATGCCATGTAACGCTCATGGTCCGAACAACTCCATTGATTTGATAATTCGTTAATTAGTTGGGTCAGTTAAACGCCATGTACACGCTCATGGACTGAACAACTCAATTGTTTATTACACGTTATTTGAACTGGGCCAACAAATTGCCATGGAACGCTCATGGGAGGCCGATTCACAAACTTTGTGTTGCTTATTTAGTTGGGTCATTCAAATTTCCATGAAAAGCTCATGGGAGACCAATTCATTGAACATGTTTCGTTATTTTATTTGGGATCTCGAGCTACCATGGGAAGCCCATGGAAAGCCCAACCCAATAACATTTTACTTTTGAATTTTTGTAAACATTAGTTATTAAATTAAATATCTCAAGAAAATTATTCACATTATTTTAAAATCCCGACTCGTCCTCGAGTCTCCACTAAGCACTAATTCATATACATACATATACACATTCGTACGCATCCCTATTATTTCACATTAACTCATTCGCACAACTTACCCATCATCTTATAAAGTGTCACACCCCAACCTAAGGCGGAAATGTCGGGGCGTGATCCGATTGCTCACAGCTCGAAGATACTATCATAAATATAAATGACAGTATCTAATCATTTATTTTGTTCAAATAATACACACAATAATCAAATACAACCAAACAATTTAAATAAATAAATACAACAAGTCTAAATCCATGTATATCTTCATTATAATCCTAAGGTCTTTCTAAGTGACCATCCTTCAACTCAGGCAACCTGCATATGCGTAGAAAATGAAGTTTTTCCAACAAACATGTTGAGTGAGTCTATCACCAATTTTTGACACTAAAAATAATGTTAATATAATAAATAAGAAAAACATAATAAATGCGGTAATGAAATCAAACCAAAAGAAAATAAGTTGTCGACTAAACCATTGCCAAGCGAATCGGGCGCCGGTAAATCAACTATGAGCAAATAATGAGAATAAGACCGTTGCCAAGCGAATCGGGCGGTGGTCAATAGAATGAGAACCCTCTCCAAGGGGATATGTTAAGCGATTGCATACAAAGACAAATAAGCACATAACAAGTAGATTTGATTAATCATATACAATTACACGTTTGCTATTTTTGATATATATGTATATAGATATGTATGTATAGTATGATATACGCATATGCCCCCAAAACATTTGTGAAAATTGAGTAAAATAGGGGAAACTCACCTGATCGATTAAGCCAAACGGGAATGAATATTTCAAGAAAGTGGAAATCACACTCTTCGAGAATTATCGACAAGAATCCTAATTAAATAATATTGAATGAATTATAAATGATGCAATACGTATAACAAATTTAGGATTTCGATATGATTTGAGTTATATTTATGGTTGAATACGTTATGGATTGAACGATTGATCTCGACGGATTTTTATTATCATTTAATTATAAAATCATTATTTGTCATAAAAATCGGGTTTACGAATAATTAGTTTAAATAAACATGAGTTGAGATCTACTATAACAATAAACGTTTTAATATATAATTATCACAAAATTTATATTTTGGAAATCTTAACGAAATTTGATGGTAAAATATAGTTAACACTTTTAATACATTTATTCTATTTTTGTTTTAAAAATATACATACATATATATATATATATATATATATATTTATATCTACATATATTTCTAATAAATATAGGCAAATTTTTAAAGATGTTTCAATGGCAAAAACATTAATATTGGTGTCGAGTTTTAATAAAATAATATTGGTTTATTATTAATAATATATATACATATACATACACACACACACACACATATATATATACACACGAAAAACTTGTAACGAGATTATTTGACACGAAACATTTAACTCTAGGATGTCGGTTAAGTAAAATATTGTTTACTTAGTATTTAATATTAATTATAATATATTATAAGTAATTAAAACCATTTAAAACAATCAAAATAAAATAATACCAAAAAATAACCTGCTGGCCGGACTCGAACCCGCAACCTTTGGCTTGCTCGCTGGTATTAAACACAAACACACCAGCCAGCTGAGCTGGTGTGTCAGTTGTTAATAGTTTGTAAACAGAACATTATATACAGAAGTAATAAAACTCAATTTTGATCATAAACCCTAGTTTATCCAATTGATCAATCCGTTCCTCGTTTATTCGATTAATGTTTGGGTTATTGTTAAACGCATCTAGACGAATTCAACCATATAACTAATTACCTGAATTGATGTTTAAATGTGGGTTAATTGGAAGTAGCAGCGCTGGCCTTAGACGATGACGAACAGGGTACAAACAGACTTCGATACTCCAATTAAACATAGGGTTCCAGTTTTCGGTGGTCTTAGGGAGTTGAAGACGAGATTAATTGGATTATTATGAAGCATAAGTTATAAAATAAATTTTAGGTTAAGGCGGTTTGGTTAATAAATCAATTACGTATTATAGATGATCATTGGTTTTCCCAATTAATGTAGTTGTTTAGGCTGAAAATAGTATTAATAATCATAAACACGATTCAATTCCGAGTTTAGAACGAAGATTGTGGCTCAAGTAGGACAAACGGTACGGTTTTGGGTATATGGATACGGCTTAACGGGTTGGGTAAATGGATTATTTATAAAATATTATACATAAATTGCCATTTAGTCCCTAGATATTGGAGATGGAAACAATAAGGGGTTAAAGTTTATGTTAAGCTAAAAACGCACATTTTCTAAAGTTAAATATGTATCAAATAAATGTAATAAACAAATATAAACCGTATAAATGTTTCTTGATAAACGTGATTATTTTTCATTGTTAAAATTTCTCGAATCATAAACCGGATCGGGTAGTAGGGGTAAATTTGTATGTGGAAAACCCGAGTTGTTACATAAAGCTTCATCTTTGGTTCTTATAGAATGTCTTTCCTAGGAATCAATCATCGTAATCAACGTCGTTCGCCTGCTTCTCGTGATTTCCATTCGACTACTAGAATCGACAAGGAGTTTGCTGCTACTAGAATCGACAAGAAGTTTGCTGCTGTATTCCGTTAAATAAACGACCACCAATCTTGACAAAACTAAAATACACCGAACAAGAAATCTTATACTAACTCATATTCGTTAAAATATTATTTAAGTTATATTTTTTTATATATATCCATATCCTCAAACTATAAATTTCTAAGTACATTTAAATCCTTATCCTCAACTTTAAACTATAAATATTTTTCACAACTTATTTTCCACTTTATAAATCTTTATTATTAAAATTTAATTATTTTAAATTTTATTATTATTAAACTAAATTATGTATTCTCTAAATTTAAATTTCATTTTTAACTAAAAATTTTCCATTAATTAATTTAAATTTTATTATTAAATTGACTTTTTGATTGAACCTTCATCGTAAATATTTTAACTCCCTACTTTTATTTTTTTGAAAGTTTTGAACGTTTTAAATGATAAATTCGTAGTTATTAGAATAGTCATGGTGGTTCATGCATTTCTAGCCTCGTATTTATCTCAGTTTATTATATGCCTCACTTTAAATTAGAATTTATTATTTACTCAAATTTCCATTATTGATAATTCAAATTACTTACTTCCTAATATTTATAACGATTTTATGAAAAAGGAAAAATTCACGAATTCCCAATTTAATCTAATTTAATTACCTACTTTATATTTTATCTAATTTTAAGTATTTAATTAGAATAGGACTATCTCGGTGATTCGGGAATATCCGTTTCCCAATTTAATCTATTAACGATGTACATTTTCGCATTATCATTAATATTTAAATTATTAATTATTATAATATTTTAGAATATCTTAATCGAATTAATCTCATCTCAAAATTACAAACTTGAAACACTATAACTTTATATTAACTTCTCTTTAAATCTCATAAAGTTCTCAATTAACTAAACTCAACTCACAAAAAATCTTCGTCTAAAGTTATACTCTTGATCTTAAGAACTTCATTCCTAAAGAATAATGTCTTTAAAGATTCCACATACTATTAACTATTTTAAGATTTGTTATAATTTAAATCTTTGCGTAATTCATTTCCTAAATAAAATTCTTTTCATCAAGGTAGACTTATTAGAATCTTATACCTATACCTTAATTCCTTAGTCTCGATTATCACGATTCATAAATAACCTTTATTTCACGAAATTTGTTTCCTTCATAAGGAAAAGATATTTTAGAACTTACCTTATTTTATTAATCAAACTCGAACATTTATTAAATATCTCTTGAATTTTAATTTTTTTTCAAAACGTTTGTTTCTTTCCAAATGATGGTTTTAAATGTTTTTATAAACCTCATGATGGAACGGATTATGCGGACCATCCGACGATCTAAGTAATTATAGGTCGACACGTAATTACCAAAGTTCTCGCATGAAAATCATAATGCGTACAATTATGTGTCGTGATTTAGAACCTAAGGTAGCTTGGGTAACGGTACGAATGATGAGATGATAAGGAAATGGTGGATATGCCGCTAGTACATCCTATATATAAGTACATCCTATATATAAGTGCCCTTATCGGATTGTCATTTGAAACGTTGCTTCGGTTATTAGAAGTTCTATGTTATGTTATTTTCCTTACAAAGTTTAAAGAGTTTTCAAAACGATGATGTTTTGGTTTTTCTTAATTTCGGGACGAAATTCCCTAAAGTAGGAGAGACTGTAACATCTCGGATTTTCCAAAACCCGTACTCGTTTGCGTTTAACCCGACTTGGAACATTTTAGATCTTTATTATTAATCAAAAATCAAATATTTATTAATATTAAAGTTTCTCATGTCCGCCTTTTATCCCTTATGCTTTCTAAATTGTTCATTTCTTGCTTTAACTATAAAATATTCAATAAATGACCTTTTATGAAACTACAAGGACCTAAAGTGTAAAATATGAAACTTCTACCCTATGAGCCCCGGAGCACCGCGTGACCGAACCTCCACTCATTGTCGCGCGCTGCCATGGCCTTACTGTGCTGATTCATTTGATGTCTATTGCTTCCTAGTTCGTTTTTTGGTCCGAAAGCGTTTATTTTAGGACATAATCGAGTGAATTAAGCCACAATAAAACTAAGATAACTAAAATACATGACCATATATTTAACCCCATGTCCAAGAAAGAAATCTACTGATTTTATAATTGATTTGATCATTAAAACTCGATTCGGTTTCCTAAACGAGTAAAAAGCCCATATTTAGTTCGTTATAGCTTTTCCTATGTAAACACATCATAATTCCCTTCTATAACTTTAATCTAACCCTAATACACCTCTTCCAGCCGTCACCTACCTCTGGTCATCCCCAAACCCTTCGGGTTTTGCGTATTCGTTGAAGATACAAGACTTGTTCGTTGACTTTGCTTGCTTTAAGACTTTTGACTTCCGTTTCTCATTGATCCTTTCACTTTTCGGGTAAGTTGTAACATAGGAATCGTTTATACCTATTCCCTAGTCAATAACCTTCAATCAATTTCAGTGGTTGAAGGGTGTTGACTGGTCAATTTCTTTAAAAACCAATAAAGGGTAAAATAGTCAACAATTTTGACTTTACGTTTTCTTATACTTCTGGTTGGATTCAACGTTCGGTCCAGAATACCTTTATTCTCGTAACGAAATTTTAAGGCTGCTTTCCAAAACCCGACTTCCGAATCGCTGTTCGGATTATAGTCAGTACCAGCTCGCTTAAACGTTTAATTCATCATAACTAGAGTTCTACTCATCCGTTTGGATTGATTCTAGAGGCATTAGGTTAGTTTTTATTTATAGTTTCATATCACAAATTTTCAGGTTCTGATCAGTTATCTCGTTTGACGCGTATTGGACGACTCGCTTATCCTTTGACTCATTTATTCTTAATTATACTCACTTGCCTTTAATCTAAGGTGAGTTTATCATTCCGCTATTTTACTCAATTTTTACAAACGTTTTGGGGACATATGCGTATATCATACTATACACGCGTACATACATACATACATACATACATACATACATACATACATACTACATACATACATACATATATATATATATATAGGGAGAGGATCAAGAGAAAACTCACCTTTAGAGAGAAAACTTAAAAACTCCTAAAGAATTATTTTTAATTAAAAATAAAAAAATATTTTCAAAATTCCGTTTTAGCCATTATTCTTATATTTTCTTATATTTCACTCGAAAAAATAAAAATAAAAATAAATAAATAAAATAAATAAATAAAAACCCGCTGTAATGCACATACGTATTACTGTGCGATACCGTTGTATTACACATGTGTATTACTATGTATTTTTGAGTTTAATAGTGTTTTATTGCATATATTCAATATTTGTGTATTGTATATGTGTAGTAGTGTTGTATTATATGGAAAAAATAATAATAAAATAAAAGTCGATGTGGTGCACATGTGCGTTAATGTTGTATTATACATACGTACTAATGTGTATTCGACATGTGTATTAGTCTTAAATTGCATATATACAATAGTGTGTATCAAATATGTGCAATAGTGTTGTATTTTATACAATACAAACACTTTTGCATATATACAATGCACACTATTACACATGCGCACTATACCGACAGGTTTTTTTTTTTTTTTTTTTCTGAACCGATAACAACATATAAGAATAATGGAAAAAAAGAAACTTCAAAAAAATTTTTTAAAATAGTTTTTTAGGAGTTTTTAAGTTTTCTCTTTAAGAGGAGTTTTCACTAAATCTCACCCCTATATATATATATGTATATATATATAGGGGTGGGTTACAGTGAAAACTACTCTTAAAGAAAAAACTTTAAAACTCCTAAAAACTTCTAAAAAACTATTTTTAACTTAAAAAAAATATTTTTTTGAAGTTTTTTTTCCCATTATTCTTATATGTTGTTATTGGTTTAAAAAAAACAACAACTTGTCGGTAACCTCGTCTGTATAGTGCGCATGTGTAATAGTGTGCATTGCATATATGCAAAAGTGTTTGTATTGCATAGAATACAACACTATTGCACATATTTGATACACACTATTGTATATATGCAATATAAGACTAATACACACATCGAATACACATTAGTATGTATGTGTAATACAACATTAACGCACATGTGCACCACATCGACTTTTATTTTATTATTATTTTTTTTCCATATAATACAACACTACTACACATATACAATACACAAATATTGAATATATGCAATAAAAAACTATTAAACTCAAAAATACATAGTAATACACATGTGTAATGCAACGGTACGCACAACAATACGTATGTGCATTACATCGGTTTTTTTTAATTTATTTTTTATTTTTCGATTGAAACATAAGAAAATATAAGAATAATGGCTAAAACAGAATTTTGAAAATATTTTTTATTTTTAATTAAAAATAATTCTTTAGGAGTTTTTTAGTTTTCTCTCTAAATGTGAGGTTTCTCTTGATCCCCTCCCTATATATATATATATATATATATCAAAAATAGCAAACATGTAATTGTGTGTGATTAATTAAATTTACTTGTTATGTGCTTATTTGTCTTTGTATGCAATCGTTTGACATATCCACTTGAAGAGGGTTCTCATTGACCACCGCCCAACTCACTTGGCAACGGTTTTATTCTCATTATTTGCTCATGGTTGATTTACCGGTGCCCGATTCACTTGGCAATGTTTTAGTCGACAACTTATTTGCTTATGGTTTGATTTCATTACCGCATTTATTACGTTTTGCTTATTTTTCATAGTTATTATATTCACATAATTTTTGGTGTCAAAAATTGCTGGTGAACTCACTCAACATGTTTGTTGACAAAACTTCATTTTCTACGCATAAGCAGGTTGCTTGAGTTGAAGGATGGACACGTAGAAAGACCTTAGGGTTATAATGAAGACAAACATGGATTTAAACTTGTTATATATATTTATTTGAATTGTTTGGTTGTATTTGATTATTGTGTATACATTTGAAATAAAATAATTAAATAGATATTGTCACATTTATATTTTGATAGTATCTTTGAGCTGTGAGCAATCGGATTATGCCCCAGCATTTCCGCCTTAGGTTGGGGTGTGACACCATCGCCTCACGGATTTGCTTTTGGTTGCCCAGGTGGAGACTTCCCAACAGGTCACCCATCCTGATACTACTTCCACCTAAGCACGTTTAACTGTGGAGTTCTCCTCTCATCCACTACCATTAAGCGCCCGAAACGCGTTATGATAGGGAAGGTATCTACCTCCTTATAAAAAAGGTTTTGTTCTCCTCCCCAACCAATGTGGGATGTCACAATCCACCCTCCTTAGTGGTTCAGCATCCTCGCGGGACCTGGGACCACCGGCCTGGCCCTGGCCCTGGCCCTGGCCCTGATACCATCTGTAACAGCCCAACTACCGCCCATCATAATATTGTCCGTTTTGGCTAGGACGTACCACCATCCAAAGATTTTAATCTTACCAACTTCCTCTTACAGACTATTTGAGCCTCAAACTCAGAAAACTAATCCACTCCCAAACTGCGTCGAACCCTCCTAAGACCATGACATAAAGAGTAGCAGGGAAATCGCGCCCCTCTAGCTCTATCTTACAATTCTTAATCATTCTCGTAATTTTAACGGAGGTATCCCTAGTGGTTTCTTCATAACAGTCTCACGAACACAACTACAATCTTTATAGTGTCTTTCTTTCATACTTGCTACACCACGTAGCCTCATCCTTTCATGCCTTTTCAATTAGGATTCCTTGAAAATCACCCGTAATTCTCGATCATCTCTAATTTCTCAACATTCACTTTATCACTCACGATCCTAACAAGTTCCCTCATAGAGTTAACTATTGTAGGTATAGTACGTGTTTTAGCACATTTCATTTGACTTATCTCATTTTCTTTCATGTTTCTTCCACTTGGATGCCTAATCTGGGTTGCCTTTAATGCTTCAGTGAGCTTTGTTGGTATTGAAATGCGAAACGGTTGAGCAACTCCCTTAGTGTATTTTACTACAAGCTTCAAGTGCGATCCTTCTGTATTAATTTCTGCAGTTGGAATCCTACTACTTTCGAATTTCATGTGGTCACACATTTCTTTAAAAAGGTGTCAGGTTGGCACGTGTCCTGCCACAGCATCCAGTACGACGTCCTCGTGCTTGTCTCTTTGCAACATTCGTCCTATCTTTTCTCTAAGGAAACACAAACGTTATCACTCCAGGAATTTTTAGCACATGATTTGTAAGGTAAGCAGTTAATGACAGTGACCAAGTGTAATTAACTTTTTACATTACTCCTCAGGCCCTACATACTTCCTTTTATGATTTCACTTGTGCTAGTTTCTACTACTCAATCATGCAAACATACAAATAACATACATTCTTATCCCTAGCAATTAAGCTAACACATACACATTCTTCTCTAGCAATTTAAGCTAGCATTTATACATTCTTCTACTTTCATTTAACCTACATATACATATATTCTTAAATCTTTACATGAACTCAATCATGTACTTTACCGTTCTTGAACTAGCTTGAGCGACACCTGGCTTTCTTGAACTGGCATCTGCTTTCTTTTCTTCATTAAGTCCCATTCTCTGTTTGAGTCTAAGTATATGAGATGCTTATTTCTCTCGAACTTATGCTCTTATACCAACTTGTAAGGCCCTGGTCCCGGTGCCCTACATTGGATGTTGGATTTATTCAAGGAATAAGTCCGACCATGACAAACACTTGAGAAAAGTGTTAGAGACGCTAAAGAAAGAGAAAATGTATGCTAAGTTTCCAAAGTGTACCATCTATACAGATCACAAGAGTTTGATGTACTTCATCAAGCAACAAAAACTAAATAGGAGGCAGAGAAGATGGTTAGGGTTGATAAAGGATTTTGATTGAAAATCAAGTATTATTCTGGTGAGGTCAACATGGTCGCTGACGCAGTAAGTCGTAAAGGTGAAGAAGTTATCGCGACAATTAAGTCTTATAAATTAGTTAGCACTTCGGATTTCATGGGCGAGGTTCGCGAGGTGCAGTTAGAGGTTATAAAGGATGAAAGCGAGATGAAAAAGGATTGAATTTTCAGATTATTTCGAGATATGGAAGATAATACTTTGGCCGCCGAGGATTACTTGTCATGGAGATCTTCAAGGCCAGATCCTAGATAAGCTCATAAGTCTAGGTAATCGACTTACATAGAGGGTCCTAAAGGAAAGAGATTGATTACAATGAAGGCGGATACTGATGAAGGTAAAACCTCTAAGTAGAAGTCAAGTAAAGATGAGTTCATGGTATGCAACATTATGGGAGGACAAGATACCTTGATTACGTGGATAAGAACAACCGCAAGTGTCACGAAAGTGGAACCGGCAGTAACACATCAAAGGATGCAATAAGTAAGGACTGAAGACGGAAGGACATGCAAGGAAGGCATAGAGATGGTTTAGACTTATGTTTATATGAATTAAGTCATAAAATGAATGATTAGTGTTGTGACTGATAATCATGTGATCATGAGCGGGAAGTTATCTAGGAGGGTAACTATAGAATAATATTATAAATGCCCATATAAAGGTTAGGACATGCTTAGAAGGAAGTTGGTTAGATAAATATTTATCATATATCAAGGCAACCTTATATGCAGTGGTAGCCAACAATGGATTCATAGGATAAGATGAGACTTGACTAGTCAAGAAACGGGATATGTGTCAACTTAAACTTCATGATCAAGGTACCTTGGACAGTTACAACTCATGAACCCTATGTGTTAGTAGAGAGCTAAAAATGGAAGAAAGATTGAATGGCGATTTAAGGAGTTCTCCGTCAAGTTGCGTAATAGTTGTGCTCGATAATCGCAAGAGGTGTACTATTTTAAGGAATAAACAAAGGAATTTCAAAAATTAATCCTTAAGGAGAAACTAGAAAGGTTTCCTCGTATGGAACTAATAGGTTTTTGAACATATTGCAAATTAGTATATTTGCTAAAGGTTATGATTGGACAGAAGGATCATTGACTGCCTAGTGTCGTGATAGTAAGTGAGATTATTCTATATGAAGGACAAGAAACAAAAGCACGCTTAAGGAAATGATGAAAACTTGCTAAGTCTAGATAAGGAAGTATACCATCGAGGACTTCATGGGACAAGCTACCAAAGACTGCTAAAACTCATGAGCATCACTCGATGATTGGGAGACAAAGGATAAAACGGTAAGTCAGGAAGCCAAGACCATTCAAGAAAAGATGTGAATACAGGAAGTATTCCTTTTATAAGGACTAAGCAGGTTTCGAAGACGAAACCTCTTATAAGGCGGGTAGATTGTAACATCCCAAGTTTCATGAGGTAATTAGAAGAATCGAGTTTATATGAATTATAGGAGATAAATGAAATTATCTAAAGTATGAGGGGATTAAGTGTCATTAGATGAAAAGTTACACATGAAACCCTACCTCATTCCTATAAATATAGCCACCATCTCATTTATAATCCTCACCACCTCCAAATTCCTTCTTTACCAAATCCCGTTTTCGTGAGAGTCACCTGCAAAGATCTGACGATTCCCGGAGATCTAATCGTTGGATCGGTCTAAAATTTTAACTGAGTGTTCATAGAATATAAATGAAGATTTCCACTAGACAGATCTTCAATCAGAGGTTGGGAAGCTAGGTTTTTATCAGCAAACCCGTAACAGTGGAAAAGGAAGATTCTCGGCGATTATTTGGGTTTTTCGGTGATGATGGCGATGGATTCCGGTGACTGCAGCAGGCGGCGATGGTAAAGCTCGACGACCCGGTCACGTGGCCGCTTGAATCACTCAATTTCGAGTTCGTTTGATATGGGTTTGGGCTATTCGAGTGATTTCGAACAAAAACCTCAAAGGTACATTTTTATTAAAAAGGCTTACTTCTCGAGTACGGATTTGCATGAAACTTGGTAGGATGATAGATCGGGCCACGATTAGTGATAGAGTAATGAACTTGTTAGTAAATGGGTTAGTTGGTTTGGCTTCGATAAGATAAGTAGCTTTCGGTTCGTTACAAGGACGGGTAAATGAAGTCGGTTTTGCACGAAATTTGAAAGGAAAGTAAAATCGGGTCTTAAGTAAGGACCTTGGAGGAATATGGATTTAACATGGTTTCCATGAGAATTGTTTTCATGAGAATAGTTTCCATAAGAATGGTTTTCATAAGAATGGTTTCCATGAGAATAGTTTTCATGAGAATGGTTTTCATGAGAATGGTTTTCATGAGAATGGTTTCTATGAGAATTGTTTTCATGAGAATGGTTTCCATACAATTTGTTTTCCCATGCAATGCGATTCGTTAGGAACTTCACTAACCCAGAAGAATGACAGGGTTAGAAATATTTAATTAATACTATAAATTTTTAAACAGATAGACGTGGGCAACTAAGGAGAAGTGTTACAATTAAATCTGAGAGGAACAGCATCCAGGTGAGTTCTAGCCCCTTTCTTTGTGACGTTTTTCGGGGCTGTGTGCATACTCCTATGTGATAGTTAATACAATTATCCTAAGTGACAAGTGTATGATTATTTATTGAATTCCATTATTAATTATTGTATGAATGTGCTTATATAAATATAATTATTATATATGCAATTGAAAGATGTGTGGTATGCACGTATGATAAGAAACATATGAAGTAAACGTATGGATGACTGATGGGACATGTATGGTTGTATGGTTAAGCGAGAAAAAGGGACCAGATGCTAATAATATCTTAGATTGAGACAAAGGGACCAGATCCGAATAATATCTGAGATAAAGGGACCAGACCCTAATAATATTTGAGATAGTAGGGACCAGACCCTAATAATATCTGAGATTGAGATAGAGGGACCAAATCCTAATAATATCTGAGATGGTAGGGACCAGACCCTAATAATATCTGAGATTAGAGGGACCGGACCCTATTAATATATGGGATAGAAGGGACCAAACCCTTGAAGATATATGAGATTGAGGGACCGGACCCTAATAATATCCGAGATAGTAGAAGTAGGATAGTTACGGTATACCATAGGAAAGCAGGAAAGAAAGTGTGTAAATACGTATGTATGTACATAAAGTATATATGAATGAGTAATAGTAAGTAAAGTATGAAATACGTATCTCCAGACGCGTATAAGTATAAACGTGAATGTATTGTATGTTAATTAACTAGAACTCACTCAGCGTAACTGACTTTTAGTATAGATTAAAGGAGCTGGCTTGAGGACAACACATGGTAGGGACTGGAAGGTTGGCATTTTTAGAAGAAAGATTATGAAACTTTTATGTTGTGTTTAAGACAAGTTAACCTTTGTTAAGACAAGATGTGTTGTTATGTAACATATTGATTGATGTTTTGAGTTATTCCGCGAAAGTTTTATGTCGGGACCGTGAATCGGGTGAAACCTTCGAAAAGGTTGACAAGAACACACCGTGTAAGGCCCCGATCTCGGAAACCCTACCTTGGCGCTGGATTTACTCATAAACACAATTCTAAAATCAGAGTTAATTAAAACTTTCTCGGATAGTTAAAAAACTTACATTACAAAACATCGAATCTTGTCTTAACATACAAAATATCCTTTCATAGACATAACATAAGACAGTCATGACACTTCTTCATAGATACCAGTCTCTTTAGCTTATGCCATGTGTCCCTCCTCAAGCTAGCTGCCTCAACCTATTTGCCTGCGTGCATACTAAAAGTCAGCTACGCTGAGTGAGTTCTAGTTAAGCAGGTAACATACATTTCATTCTCATTCTTTACATTCTTACTTCCATACATTCCTATTTTTACTTACCTTCATTATTTTATACATTTATAACCTTTCTACGTTTTTAAAGAGCCTTTAGCCCTATAACCTTCGCATATATTATTAGGGTATGCAACCCTTCATTCTTCGCCTATGTTATTAGGGTAGGCAACCCTTTATTCTTCACCTATATTATTAGGGTAGGAAACCCTTTATTCTTCGCCTATATTATTAGGGTAGGCAACCCTTTATTCTTCAACTCTACATATCGTACATACCATTCATACACTACACATATCGTACATACCTTTCTTTCATTAGCTATATCCGTTCTCATATACCTCTTCACACATACGTTTAACTCTTTCTACACTAATTAGGTATATTTATAAACATTCATACGACATACACTTACCACTTAAGGTAAGTGTATTAACTAATCACATTGAGTATGCACACAGCCCCAAAACATAACACCGAAATGGGGCTAGAAACTCACCTGGGTCCTGTTTCTCTCAGAGTTAAGTGTGATGCCCTTCCTTATCTGTGCACGACTAACTATGTAACAAGGCACAAGTATCAATTATCCATTTCAACTACTTCTTACATCTAGGTGAATGAAACTCTCAACTAACGGGGGTCCGGGGGCAGCGCCCCTGGTAGCGGGGTCTAGGGGCGGCAGCCCCTAGCAGGGTCCAGGGGGCAAAGCCCCTGGCTGGGGTTGAGCTGCGAAAAATTTTATTTTCATTAACAGTCCTTTAACAAAAACGCATCAGAAAATTAATCGGGTAACATTTTAATAACAACTTAAACCATTTTGCATGAGAGGAATTTCGCATAGAATTTCGCTTCGCATAACCTGTTTCGCTTCTCAAGGCTGAGCGAAGCGAAATACCTGTTTCGCTTCTCATGGCTGAGCAAAGCGAAATGACTATTTCGTTTCTCATGGCTGAGCGAAGCGAAATGCTTGTTTCGCTTCTCATGTCTGAGTGAAGCGTGCTTCTCATGGCTGAGCGAAACGAAATGCCGTCCTTTTTTTGTTTTACCATTTAAAAGCCATTTTTCTTCGTGTCTTTTCCTCGGGACCTGATTTAACCCTTTCCAAGGGTTTTGGGTTGTATCAACTTTGTATACTTGCGTTTTATAAGGCCTGAACATCGCATTTTTACCATATAACACTCTCGCGGGGTTATAACTTATCAAGTTCATGTTTTTCTTCCACCTTACACCCCGATCTATCCTTCTATTGGTTTGCATGTCAAGACTAACCATAAAAAAAACTTAACCTTTTCAACCAAAACCCACCTTTTTGCTTCGGGTTTGGTTCGGATCGTAGATCTGGACGTGTTCTTGCTATTCGAATGCACTTAAACATGAAAATCTTCCTTACTTTTGCTTGGATCCGAAATGCTAGAGAAAAAGTGTGTGTTTTCAAGTGTGTGTGTGTGTTATGTAAAAAAATGATGAAAGGATAGGGGATGGCCTTATATAGGGAGCCATGGGCCCCACCATCCACCTCCATTCCAATCTTATCCAAACATTAACACGCACACAACCAAACTAACGACACATCGATAAATAATAAAACTTTCCGTTATTTATTAATTCTCAAAATACGGATGATACACACCGACTCTGTAACCCAAAGGCCTGTTGAATATCCCGGCGAAATCAGGATATCCAATGTGTGGGAACGAAGGAGTGGAAATAACAAACACAAAACAATAATAGGTAATCAATAAAAGCACATTCAAAGACAAAGATTCACTGTATTAAATGAGTCATTAATGAAACAGTGAAAGTGTAACAACTCGGGTTTTCCAACAAACAAACTTACATCCATAACCCGGCTCGTTTTATGATTCGGGAAATTTTAAACAAATAGAAAGTATCACGTTTATTGAGAAATATTTATACGATTTATATTTGTTTATTATATTTACTTAATATATATTTAACTATGAAGAATATAAATATTTTACCCTAAACTTATGTTTTAACCTCTATTTGTATCCCCATCAAATGTCGAGGACCAAAGTGCAATTTCTGCTTATTTCTTTATAACCCATAACCAGACCCGTTTACCCATGGATCTAGGACCCGTTAACCCAAACCGTGAACCCGTTTAGTTGCTTGAACCACAATCTTCATTCTAAACTCGGAATTAATTCATGTTTGTGATTTATCCCACTGTATTCGGCATAAACAAGTCATTTAATTAAGAAAAAAAGATCTAATTTGATACGTATTGGTATAATTAACAAACCATCTTAACCTAAAACTAATTATAAAACTTAGGGTTTATAATAATTCAATTACTCGTTACTACTCCTTCTATATAACCTCACGGACAAAAACCCTAACCCTAATTGTATTAAATCTGTTCGCTACCCTTTGTTCTAATATCCTTATTGCCGCCGGCGACGAGGTCGCTATTATCCCGGGTTTCATCACTGTTTCAGGTAATTTAAAAGTCCAGCAAGATCGCTTATCAGTAATACACATAAACCCTCAAACAATTTAGATAAACAGTCTACGGATTGAAGGATTGGTGAATTAGGGTTCATATTCAAATCTGGTTATTTAGCAGTATAGTATAAATTATATCGTTTTCAATCTTTAAACAGCTGACACACCAGCACGCTTGGCTAGTGTGTGTGTGCTTAAGTCTTGACGGCCATCAGGCGCGGGTTCGAGTCCCGGCCAGGCCCTTTTTTTGGTATTTTATTTATATCTTGTTTTTAACTTATTATAATTAATATTCAATATTCAATAAAAAATATTTTATTAAAACCGACATCATGAGTTAATGTTTCGTGTCAATTGGTCTCGTGACAAGTTTTCATGTGTCTATGTATATATATATATATTTTATTAATAATAAATCATCATTATTTTATTTAAAACCCGACATTAGTATTTAGATTGGTTACTGTATTTGTAAACGTGTGTGTATGTTGAAACTAAAATAATTAATTAGATATTATGACTTTTATATTATGATAGTATATTCGAGCTGTGAGCAATCGGATCATGCCCCGGCATTTCCGCCTTAGGTTGGGGTGTGACAGATTGGTATCAGAACCGAAGGTTATAAGATAGGTCGTTAGAAATTGTCCTAGACATATGCATAGGACCCTATACGTGCTTATCTGAACTGACTTATGTGCTATTTAATAAATTATTTACAGCTTGTTTATATTAATTATTTTGTTATGCTTATCTTGTTTATTTATTGCGCACACACACAAATTCCGAGGCTATGCCTCACATTCAAAATATTTTTCTACACCTTTTATTTTTAGTAGATTGTCTTTTATTGTGGGAAATTCTTTAAGAATTCCCGTGTTTTGTTTTATTCCTTCACCTTGAAGCGTGGGGGCATGACAAATGTCGTGCAACTATAACTTCAAGTGGTACCCGTAATAGGCTAAACAGTTGCGTGGTAAGCATAACCGGCTAAACGGTTATACTTCTAAATTGTGTTTTTAGTTATTCTAAGTTTATTTATTGATTCGATATTTAGTTGAGTCGGTTAAATTCCATGTAACGCTCATGGTCCGAACAACTCCATTGATTCGATAATTCGTTAGTTAGTTGGGTCAGTTAAATGCCATGTACGCTCATGGGCTGACCAACTCAATTGTTTATTACTCGATATTTGAATTGGGCCAACAAATTGCCATGGAACGCTCATAGGAGGCCAATTCACAAACTTTTTGTTGCTTTATTTAGTTGGACCATTCAAATTGCCATGGAAAGCTCATGGGAGGTCAACTAGTTTGATATGCTTGGTTATTTCATTCTTTGAAAACTTTATAAACATTGATCATTCACTTAAATGCTTCAAACACATACATATTATTTTCAATCCCGACTCGTCCTCGAGTCTTCACTAGCACTAATTCATATACATACATACACATATACCTACGCATCCCTATTATTTCATATTAACTCATTCCTACAACTCACCTGTCATCTTACACAATTTTCATTGTTGATCCTCGTAGAATGTCTTCTCGCGTTCATCGTCATAACCACCATCGTTCCTCGACCCCTCATGATCGCCGCCTGGCTGCTAGAATCACTAAGGAGTTCACTACTGCCTTACCCGAGATCGTGGCTCAACTGCAAAATATCAACTCTAGTGGATTCGCTACTTCGGCTACACCAAACAATTTCCACTACAAGAACTTTAAAAGTGCTAAACCCCCTTCTTATGTTGGCGAGGAGAATGCTACTAAGCTCCTCCGCTGGTTTGAACAAATGGAGAACAAGTTTATCCATTGTGAATGTCCAGAAGATAAGCGTACTAGGTTCGCAACGAGCGTCTTTGAAGAACGATCTCTCACTTGGTGGAACTCTTATAAAGCCTTACATGGTGTTGATGAAGTTTTAGCTATGTCTTGGGAGGAACTCAAGGATGCGATGAAGAGGGAGTTTTATCCTGAGCATGAACTGCAAAGGCTCGAGACGGAGTTTTGGGAGCTTAAACAAATTGGTGTGACAATTCAACTTACTCGAATCGTTTTAAGGAAGTTAGCCCACTAGTACCTCACCTTGTGACTCCTTTGGCTCGTGGTATTCGCAAATACATTCGTGGATTGCCGACGATCTTCCGTGATGCTGTTGTTAGTCGAGACCCTCTCTCCATTAAGGAAGCTATTACTCTTGCTGCTTCACTGTCTGATGATCATGTTAGAGATGGAACTCTGCCTAGTAAAGATGCTAAACCTACCCTTGACAACTCTAATACCGATTCCTCTACCGATGCTAAGGCCGAACCCAAATCCACTAGTAATTCTTCTCACCACAAATGTAAGGCCAACCACCGCAACTATGCTGTTAATAAAACCAACCCACCATCCTCTAACCAAGATGCTCCTAACAAGAAGAACTATACTGGGCCTTTTCCGTTATGCTCCTTTTGTAACTACCATCACCCGCCTCAATCCCCATGTCGCTTGTGCACTACTTGCAACCGTTATGGTCACCTTACTAACACGTTCCGTGCATCGTCCGATACTCAAACTACCCCGCCTGCTCAAACCGGTGTTCCTATAACCCGTACTTGCTATAATTATGGAGATCCTAATCATTTTCGCAATGCGTGCCCTCGACTTATCCATGCACATCAAGCTCAAGCTATGCATGCCCGCTACTACATCCCTACTCCTTCTCAAGTCCTGACCCATCCAACATATCCACTGCAAGCTCCAATCACCAACATAACTCACCCTTATCCAACCTCCATACCCGCAAGCTCAAGTTTACCCAACTCATTTCAACCCCGCCCCACTTATGCAAGCTGTTCAAGTGCAACCAATCCATCCAAATCCATCTACTGCTGCTGCTCAAGTTATCATGGATCCAAGGACCTCAAGTGCTCCAAGTCAAGGAAATCAAGTCAACCGTAACTGAAGATCTTGGAAGACCGTGAAGTTTTTATTGCTTTATTTATTTCCGTTTTGAGGCTATCCTATCTTTTTCCGTTTATGCATCGTATCGACTCTTTGGTTATTTTGTGACGTTTGGTGATTTTAAGTTGAACTATGTTGCACGTTTCATCTTATGAATGACGTTTTCTTTTATACTTTGCTAGGTTTTATACTCTCACTTATTATCTTATTTCTATCAATCATAGTTTATTGTGGCGTCTGTCTCAAGAAGTACCTTTTCTTTCGATTTTCCAAATCTTCCTTTTAATAATCAAAAGATATAACAAGAATTGTTTGGTTTTATTAATCAAACTCGAACCTTTATTACCTTTTACATTTAAAATATCAAAATGTTTGTTTCTTTAAAAATGAGGATTTTAAATGTTTATAACCCACATGATGAAGCGAGTTATGCAGACCATCCGACGATGAAATTAATTATGATCCGGAACATAATTATTCAAGTCCTAGCATGGGAATCATAATATGTACAATTGTGTGTCATGATTTAGAACCTAAGGTAGCTAGGGTAACGGTACGAATGATGAAATGATAAGGACATGGTGGATACGCCGCCAGTACATTCTATATATAAGTGCCCTTATCCAATTGTCATTTGAAGCGTTGCTTTGGTTCTAGGTTATGATATTTTCATTAAGAGTATAATTGTTTTCAAAACGATGATGTTTTGGTTTTCCTTAATTTCGGGACGAAATTCCCTAAAGTATGGGAGACTGTAACAACTTGGGTTTTCCAACAAAAAAACTTACATCAATAACCCGGCTCGTTTTATGATTCGGAAAATTTTAAACAAATAGAAAGTATCACGTTTATCAAGAAATATTTATATGATTTATATTTTTTTATTATATTTACTTAATATATATTTAACTATGAAGAATATACATATTTTACCCTAAACTTATGTTTTAACCTCTATTTGTATCCCTATCAAATCTCAAGGACCAAAGTGCAATTTCTGCTTATTTCTTTATAACCCATAACCAGACCCGTTTACCCATGGATCCAGGACCCGTTAACCAAAACCGTGAACCTGTTTAGTTGCTTGAACCGCAATCTTCATTCTAAACTTGGAATTAAATCATGTTTGCGATTTATCCCACTGTATTCGGCCTAAACAAGTTATTTAATTAAGAAACAAAGATCCAGTTTGATACATTGGTATAATTAACAAACCGTCTTAACCTAAAACTAATTATATAACTTAGGGTTTATAATAATTCAATTACTCGTTACTGCACCTTCTATATAACCTCACGGACAAAACCCCTATCCCTAATTGTATTAAATCTGTCTGCCACCCTCTGTTCTAAAATCCTTATTGCCGACGACGACGAGGTCGCTGTTCTCCCGGGTTTCATCACTGTTTTAGGTAATTTAAATGTCTAGCAAGATCTCTTATCAGTAATACACATAAACCCTCAAACAATTTAGATAAACAGTCTACGGATTGAAGGATTGGTGAATTAGGGTTCATATTCAAATCTGGTTATTTAGCAGATAGTATAAATTATATCGTTTTCAATCTTTAAACAGCTGACACACCAGCACGCTTGGCTGGTGTGTGTGTGCTTAAGTCTTGACGGTCATTAGGCGCGGGTTCGAGTCCCGACCAGGCCCTTTTTTTGGTATTTTATTTATATCTTGTTTTTAACTTATTATAATTAATATTCAATATTCAATAAACAATATTTTATTAAAACCGACATCATGAGTTAATGTTTCGTGTCAATTGGTCTCGTGATGAGTTTTCGTGTGTCTATGTATATGTATATATATATATTATTAATAATAAATCATCATTATTTTATTTAAAACCCGACATTAGTATTGAGGATTTTCGTTGTTAAGTTGTTTTTTTATAAATTTACTCATATTAATATATATTTATATATATATATACATGTTATTATTATTCGTTTTGAACAAACCATAGTAAACGTATTACACGTAATAAGGGTATTAATTATATTTTTACCATCGATTTTCGTTAAGGATTTTAAGATATAAAGTTTATGATAATATTATATTTAAACGTTTATAGTAGATCTCATATCATGTTTATTTAAACTACTTGTACATGAACTCGATTTTATAACGAACAATGATTTTTATAATTAAATAATAATAACAATGATTTAGTAGAGATCAATAGTTCAATCCATAAAGTACCCGACCATAAATATACCTCCAATCATATCGCAATCCTAAATTCATCATACGTATTACATCGTTTATAATTCAGTCATAATATTATTAAATTAGGATTCTTGTTGGTAATTCTCGAAGAGCGTGATTTCCGCTTTCTTGTCGTATACATTCCTGTTTGGCTTACTTGATCAGGTGGGTTTTATCATTTCCCTATTTTACTCAATTTTCTAAATGTTTTGGGGACATATGTGTACATATTCATATTTTCATGCTATATATATATATTCAAACAAATACATACGTGTTATTGTGAAGTGAATTAATCAAACTTACGTGCTATTTGCTTACTTGTGTTACCATTCAATCAATCATATGTTGGAATTACTATTCAATCAATCATACAGCGGGTGTTCCTGCTGGTGACCAATGCCCGATTCGCTTGGCAACGGTCTGCATACTTGTTTACGGTTTGATTTCATTATTCTCATTTATCACGTTATGCTTATTTATTTGTTGTGTCAAACTGGTGATATTCTCACTCAACTTTATGCTGACAAAAACTCCATTTTATACGCATATGCAGGTTACTTTATGGAAGATTGAAGCTTGGACACGTAGACAAGACTTTAGGATGAAAACAAGTTAAACTTTATTTGAATTCATATCTATTATTTAGAATGGTTACTGTATTTGTAAACGTGTGTGTATGTTGAAATTAAAATAATTAATTAGATATAATCACTTTTATATTATGATAGTATCTTCGAGCTGTGAGCAATCGGATCACGCCCCGGAATTTCCGCCATAGGTTGGGGTGTGACAGAAAGGAATGTCTAGGGTTTCGTGTATGACGGCGGCGGTGGCTGTACGAGAAAACAAATAGAATATTCCTTTAGAATGTTTCTCGTATTCCGTGTGTGCCAACGTTATCCAAAAACCGTGCCCTAAATGGAAACCTAGGACCCCTATTTATAGACCCTGACCTTCCTTGTAGAAGTTCCTAATCATTATATAATGAAATACAAAATAATACAAGTGTTGAGTCCTCGAGCAAGGTAACAATCTTGCTCGAGCAGACTCACTATGCTAGGTATGCTCGATGAATGTCCTCGAGTATACTTTACTTAGAATATCTTTAGTGAAGATATTCCCTTCCAGCAAGATTCATTCCTCTTGACTAATCCATGCTTTGCTCGAACTAGTCCATCGAGCAAGCTCATTCTTCTTGATGTCTTCATTCTTCTTATTTAGCAATCTTTAGCATGCTCGTATGTAAATCTTGCTCGGGGAACTGAACTGCGCTTGAAGTCCTTGCTTTAATCACGTGACATCTTCTTATTGCATCCATGCTTGTCCCCATGTGCTCGATTATCCTGTGCTAGTAACACTTGGTTAAAACTTGCATGATCAAGCTGTTTGCTCGATTGGCAATCCATACTCGATAGAAGAATACTCTTGCTCGTTGAAGTGTAGCTTTCTCGAAGCCTTAACACTTAGAAGAATCAACCATTTATGGTTCTGAAAACCTTGCTCGAAGTAGTAAAATCATGCTCGATCGTCTAGGCTTTCTCGAAGTCCATACTTAGCCGTTTTTCTGAGGAGGTTGAGAAGATTCCAATCTTCCTATCAAAAATTCTGACTCAACAATCTCCCCCTAGATTGGAACAAGCTCAGATGCACCAAAACATACTTGCATAGAGTTACACATATATCATACATCAAAGATATGTCATTTAAGAGCATGTCATTTCATTACATAAGTACGAGTTCTGCCTCTTGTGCATTACACATTAAAGTCTTTACATCAATTTTAACTTAAACAAAAATTACAAGATAAACAGAAACAAAAACTAATCATCATTTATCTCTTTTCTGCTATCTTCTCCTCCTGCTCCATGTATCAGATCTTTCTTTCATTCTTTTGACGAGGGATGCTTTTTGTTTAATCATGTCGAGTTCCACAGCATCAGAGGAGTCAAATGGAAATCTAGCATCGATTTAGTCTTGTAGATATCGAGGGTGCATGAATTTAAGATCTTCATCATGTCTTATCATTGCAATGGGTATGCCAGACTCATCTCTCAATGAAATTGAATCATTGTGCTGATTGTAAGTTATGTACGTGATTCTCCCATATTGTTGCACCAATGAGTTTGGTTCTTGAATCACTTCTCTCATAGCTAAGCACTCTTTTAAAGTCTTCCTTTTATCATGTGAGCTACTTGCTTGAGACTTTCGTTTCTTGGTATCGAAGAGGGAGAGTTCTGAGATATGCACTTCACTACTCCTTTTGTTTATTTTCTCCCTCTCTGCCTGGCTTCGTATCTCTCTTCTCTTTTGTTGCAAGAATGGGAATCCCTTCTCCGATTGTTCTTTTATAAACTTTGAGAGATCATTTCTTTGTTGCCCTGCTAGTTGGCTTCTGTTTTGATTATCGTGAAGTCCATTTCTGCCATTTTCTTCAGCTGTTCCACTGAGAATTTTCTCAAATCATCTCTAAATATGATGAGAGTTTTCCTCTTGATCTTCTGTTACAACCCTCAAGGTCTTTGACCTTTTATCAAAGAAGAGATGTGTGGGCAAATTCAAATTTCTTAGTTGCTCGTGCCTCACACTCTCAGATCTTAATGGCGCTCGGCTAGTGCTTCCTTGTTGAGTTTTCTTTACTTTATCCAGCCCCACTTCCTCATACCATCTTTTTAAAGTTTCATCAGATTGATTTATCAGTCTTCCCATATTTACTCCCTTCTTGTGCAACGCACTCATCATCTCTGCTCTGACTAAATCCTCCATCTTTCTTTTCTCTTCTTCTAACCTTCTTTGTGTTTCTATATACAGTTTCTGCTCTCTATTGTATATATCCATTAACTGTTCATGAGGCATGTTTTGAAACTGTTCTTCCATCATTCCTTTCCCCATGACAATCTTCTTCAATATTTCTACTCTCTGAGGATCTTCAAACCACCTTTTCGCCTCCTCTTTCTTCTTCTCATCCTCAATTCTCTCTTTTTCTTTCTGCTCATTTTGCTTTTTATCTCTTTCAGTACTGGCAGATGTCTGTTTTCTCACATGAGAGTCTTTTACATTCTGAACTTTCTTCTTCAACTCCTCCAGAGTGAGTTTGATCAATGACTCGTATTCAAAACCATGAATTTGTATGAATTGAATATCTTTATGTTTCTCCTTCATGGATTCATATTCCTTGTCATTATTTGTTTTTCTTCTTTTGTTCATTCTTTCAACCATGCTTGCCATGTCATCTACTAGGGCCTTTTTGTAAAACTTATCAATGGAGTCAAAAGATTGTAAATTTAAAAATGCAGGCTTATACCCAGCCTTTATCAGAAATTGTCTTCTTGTTTCCCTTTGTCTCCAACCTTCAGCTTCTTTGGCCATAGCTTCCTATGACAGTCTTTGGAGATATTTCATATCACATTCAAGACTTATCAAGTAAGCTCTATCTTCATTTTCTTTTTAAGCATCCTTTGACCCCTCATCATCTTCATTCTCAATTGTTTCTTCTAGATTATGGAGAGCCTCAATCATTGGTTCTTCATTACATGCAGATTGAGCCCTTTTCCTTTCTTCCAGTTTGTCCAACCTTCTTTTGTACACCATTACCTTCACGGATTTTTGTCTTTTGGATTTGGGTGTTTCAATTTCAGCTGTATCCTTTCGTTTCAAAGATAATTGAGATGGAGTGGGAGTGTTAGATTGAGTTACTTCAACTTCTGGCCCTTCAAGTATGATTTCTTCATCAGCTGATTCAGATGTCTTAGATTCTTCTGACTCATGGTCATCTTTATCACAAACTTCATCTATAATTGGTTCAGATGTGTCTGTTAGCAGGAGTTGGCTTTTCTTCCAATGTTCTTGTCTTTGTTCTTCTTGAGCTCTCCTGGCTGCAGCCATAGTTTCTGGTCTGAACTCATCAGGATGTAGGAGAATGTCAAAATGTGTTCTGAACATAACCAACTGAGCAATGAATTTGACATATACATTCCATGGCATCCTTGGTCCCTCATCTTTCTCAGGTTCTTCTCTTAATCCCATACCAGTCTCTTGTTCTTTATTAGTTTCCATTTCAGTGTTGACAGGTTCAGTTTCAGGTAGTTTAGTTTCAGTCACCATAGGCTCTTCATGTTCACTCATCACTGGTTCTTCAGTCAGTGTGTGCTCTTGTTCATCAACATTCAAATTTTCTTTGAGAGCTTCAAGTGTAGCCTTAATGGCATCATCTGCCTCTTTCCTCATCCTCTCATCCTCCTCTTCCTTCTCTTTCATCTTTATCAGTGCTTCAAGCACTTCCTGAGGAATTTCCTCATCTTCTTCTCGATTTATAGAGTCTAATTCTTCATTCATCATTCTTATAGCAGTTTTTACTGACTCAACTTCAGGTATGTCTGGATCAATCACATTGTCTTTTAATAGTATTTCATCACCAGATTGAACTTTGTTTTGGGGAAGGGGATGTAAATCATCATCTGTAAAAGCAATCCCTTTTCCCTTTTCTTTTCTTTTCAACTTATCCTCTTCCGTCTCAACTTCGCTTTCACTCTCCCCCTCATTACCAGATTCTCCATCATCATATGCTTGATTTATCATGTTTAAAGCATTTGATGGTCCAACTTCCACAACTTCCTCATCAAAACTTTCATATAACTCTCCAATCACCTTTAAACTCTCAGCACCTTCAGTTTTCTCCCCCTGTTTTGGTGCATCTGAGGTCTTCTCAACCTCAGAATGCCCCTCCAGGGTTCGAATCCTTAACAAAGCTTCATTAAATGCAGCCTCCAATGCCGAGTTCCTTGTAGCTAAGATGGCATTCTTTTCTCAAAACATGATGTTTTCAAATTCAAGATTGGCATTCTCACAAAGAATATCATAAAGATTAGGGCTTGAGGGTGGAGTCTCTTGATTTGGATTTGGTGCAGGTTCAAACCATGGTTCAGACTGAGCTGTCTCTGGAGATGGAACTTTATAAGGTTCAGATTCTTTGGGAAGTGGTTGTGATGGCTGGGTGGTGGGAGTGGCATGGGTTTCATATGATGGAGAGTATGGTGGGGTATGAAGTGGATCTTGTGGTGGAGATGGAGGTGGTGTAGGGACGTGAGTGGCATCAGTTGATTCAATGTCTAAGATAGCTGGTTCAGTTGTAGCTAGTGAGGAAGGAATATCGTCATTTACATCATCTATCTCAATAGAGTCCGTGTCATCATGGTAAACTTCAGGTGATGGTGAGTCTGGTGGAGTTATATTTTCAATGGTATCCGCAACATCAGATATAACAGTCGCCACAAACGCATGCGCATCCATACCTTCTGCAGCTCCACCCTCAATTGGTTCATTTGTTTCTTTAATCACATCCAAACTTGCAGCATCTCCTTGTTGAGTAGATTGTTTGATCAAAGGCATATTTCCCTCAATAACTTTTTGTTGAACATCATCAGCACCCATAACCATGGCATTTCCTCCTTCTAGACCATTGTCCCCATCATCGTATTGATCACTGTCATCATCTCCTCCATCATCATTTCCATCATCATCCTCTTCATCATCACTAATACCAGGAGTTCTTGGTACATTGATAGATCCTAGTTCTGGCACAAGAAACCATGGAAGTACATCCCAATCATCATTATTAATAAAGTTACTTTGAGCGTCTTTCATGCGTTTGCAGATGTTGGGGTCCTGTAGTCTCAAAACTTCTCCCATTCTTTGAATATCAGGCAAAGCTCGGTTTATTAGGATTTGTAGAAACCTTGGGTACATAAGGAATCTTTGACCCTCGTCCCTCTCCGCATTCGCCACTAACCCTTGAAAAATAAGTCTTGAAACGTTAAAGGGTTGCTGATAGAGTATTGCTACTGTGAGAGTCCCAAGCTCTCTGCTCAATAAAGTCTAAGTCCATCTCCTAGGAGATAAGGACTGGATCACGTGATGAATCAGAAAACGGTAAATAAGTTGAAAGCTTCCTTTTTGAAACTGTCCCTCCTTGACTCCTCCCTGGTAGCCCATAGTCTCTTGAAAGACTCTCAATAACCTTGGGACCATGTAAGATGGCTATGCCTCAAAATTGTCATTAAGTTCAAATGCAGCTCTGATTGAGGCTTCAGTTACCTCAATGTCATGATTTAGAACCGATGCCTCAATTCTCTTCCCGTTTACATCATTGACATATGTTGCAGAACCCCAAAAATCCAAAATATGGTTCCTGTATACTGAGGGGTTTTTCAGTTAATGCTACCCTCAGGTTGGAGCTTCTCAAAAAGTTTATCATAAACTCCAATTCTTGATTGTCATTGTCGAGCTCCAACTGAGTGCACATATTATGCCTCTTTTCGAATTTGAAAGCCATCAGTTCTGCAAAACAAGAAAATATGTCAGTACACAAATTTGCAGAACTAATATAGGAGGATAGGTAGATGATTAATGGCGTCTTCAATTAACCTTTTCCATAGTAATATGTGTACCTGCAAGAACAATTAAACAGTTAATTAGTAGTTCAATTAGAAACCCTAATTCCGAAATCAGTGTGACGAAATAATCGAATTACGATGTCTTAACAAAGTCGAAACAGAGCTAATGGCTGTATTCGAAGTAAAATCGAGCAAGTATTAGAGTAATCGAGCAAGCGGAAGACAATACGAGCAAGAGGGTTTTGTGTTTAGATTTAAGAGAGAGGAAGAAATATGTGAAAAAGATTCTTATAACTTTCGTGATACGCTTAAGATTCAATTAAGAGCTTGAGTTGGAATGGGTACACTTCAGACTTCAGGTTGTTCCTTATCTCTTCTAAAAGCTTATTTAGCTTTCTCCAATCACCCCAATTTGACTTCAACCCCTGATGCCTTGGTCAAAATATTTATCTATTTGAGTGGTCATATTTCTATATATATATATATACATACACACACATATATATATACATATACATATATATATATCCGACTTCAAGGTTGAACGTTGGACTTACATGCCATCCGGACTTACATGCCTTACATTCAGAGTGTTTAGGACTTATTTGAATGCCCCACTCCTATAGTTCCCTTGGTGCCCCTTAAAGTCATGATATTTTATTTATTCTTAATAATATTTTTTGAAGCATTATGCTGATTTTCTTTTCAATATTTGTTCTTTATGCTTCATTTTGCATTAATAGACTTTCAACTGCATATAACTCTTTTGACGCTCATATATTTTATAAATTTTGATTTTGAGAGACCAAGACAGCAACGGGCTCGTGTATGATTGGGTAATCACCTTTCTGCCTATTATACGGAGAGATGTGCAAGGAAACATACCATGGTCTTCGGATGAATCACCACATCATACTTAGCAAGATTATTAGGTTTGTATCACATCAGTCACTAGGATAAGAAGCAGGCATATAGACAGATGTTTGCCTTTTCAGAAGAGCTTATTCTTTCATGCAAGTCTCCTATTTTGTTTTCTGCAGGGTGATTTCTTTCAACAGAGGTGGTCTGCACAACTTGTTGTGCCGACACTTCTGTCTCTAGATTGGTCATACTTAACTCAGCAGATTCATTTTCAATTCTCTCTTGAACTTCATCAGTTGCTTGAACTTGATTAATTTCTAATGATGATGCTTCATTTGAGCCAAATTGTAGAGAGTCAAACAAAGACTGAAACCTGTCTTCAAATTGATTTATCCCTTCAGATTGGACAGGTTGACTTTGAATTGGTTCACTTTCTACTTCACTTGGACCTTCATTAGAAACTTCAATTGCTGCATCTTGTTCATTCAGATCAACTTCAGCCCTTGGTTGGTTGCTTCTCTCAAAGTTAAATCCATTTGTTTCAGGAGCAACAGATGACCATAGCTTGTCCAGATCAACTTATTTTTGTTTTCCCTTATCTTCAAATCTGGTTCTGTACATGCTGTCATCCATATCTTCATTGTAGATTTTGAAAGATTTGATCATCTTTTCCAAGTCAAAAAGCCACTTGGGACCTTCAACATTGTTAAAGTGGTTTTCATTGAAGATTATATCTGAAGACTCAATGACCACCATGTGCTCCTTCACATAGACTCTGTAAGCCTTTGAATGAGATGAGTAGCCCACAAAGAAACATTCTAGAGATTTTGACTGGAATTTATTTAGGTAGTCTTTTGTATTCAGTAGTGAGCATCTGCATCCAAAAGGCTTCAAGAACTTCACATAAGGCTTTCTCTTGAAGATAACCTCATATGGAGTCTTGTTTTGAGCCTTGTTTAGTAGAACCCTGTTCTGCACATAACAAGCAGTGTTGATTGCATCTGCCCAAAAAGTGACTGGCAGATTTGCATCAGCAATCATGGTCCTTGCAGCTTCAATCAATGTTCTGTTTCTTCTTTCTACAACACCATTCTGCTCAGGAGTTCTAGGTGCACTGTATTGTTGAAAGATTCCCTTAGAAGTGCAGAATTCATCCATAATTTCATTCTTGAATTATGTCCCATTGTCACTTCTAATGACCTTTACTTTTCTTTCAAGTTGATTTTTCATTTTCAGCACATAAGTTCTGATCAAATCGGGGGTTTCATCTTTGCTTCCCATGAAGTATACCCAAGTAAACCTTGAATAATCATTAGTGATCACTAGGAAATATATCTTCTTTCCAATACTTGGAACACTTACAAGACCAAATAGATCCATGTGTAACAATTCCAAGACCTCGTCAATGGTGTTTATCATTTTGCCCATTGAGGAAAGATGTGCATTTTTCTTTAAGCTTGAACTCTTTTGTGGGAAGGCCAACCACATGTTCACCTTTCACTAGCTTGTTTGTGTTCTTCAAATTTACATGACGCATCTTTCTATGCCACAGTTTGGTCTCATTTTCAGTGGCTTTGGAAACAAAACATGAACCACCTCTAGATGTAACAGTGTTCATTCTTAGCTCATAGAGGTAGCCAATTCTTGGAGCCATTATCATGATCATCTAAGTTGGAATCACAAACTCAGGCTTCAAAATTAGGCAGTGTTCATCATTGAAGGCTACTTTGTACCCTTTATCACAAACTTGAGAGATGCTGAGTAGGTTGTATTGTAGTCCTTCAACATGCAGCACGTTCTCAAAGGATACTTTGCCATTGGTGAGTGTTCCTCTTCCAACAATCTTCCCTCCATTTTCATCACTCCCAAAAGCAACTGGCCCTTCATATTTTCTTTCATAGTTGATTAGAACACTTTTGTCACAGGTCATGTGCTTGGAACATCCACTGTCCATGTACCATAAGTCATTACTTTTCAAGGACTGTTCCTGCACATACATACAAAACCGAATTAGTTGGATTCTAAGTCACAAACAGCATCAGTTTGTAATTCAGTGTCAGTTAAAGATTCATCAGGAGTTGGGACTGGAACTAGAAGTGGATCTTCATACACAACTTTGCATTCTTCTTCTGAGTCTGAATCTGACCCATTCTTCACAATTTGTGACTTGATTAATTCTTCAATCTGCTCAATCACAATGTTCTTCTTTTCAGTCACCTCCTTCTTAGTCTTCCATTGGAACCCTTTTGGTTCATAGCCCTGCTTCATCAAGAATTTCTCATCCCCATTAAGAACACTAGGTCTAATCTTTTCTTTTCCTTTGTCAATAGTCCTTTTGTTCTTTGCAGGTTTGCTTGATATTCTTGGTTCATCTTTGATTTTCAAGACTTGTTTCAGTCTCTTTTCAAGCACTGACCTTTTCTCTTCTTCATCTGAACTGTCTTTTTCTTCATTTAAGTATCTTTGATACATTTTCTTATATCCTTTCATATCAAATCCACAGACCACATCAGGAACTTCAAATTCTTCCTCTTCAAACCAACAAGAGTCAGTGTGATGACCATAGGCATCACACTTCTTGCACCAGACTTTTGCATAGCTCCCCATATCTTCAAGCAATTGCTTGTCTTTAATTTTGTCACTGGGTTTGGGGAAATCAAAGCCTAAAGAGGTCTTAGGACATAAAGAGTTGTTGAAGTCCGTCTTGATTGGTTTGTTCAGATCAGGCTCCAAATGATATTTTTCTTTGACAAACACAATAGGCTTGAACTTGGAATGGGTTCTTGAACTGCTTCCCTTTCCTTCTCCAACAGATCTTCTCATTGGCACATACTCCACATCTCCAATGTCAAATAGTTCATGGTTTGAGAAGACTGTATAGATTGGAAGATGTGACTTATCATAAGAGGATTTCATTGAAGCTTCATCTCTTTTCTTGATTTCAGATTGTGGTCTAGCACAAATATCAAACACTACATGTTCTTTTCTCATTCTTTCATAGTGCTTCTTCAACTTTGGAGTCATCTTTGGTAGAAGAGGAATCTTTTCACTTTTCTTCTTGCTGGATCCCTTTTTCTTTCTTCCCTTAGATGTTTAGTGCTTCCACAGCTGCAATTACTATCTTCACTTGAGTAATCACTCCACTTCTTTTTCTCAATTTCCAACTTTTCATGCTTCTTAATCTCTGGTTCCTCACTCTGTTTCACTACAAACTCTCCATTCTTATCAACAAACGCATCATCATATTGCTTCACAAACTCAGCTTTATCATCAAACACATTCTTGAATTGTTTCAGATATTCACTTCTGCTCTCCTTGTCTACTTTTAGTGGGTAGCTATCACAGAAAGGTGGTGGCACCTTTTCGTACTTTTCTTATTCTGTCATCTTATCCACATAGCCCACTGTATTTCCTGTAGAAACAAGGTTCTTCAAGAATTCTATTTGAATCAACAAGTCAGCATTCTTCAATTTCTCTCCAGCATACATCTACTTCAACCCCTCAATTTCAATTGTCATTTTTTGATTGAGTTTGGTATGCCATCATACAATCCTCTTCAGGCCCCTTGATTTGATTTTCATATGTTACTTCACTGGCTTCATATACATTCAAGAAGGCTTCTTTTCTCCCACACTTAGTTTTCCACTTTCCGATCTCCTGATTTAGTTCATCAATGGTAATAAGAAGATCAGAAATTGAAATATCAGATTGTACCTGTGTATTTGAAGATTCAGGCTTGTCCTGCACTCTTGCCATAAAAGCAACATTTTCCTTCTCAATCTCAGCAGCATGGTCGCTACAATCAAATTCCCCATCCTGTGGCGCCCTGGTTACTGCAACATTTCCTTGATCTCTCAGCTGGTTCACATTGTTCTGATTTGTTCTGTTCTGATTTGTGTAAACCTGCATTTGGTTGTTTCTTTGGAGTTGAAGGGTTTGTTGCTGCGGTCTGTTTGGATTTTGATAGGGGTTTTGGTTGGTGATCTGAGTTCTCTGGTGCTGGAAATTCTGATTCTGGTTTTGATAGAATTGGTTCTGATTCACTTGATTACCAACCTGCTTTGGCATGTTGCACTCTCTAGCAAAATGTCCTGGTTGTTGACAATTATAACAGATGGCCTTTGATTTGTCAAAGCCAATTCTTTCATTTGGTCCATTAAAGCTTGTTCTTCTAGTTTTGTTATACAATCTCTTGCTTCTTATAGCCAACACGCTTGCCACTTTATGCCCACATCCTCTAAATCATCAGCATCTATTTGTTCTAGATCTTCCTGCACAATGCTTGTGTTTATCAGATTCTTGGCCACAAAGGCATGATATGACTCAGTAAACCTGGAGAACAAAGCTTGGTAGTCTGTTCCTTGATTTGTGTTGTTCTGCATAAATGTTGACTGACCACTTGCTTTTGAGGCCATATCATCTTCTATTAGCTGAACATTAAATCTTGGCTGACCACCACAAGTTGAATTTGTCTCAGATGGCTCTTCAATAATTGGCTGTTGATTCTTGAATGAAGGATTTTCCATGGGTGCTACGAGAGCATTGTTCACTTGAAAACTGGGCTTATCTTCCTTTATCATGTGGTTTTCAATCATTTCATGTTCTACAACCTTTAAAAATGCAATTACATCATCCAATTTAAAATTGGGGAAATTTACTTTTTCCTCGATGAATTTGCTGGCTGTGTACCACTCACCAGACAAAGATGACAGAAGCTTTTTGTTCAGATCAAAATCAGATATCTGTAGGTCTGTTGTTCTTATATCGTTCACAATCATCATGAACCTTTGCAGAACTGATTTTATTCTTTCTCCATCCTTAAACTTGAATTTATCAAACTGCTGTTTCAGTCTGTCTCTCTTGATGTTTTTCAGTTCTATATTTCCTTCAAACATGTCAACAAGCGCATCATACATTTCTTTAGCAGTTCGGTGATGGTTGACTGTTGTCAGAATTTCCCAAGACAGGCCTAACTTCAGCATTAATAGTGCTTTGTCATCTCTCTTTTTCATCTTCAACTCAACAGTGGCATTGTTGTTTGGAGCAGTTGAAGGAACATAGTTTCCGTCAGTGATAGAGGTCCAAAGCTCTGGGTCGTTGTAGTTTACAGCTGCTTCAAAGAGCACCTTCCATTTGGTGAAGTTTTCTTGTCCAAGCAATCTTGGAATCTTGTTGGTGGAGACTTCTTGGTCTTCCATTTTAGCAGATCAGGAGGTTGCAATAGTGAAATAGAGTAAAGCTTCAAGCTTTTTCATAAACCTTCTGTCCCGTGGCCTTCAGCAAACTTACACAAGCTCTGATACCACTTGTCAGCACCGTGAATTGGGTGAAACCTTCGAAAAGGTTGACAAGAACACACCGACTCTATAACCCAAAGGCCTGTTGAATATCCCGGCGGAATCAGGATATCCAACGTGTGGGAACGAAGGAGTGAAAATAACAAACCCAAAACAATAATAGGTAATCAATAAAAGCACATTCAAAGACAAAGATTCACTGTATTAAATGAGTCATTAATGAAACAGTGAAAGGAATGTCTAGGGTTTCGTGTATGATGGCGGCGGCGGCTGTACGAGAAAACAAATAGAATATTCCTTTAGAATGTTTCTCGTATTCCGTGTGTGCCAACGTTATCCAAAAACCGTGTCCTAAATGGAAACCTAGGACCCCTATTTATAAACCCTGACATTCCTTCTAGAAGTTCCTAATCATTACCTAATGAAATACAAAATAATACAAGTGTTGAGTCCTCGAGCAAGGTAACAATCTTGCTCGAGCAGACTCACTATGCTAGGTATGCTCGATGAATGTCCTCGAGCATACTTTACTTAGAATATCTTCAGTGAAGATATTCCCTTCCAGCAAGCTTCATTCCTCTTGACTAATCCATGATTTGCTCGAACTAGTCCATCGAGCAAGCTCATTCTTCTTGATGTCTTCAGTCTTCTTATTCAGCAATATTTAGCATGCTCGGATGTAAATCTTGTTCGGGGAACTGAACTATGCTCGAAGTCCTTGCTTTGATCATGTGACATATTCTTATTGCATCCATGCTTGTCCCCATGTGCTCAATCATCCTGTGCTCGTAACATTGGGTTAAAACTTGTATGATCAAACTATTTGCTCGATTGGCAATCCATGCTCGATAGAAGAATACTCTTGCTCGTTGAAGTGTAGCTTGCTCGAAGCCTTAACACTTAGAAGAATCAACCATTTAAGGTTATGAAAACCTTGCTCGAAGTAGTAAAACCATGCTCGATCGTCTAGGCTTGCTCGAAGTCCATACTTAGCCGTTTTTCTAAGGAGGTTGAGAAGATTCCAATCTTCCTATCAAAAATCTGACTCAACATTTTATATCACTCTGATATTTAGAACTGTATTTATGAGTAAATCCAACATCCAATGTATGGCACCGGGATCGGGGCCTTACAAGTTGGTATCAGAGCATAAGTTCGAGAGAAATAAGCATCCTATATGCTTAGACTCAAACAGAGAATGGGACTTAAAGAAGAAAAGAAAGAAGATGCCAGTTCAAGAAAGCCATGTGTCGCTTAAGCAAGTTCGAGAATGGTATAGTACATGATTGAGTTCATGTAAAGATTTAAGAATATATGTCTATGTAGGTCAAATGAAAGTAGAAGAATATATAAAAGCTAGCTTAACTTGCTAGAGAAGAATGTGTATGTGTTAGCTTAATTTATAGATAATAAGGTATGTATGCTAGCTTAATTGCTAGCGATAAGAATGTAGGTTATTTGTATGTTTGCGTGATTGAATAGTAGAAACTAGCACAAGTAAAATTTTAAAGGGAAGTATGTAGGACCTGAGGAGTAATGTAAAGAGTTACTTACACTTGGCCACTGTCATTTACTACTTACCTTACAAATCATGTGCTAAAAATTCCTGTAGTGATAACTTTTGTGTTTCCTTAGAGATAAGATAGGACGAATGTTGCAAAGAGACGAGCACGAGGACGTCGTACTGGATGTTGTGGTAGGACACGTTCCAACCTGACACCTTTTTAAAGAAATGTGTGACCACATGATATACGAAAGCAGTAGGATTCCAACTATAGAAAGTAATGAAGAAGGTTCACACTTGAAGCTTGTAGTCAAATACACTAAGGGAGTTGCTTAACCATTTTGCATTTCAATGCCAACAAAGCTCACTGAAGCATTAAAGGCTACCCAGATTAGGCATCCAAGTGGAAGAAACATGAAAGAAACGGAGATAAGTCAAATGAAATGTGCTAAAACACGTAGTATACCTACAATAGTTAATTCTATGAGGGAACTTGTTGGGATCGTGAGTGATAAAGTGAATGTTGATTAGAGATGATCAAGAATTACGGGTAACTGTCAAGGAATCCTAATTGAAAAGGCATGAAAGGATGAGGCTACGTGGTGTAGCGAGTGTGAAAGAAGGACACTAGGAAGAATGTAGTTGTGTACGTGAGACTGTTATGAAGAAACCACTAGTGATACCTCCGTTAAAATTATGAGAATAATTAAGAATTGTAAGATAGAGCTAGAGGGGCGCGATTTCCCTGCTACTCTGGTCTTAGGAGTGTTCGACACAGTTTGGGAATGGATTAGCTGTCTGAGTTTGAGGCTCAGATAGTCTGTAAGAGGGAGTTGATAAGATTAAAATCTTTGGATAGTGGTACGTCTCAGCCAAAGCGAACAATATTATGATGCGGCGGTAGCTGGGCTATTACAGATGATATCAGAGCAAGGGCCAGACCGGTGATGCCAGGTCCCGCGAGGATGCTGGAACCCAAAGGGGGGTGGATTGTGACGTCGCACATCGGTTGGAGAGGAGAACAAAACCTTCTTTATAAGGAGGTGAATACATTCCCCATCATAACACGTTTTGGGTGATTAATGGTAGCAGATGAGAGGAGAGCTCCACAGTTAAGCGTGCTCAGGTGGGAGTAGTAGCAGGATGGGTGACCTCCTAGGAAGTCTCCACCTAAGCAACCAAAAACAAATCCGTGAGCTCTTCGTGGGCAAAGCGGACAATATTGGTGGTGCGAGGGGCCGGATGTTACAAGTGGTATCAGAGACACTCCTGTTCCGTTCGGGATGGTGGAACAAACCTCATTAGAGACGGTGAGTCCCCTGGGGTGTCGCGAGGTACACCTTAGGCGAATCCCACATCCTAGATTAGATGGTGGGGCAAACCTCATCGAGGACGATGAGTCCAAAGGGGGGGGGGTGTTTGTAACACCCTAGGCAAATCCAACCTCGGTCGTGGACAGGAGAGATCCTTGGTTCATAAGTGCATGTCCCGCCTCTTAAATCACCAACGCGTTTTGGGCTTAATGGTAGTGGACGAGAGGAGAGCTCCACAGTTAAGCGTGCTCAGGTGGGAGTAGTAGCTGGATGGGTGATCTTCTGGGAAGTCTCCACCTAAGCAACCAAAAACAAATCCGTGAGCTCTTCGTAGGCAAAGCAGACAATATTGGTGGTGCGATGGGCGGAATGTTACAAGAGGGCCGGAGCGGTGGTGCTAGGTCCCGCAAGGACGCTAGACTCTTAAGGGGATGGGGGATTGTGACATGCCACATCAGTTGGGGAGGAGAACTAAGGTTTCCTTATAAAGAGGTGGATACCTTCCCCATCATAACGCGCTTTGTAAAGTAAGGACCCGAACCGGCTCTAGACCCGGGTTCGTGTCCCAACACCCCCACCTTATTAATTTTGTCTTAATTATTATTTTCTTTATTCCCTTAAATTAATTTAACAAGTATCTTTAAAAAAAGAAGAAAATTTAAAATAAATTCTCACTCGTTTAACGAACCGAACCTCGTCAACTTTCAAAATAAATTATCGGATTAACGTTTTCTGTACTTATATATATATATATATATATATATATATAGGGTTAGGTTAAAATAAAACTCACTTGAGTTGTGAAAACTCTAGAAACCCGTTCTCAACCCCATGTTTTTAATTAAAGTTTGAATCTTTTGGTTCACAATTAAAGTTAATAAAAAATGTAAACATAAATGTAACTTTTTCTCTCTCCTGAAAACATATATAAAAATTAGTAAAAAAATGTTAAAAAATAGCAAAACATTTTTTTTATGTTTTTCGATGTTTTGTATTAAATGTTACAACATATATTACGTGTGCAAAAAAAAAACGATGTTACATAGGGTTTTCACAACTCAAGTGAGTTTTCATCTATACTTCCCCTATATATAGTTATAAGTTCATATTTTTTTGACTTAAAAAATCTAATACAATTTTTTACTTCCTTAATAAACCGAACTTTTAGCTAGTCAAATAAATTTCGTTCAACTTTCCCATTATATATATACACACACACATATATATATAGGGGTGGGATCTAGTGAAAACTCCTCTTAAAGAGAAAACTAAAAATCTTCTAAAAAACTATTTTTAACTTTTTAATTTTTTTTAAGTTTCTTTTTTTTCCATTATTCTTATATGTTGTTATTGGTTTAAAAAAAACAACTTGTCGGTAACCTCGTCTGTATAGTGCACATGTGTAATAGTGTGCATTGCATATATACAAAAGTGTTTGTATTGCATAGAATACAACACTATTGCACATATTTGATACTCACTATTGTATATATGCAATATAAGACTAATACACACATCGAATACACATTAGTACGTATGTGTAATACAACAGTAACGCACATGTGCACCACATCGACTTTTACTTTATTATTATTTTTTTTCCATATAATACACCACTACTACACATATACAATACACAAATATTGAATATATGCAATAAAACACTATTAAACTAAAAAATACACAGTAATACACATGTGTAATACAACGGTATCGCACAGTAATACGTATGTGCATTACATCGGGTTTTTTTTATTTTTTTCAAGTGAAATATAAGAAAATATAAGAATAATGGCTAAAACAGAATTTTGAAAATATTTTTTTATTTTTAATTAAAAAGTAACTTTAAGAGTTTTTAAGAGTTTTTAAGTTTTCTCTCTAAATGTGAGTTTTCTCTTGATCCTCTCCCTACATATATATATATATATAATCAAAATATCAATAATTAATATTTATTTTATTTAATTGAAAATCAAACCGAAATACAAATAATAATAATAATAATGATTCAAAACCTAAGAGACTCCAAATTCTTTTAAACCCATTAATAACCGTTACGTCGTATTACTTCATTTTATTTATTTATGATCTCTAGCTTACTTATCTATATTATATTATAATAGAAATGAAAGTCAAAACGGAATAATTTGACACTAACCTGAAACGAAACTTACAATCCTAATAAACTGAAACCAAGCTGAAATTAAAATAAAAAAGCGAAACGGAACTTACAATCCAATTCCAAAAACATGAAAACCGGGAACCATACCAAACACTAAAACAGCCAAACTAATAAACTAAGCAAACCGAAACAAAGCGACATATCATATCATTTTCTGCCACAAGAACAAGGTTTCACAAACCTCAAAAATAAACTTTTACTCTGAGCATGTGTATGTGTCAATAATAATAATAATAATAATAAATAACAATAACTTAACACATACGAGAAGCAAAGATATAAGCATTCGCTCCAAACCAAATAAAAAACTTAAACCAAATAAAAAATCAAATATAATCGAGACCGAAATCACAAACATATTCATTTTTGTTTATTTAACTTTAACCAAACAAACAGACAAACAAGAACAAATAAATGAATAGGGGTTAAAGACAAAAACCAAATAAACTCAAACCGAATAAACAAACGGGCAAACACAAACAAATAGATGAACAGGGCTCTACGTTCCTCTTATTAATCTTTGAGTAACTATGTTGTTCATTGTACAATTAGCCTAATTGGGTATTTTGTACAGGTGGTTAGGAACGAAGAAGATCAGCCCGCCCACAAACGGCGACTTTCTTCCACTATTGTGAAGGTTAGAGAAACAAAAACCATGTTTTTATATGTTTGAAACCCTATTTTGGGTGTTTAATAGTTTGTGATTTTATATTATGTGATATTTGTTTAAAAATGTTTGTGAGCTGGGGAAATTGCTGAAGATGATGTCACTGCTTTGTAGGGTGATGATGGCAACAAATCTTCGAATGTGAATGTAACTGGATATCAAAGCTTTCAAAGTTGGCTATCCATACTTTGTAGGTACTACTGTGCTATCATCTTAAATCTATTTTATTATACATGGTCATACCCACACCTAAAAGATGCCTCGGTGAAAAAATGTTTATTCTCCTCTCACTGGTTTAAATGAAGGGATATGTTATTCATACACCTTTTAGTTATCCACACACCTTACATATGATCGTATAGGGGTTATACTGTCGTATGGAACTCACTTGAAAGTGGGTGTGTATAAATCAAAGGATGTGTGGATAACCAAAGCCTAAATAAATAAGTTTAGAGCTGAATTTACTATATTTTGAAACAACGAAATTTTGATGAGGTTACTATAAATGTAAAAAGTAATATTAACCAAAATAATAATGTTTTTTCTGTATATAAAAGGAGGCTATAACTTATGTACTTGCATATAATATCATTAAAGAGAACAAAAGAAAAAAATAAAATGGCTTGGCAATTAAAAACTCATTAATATTGAAACCCAACAAACTTGAACCTCGCAAACCCGACGGGTTCTGGGTGAGTTTTTTTTATTTGTTTAAAACCCGTACCCGTTTAACAACCCAGGCTTTGGGGACTCCCTTGTGCTGCGTGTAAGATTACAGCCATGAAACATATTCTTTAATTAAATTATCAATAAGATACTTAAGTGGGTTCTTAATAAGGGTGATGAAGGTGAGCTTGCAGAAACCTGCCAAAATATTGTTGAAGGTTTAGATGCTTCATTAACATGCATAGCAAACTTGGTGTATACATTGATGGTATTTTGTTAAAACTTTTTGTACACTATTTTATTCATCTAATGTTATAAAAGTTTTAATTGTGATATCTTTAAACGGTAGAACTTGGTATTGGAGGTTTCCGTATGGGTGTTGTGCATTTTACTCTGCAGCTTGTTTTGCTCAAGGAACCCATACGGTCATACCCGGTTTATGATTACTTGTATATGGTTTGGTTAATTAAACCTGAATTTGACTTATGACAAAAATAATCTATTTGTGCTATTTGACAATTTCTAAATATTTTTTTGTCAGCTCAATAATCATCTGTACAAATTTTATAGTTTTTTCGGTGACTTCAAATCAAAAGGTAACTATTTTTTGTTAAATTCTTTTTTTTGGCTATTTTTGTATACTTACAAACTTTTTTAATTATTCTAATATTGTATTATAACGTGTAACACATGTGTTGAAAACATTTTGCTCATATTTTGCACCTGCCATATAATGAGAGTAGACGAAACTATACATAAAATTGAAATACCGCGAACCATATAATAAGCTCGTACTTTTTTATAAAGTGTCTAATAAAGTTTGTGCTATAATGAATAGAAAACATTGATAGTGGAGAAATAAATAGTAGCAAGGAAGTCTCAAACTGTTCTAATTTCAAAACAGAATGAATCAAAGGGGTTAAATATGTTTTGGCTTTTAAGCGTTGCACACTTTTTAGATAAATTAGTTATAACAAAAGATTTATTATGTGATCTTGCTATTATTATTATTTTTAATTATCGAGTCTTTTCTTATTTAAGGATGTGAAAACAAAGCTATTCATTTTTCTTTTACCATGTAAAGGGATTGGGTACAACAAAACTTTCCAAACCATCAAATTTTGGTTGAAAATTGCCTCACATCTTGCTTATGTGGACCAAATTTTGGCATCATATTGATTCTCTACCATCAAGATATATATTGGACCAAGCAAAGTGTAACCAAAATTAATGCAACATGTGATTGAGCTCTTTTGCACCGTATGTGAGTCCCCTCTACAACTCACAACTAATGTTGGCACCATAACTGATCGAAACACCACCAAGAGAATTTATGTTGTGTCCCCGCTGCAACGTGCAGGTCTACTACTAGTACTAAATACAAATATAATAATATTATAATTTTAATTTTTACTTAAACTCTATTAAATCCCAAATCTGTCATACGTAGTTGTAATTATTTCGTTATAATTAATTTATAGTATCGTTAACAACTAGGAACTTTTGTCAACGTATCTCGAGGAGCCAACAGTTTCTATCTTAATTTTATCGTCATCCATCTTCGTTAATCCACTCGTGAAGGTGAGTTTACATACCCTTTTTTCCATCTTTTATATTTTGGGGGTAACATATATACATTATTAACTTTACTCATGTTTTATTATCTCATCTATTCAAAACACAATTCAATTTATGTTTATGTGTAATTATTGTATGCTTTATGACTATGCTCTATGTGGTTAAGTGTTTATTTTATGTTTGGTGGTTGTTATCTCATCCTCATCTATTCTCATCTAGTATGATTATACATTTACCCATGTACATTGTTTTTGTATCAATAGGAACAGGTCCACATCTATTTAGTTGTTTACATTTTCATAAGTTTTGTAATGCTCACCATTTACATATGAATTGTGATTTATATATATGCGCGCACACACACACACACAACTAAAACTTATATATTCTCTCCAACATTCATGTTGACAAACTCTATTTTCATACATGCTACAGGTACAACTGTACAAGTAATTGATATTGTTCAAGATCGAAGATATTAGTTTTTGCCTTAGGATATTTATTATAAATTCAAAATATGTATTTGATTCAATTATTGTAGTTGTGTACTTGTTTTGATGTTAATGAATTAAATAATTATTGACACTTTAGTTAGTGTCTTTTGAGCTACTGTCCAATCAATACGTTACACCCCGGCATGTTCCGCTGCCTTTGGTCTGGGTGTGATAGCTCAAAAGAAAGATATTTTAAAACTTAAGAATTATTTAAGTGAAAAGTGTTGTGTGCATCTAGATTCAAAGAAACACGTTTCTGATTTAACAACCGAGCTAGATTAATTAAAAGAAAATTTTGAAAATGTTGATTTAACTTTAAGAAATTTGTTGTATCTAGGGTGAAGGTGTGGGATTAGTAATGTGCCTCCACCATCTACCTATACTATTAAATCAATACATTTTTATCCATAAATAAGAAGGCCTAATAGAATTAGTAAGTAATAAATTAAATCAAAAATGAAAATCTTAAATTACCATATATACAACGCGTACGTTTTGACCTCTCTTTTCACCAGTTTACAATTTCTACATTCAAATAAATTAATTTAATTTGTAACCATAATACCTTTCATTGCAGATTACCTTAAATTGTGTAATATTTTTTATCTTCAATTTGGTTCGCGAATGTCCGTAATCTACAATTTTGATTAATAACATTATTTTGATTTCAGATCCGATTTGCTTTGGACGGTTCTCAATATTTGTAACCAAACAAAAACTAGCCGGTTCTCAACCTAACAGCATAGTTCGCAAGTTTATGCTACAACATGAAAGTTAAGTTCTGACCAAACTAATTTTTGATTTTCTAAAAATTAATAAGTTTGCATAAAATCAGAATGTTAGATGATTTTTTCAAGAGGATGGTGATTTTATTATTTATATTTAGAATATTACATTACCGGATAAAACAATTGTTGCGGTCTTCTGATTTAGTATTTGTTCGAAACATTCAATTTGTAATGTTTTATCAATTACGTTTGTTTGATAAATGAAAAATATTGGCTACAGTTTACTTTAGATTCATGACCACCAATTGTTTGATATAACCAAGCGTGTCTCTACACTGATGCCCACCAATTGTTTGATTAAATGCTTGTGTAGCCGACTTTGTTTTTAGTTAGTTTGTATTGTTAATGTTTGTGATGGCCACCAATAACTAGATTATTCTGTCCAGATTATTATTTTCCAAAATGACTTGAACGTACATGAGAAATAATAGTGCATCAACTAACTCTCTATCACATTTCTTAACATATTATTAATAAATTCTATCTGTGTGACATACTCATTATGTGATGTACTGATAGGCAAAAGGCATAGTTTTCTATGCGAAAATTTTCAATATGTTACCAAATTTTAGTTTCTTAAACATGAACTTTTTACCTGCTACTGCTTAAGTCTAGGTCCCTAATCATGGTTAGAATTTTGACTCAGTTTGATTAAGTACGTATTCCTAGCATGGTTTTAACAAAATTGTGGGTAGAAAGGTTTAACCGGGTGTGATAAGAAAATGATAGATGAGTATTCATTCTTTTATATTTTATACCTTGTCCTCCGTCACCGTGATATTTAAATCTATATTCACAAATATTAGAACATCTCTAGGATTATTTGTGTGTTTACCATAATGTTCACTGTTTTAGAACTTACTTGTTATACATGTTGAGATCTGAACTTGGGTTCATGGGACTAAGGAAACATATAAACCCGTCTTAAACCGTCTAATAAAATATTCCTACCTTTATATTATCTGTTGGATGCCATTTTGAGCCCTAATCACTTTCATTTGGACACACTACATTACAAGCCATAAGTCGTTTAGGCTCGTCATATAACCAGTGTGTTGAAGTCTAACAAAATAAAAGTTTGTAATACGCTCTTTTTGTTCACCGGGGAAAGTTACTATTATTGCTATATATTATCTCTAAAAAATAAATTAAAAAATGGTGTGTTTCATAAGTTAAATTGTTCAAATAATTAGACCATAATGTTCTATAAACAGTTTGTGGTCGTTTTTATACGTTAAAGCTGCTAGTTTTCACTCACCTTATCTACTCAATTCCTTATCTACACCCTACATCAGGCCGTGTTACAACCTTGAAGACCCTTCATTCTTATGTATAGTTTGGGTACTAGTTGGTGGGAATGTGAATGATTTGCAAGCATATGTTAACAGTGTTTCATTATTGGATGAGAGTTCAGATAAACACACACACATATATATATATATATAGGGAGAGGATCAAGAGAATACTCATCTTTAGAAAGAAAACTTAAAAACTCCTAAACAATTATTTTTAATTAAAAATAAAAAAATATTTTCAAAATTCTGTTTTAGCCATTATTCTTATATTTTCTTATATTTCATTCGAAAAAATAAAAAAATTAAAAAAAAACCGCTGTAATGCACATACGTATTACTGTGCGATACCGTTGTATTACACATGTGTATTACTATGTATTTTTGAGTTTAATAGTGTTTTATTGCATATATTCAATATTTGTGTATTGTATATATGTAGTGTTGTATTATATGGAAAAAAAATAATAATAAAATAAAAGTCGATGTGGTGCACATGTGCGTTAATGTTGTATTACACATACGTACTAATGTGTATTTGATGTGTGTATTAGTCTTATATTGCATATATACAATGGTGTGTATCAAATATGTGCAATAGTGTTGTATTCTATGCAATACAAACACTTTTGCATATATGCAATGCACACTATTACACATGCGCACTATACCGACGAGGGTACCGAAAAGTTTTTTTTTTTTTTTGAACCAATAACAACATATAAGAATAATGGAAAAAACATAAACAAATTTTAAAAAAAAAATTAAAAATAGTTTTTTAGAAGTTTTTAGGAGTTTTTAAGATTTGTTTTTAAGAGGAGTTTTCACTAGAACCCACCCCTATATATATATATATATATATATATATATATATATATATATATATATATATATATATATATATATATATATATATATATATATAACACCGATGCATATTTCATTAGTATTGCAAATATAAAACCAAGTTAGGGTTAGACATTAGGAAAGCTGCTCTAGAGGCTAAGCGGTTTTGCTATTGATTTATGTACCTGTCATTTGAAGCTAATAAACGTGTGCATTGAAGCCTTTCTTGTGTTCATCGATTAATCATATTTTGTTTATTATCTTGATCTTGAATCACCATAGTAATAAATTTCCGCCTTTTTCTGTGGTTAGTTTGATATCATATTGTTAGATCCGTTTTTTGGGATATACAAAACATTGTAAGTGCATTTTAATTATTTGTTCGTCTTATTCTTCCTCTTTATTTTGCTCGCCTCTTTCCTGTCAAATCCATACTCTTTTGTATCTACTCACACATTTCTCTCTCTTTATATTGCTATACCTCTGTTTATCTAACTTTTTTTTATATATTCGATCATAATCTCACCATCGTCTATAGCTTTTCTTCATCTCTTCATCTCTATACTGGTTGCTTGACTCGGTGAATTCGCTAGAGAAAATTGAAGAGGAAAAAGATGAACATATCATCGCTAGGTGACGAAATCCACAATAGGTTTAACCCATTTGTGTGTTTAGTGTGCATGTCTCAGTTCTGAAAATGTTGGGAGCCTTTTTTAGTGGGCAAACATTAAGAACATAATGCAATAAACTAAGAGAGACAATAGGGACAAATTTTCTGAATAACTTTTAAAGGAAAGTACAAGGAAATTAAATATGCATGGCTATCAACACATGATGTCCATATTCCTTCTTTGTTGAAGACATGCATGCAACTACTAAACTATCATGCCCCATTAACTACAGGTGATCCTAAAATAATGCAACTGCAATTGAACAACTAAACTGACAAACTTGACATCTAATTTAGTAAATGATTGGGCCTTTATATCACATGAGTGGGCCTTTGTGGTGTAACATGGTTGGTCGGTTGGGCCATATCATCCCCTCCCTCTCGAGATGATTCATTGTCCTCAATGTCTTTGAATTCCAGAAATTGGGCTGTGAACGCGGATTTGTCTTCCCACATTGCTTTCGATGTTGATTTGTGCATCCACGTAACCAATAGTTGAGGTTGTTGGTTCTGATTCAGACGTTGATCCATGACGTATTCGGGTAATTCGGCGATATCGACATCTGCATAAGCTTCGTTGATATCCCCCAGCCGCATTTGAGGTGGCCTGAAACATTGTTTTAATATGATCTAAAATGGCCCGTAAAACCTTATAGAAAGTTTCTGGTATGACCTGTGGTGTAATGAAGCTTGTGAATACTTGTGTAGGCGTAAATAGACCAAGCCGCCAACTGCAAATTCTTTATCCAATCGACTCTTGTTTGCTTGTTTAACCATGCGCGATTTGGCAGCCTTAATTAATGACTTAAGAGAGCTCAGAATCTGTTGGTGCTGAAGCAAGGCTGTTTCTATTGATCCGGTGTTGGTAGACCCTGGTATATAATCATGAGTGCTCGTAACCTCACGACCATAAAAGCTTTAAAAGGAGTCATATTGATCGCCAATGATGATGAGTATTGTAGGCAAACTCGACAAGATACATAAAGAGTTCCCATGTTTTGGGAGCATCCAACACGAACGCACGGAGACACATTTCAAGGAATCGGTTAACCACTTCCATCTGGCCATCCGTTTGAGGATGGTAGGCACTCGAATGAAGTAATTTCGTCCCCATTTGCTTGAAAAGTTCTTTCCAAAATTGGCTTCCAAACAATGGATCACGATCGGAGACGATGGTCTTGGGTAAACCATGGAGGCAATAACTTTCTTTCACAAAGATTGATGCCAACGATACGGCCGTATATGAAGTGGCAAACTTGGAGAGACGGTCTACCACGACCCAAATAGTGGTCTTGCCTTTGATGTGGGTAATCCTGTAACAAAATTCATTGAGATGTCTACCCATAGGTATTATGGGGTCGGAAGTGGCTGCAATAACCCGTAGGGTTTGTGGTTCGGGGTTTTGATACATTGGAAAACGTGGCAAGATTTAATAAAACGGGTGACATCACGTTTAAGACCCAGCCAAGTAACGGCCGCCGAAAGGCGTTTAGTTGTTGCGTTGATGCCGGAATGACCACCCATGAAGGACGAGTGAAATTCTTCCATTAGCCGCTGCCTTAGGTCGGTGATAGGTGGAACTAGAATTTTGCCATTGATGTATATTAACCCATCACAATAAGCATGGTCTGGAAAACTGGATGGGTCGGCCTTAATCGTTTCAACAAAGGTTTTGCCATTGGAATTGGATAGGAAGTAAGAACGAAGTTCAGCTAACCAATTGGCGGTGGGGTAAGAAATGGCGAGCAATGACAGAATGTCGATTCGGCTCAATGCATCGGCCACATTATTATCTTTTCCCGTTTTAAAGTGTATCTTGAAGTCAAAACCCATGAGCTTTGTGATCCATTTTTGTTGTTCCAGGGTGTGGATTTTTTGTGTTAGAAGGTGTTTTAGGCTGTGATGATCGGTGTAGATTCGAAAGGGGCGGCCGAGTAAACATTGATGCCCTTTTTTTACTGATTCGGTAATGGCGTAGTATTATTGTGTGTATGTGGATCGGCGTTTCATTGTATCACATAGTTTCTTATTGAAGAAGGCAATGGGTTGGTTGTGTTGGGATAGAACTGCTCCAATTTCAAAGCCCGATGCATCCGTGGTAACATCAAAAGGCTTCGAAAAATAAGGTAGGGCAAGAGTGATGAGGTGTTGCATGTGTTATTTGAGTTTGATGAATGCTTCTGTTGCATTTTGGTTCCAAGTAAATTCTTTGCCTTTCAACAGAATGGTTAGTGGTGTGGCGATTTGTGCATAATCTTTTACAAAACAGCGGTAATAGCCGGTGAGTCTAGGAAACGCACGGAGGGTGGTGAAGGAAGTCGGTGACGGGCCACTGTTGTATAGCAGATATTTTGTCCGGTTCCGGAGCGACATCGTGGGATGAGATACGGTGGCCTACGAACGAGATTTTGGACACACCGAAGTTGCATTTGGAGGCTTTGGCATAAAATGTGTGGTTATGGAGATGTTGGAAGACATAGTGAAGGTGGACATAGTGTTGTTCACGGGAATGGCTATAAATGAGCATATCGTCAAAAAATACGAGGACAAATTGACGAAGTACGGAGCGGAAAAGGTCGTTCATGGAGGATTGAAAGGTGGACGGTGATGTTTTATAAAACTAATGGCATAACAAAGAATTCATAATGGCCATCTATGGTACGAAAAGCGGTTTTTTGAATGTCTTCGGGTGCGACACGGATTTGATGGCAACCCAATCGTAAGTCTATCTTAGAGAAGATAGTTGCACCATGAAGTTCGTCAAGGAGTTCATAGGTGGTGGGAATCGGGAAACGGTCATGGGTTGTAACAGCGCTTAGGCGCGATAGTCGATGCAAAGAAACCATGTACCGTCGTTCTTTTTGACCAAAAGGACCGGTGATGAGAAAGAGCTTTGGCTAGGGCGGATAATGCCGTTACTGAGCATTTCGGAAATCAGTTAGATCATGATTTGTTTTTGGAAATGTGGGTACCGATAGGGTCTAACGCTGATTGGTTGGTTATCGTTGGTAAGGGATATGTGATGATCATGGAGTCTCGAAGGTGGCATGGAGTGAGGTTCTTGAAATATGGATTGAAACATATCGAGCAAGGCATTGATATGTGTGTCATTAGGGATGGAGGGTGGTGCATTCATAGTTGCCGGTTGCATGGTAAAGGTATGTAGGGAGGCAATTGAGTCGTGTTTAAAGAGGGTGGATAAGGAGGATGGTGAAACGGGTTTGACCAGTGGGTCTCCACAAAGTGTGGTGTTTTGACTGAGGTGGTTAAAGGCTATTTTGGGGACTGAGAAATCAGCGGTGATGCATCCCAACGTACTTAGCCATGAGATACCAAGTACAATATCCGCACCTTGAACTGGGAAGATGAAAAATGGAATATTGAAGCTAGATTTTTGATGGTGTAAATCAACACCGGGGCAATAACCTTGGCAGTGGATGAATTGTCCATTACCGACCATGACGGCGAATGGGTGTAAGGGTTGGATCGGTAAGGCAAGGGTCGAGGCTATTCTTGGCTGAATGATGTTATGCGTGCTGCCACAACCAATTAGAATTGTGACGGGTAGCCCTTTGATATAACCGGTAATGCGTAGGGTTTAGAACGAGCGTACACCAAAAAAGGCGGCATCGGATAGCGATATGAATTTGGGATCATTGGTTTGATCGTCTTGGTTGGTGGGGTTGGTGTGATCATCCATGTTTGTGTGCTCGTCTTTGTCGATGATTAGTAAAAATTGGGGCGATGAGCACTTGTGACCCGAGAAATATTTTTCCGGGCACCTGAAATATAAGCCTTCCTTTCGACATAATTGGATGGCTTCAAATCTTCACGCTCTTCAGGTAATATTCAATCATCTATGTAAATTGTAAACTGAGTCGACGACACTTTTAGATGTTCATGCATTTTGTTTTAAAATTAATGAGCTTCTGACGATACCATTTTATAAATTGTACAGCTCAAGAACTTGATCTGTCATTATATCATAATCATGTCATATTACATTTAGATTTTATTGTCACAGGTACCCAAGTTATGGGACAAACTTTTTGTGTTGATAATCTGCGTGGAAACAGGAAAAACAATTGCAAGATCAAATAAAGCATTCGTGCGAAATGGGAATGTCAATGGACGGAAGCTCTATCAGTATCTATCTGGATTCAACATCATGATTCTTCAAAAGAGCTTGAAGAAAATCTATACAAATTTGTTGCTTCTAAGGTATGCATGATCTTGATCCAAAATGTTTCAAGATCTATCACTTGATATTAGTCTTCAGTTTCATTATTGTGTGTTTTGCAAAAAGAGAAATGAAAAACTTAATTTTGTTGTAGGGGTCTGCTAGATCTGGCATTCTTGGGGAGACAACGGTGAATATGGCGCGTACCATAAACAAACAATGATTTTCCAAAATTACTTGAACGTACATGAGAAATAATAGTGCATCAACTAACTGTCTATCACATTTCTTAACATATTATTAATAAATTCTATCTATGTGATGTACTGATAGGCAAAAGGCGTAGTTTTCTATGCAAAAATTTTCAATATGTTACAAAATGTTAGTTGCTTAAACATGAACTTTTTACCTGCTACTGCTTAAGTCTAGGTCCCTAATCATGGTTAGAATTTTGACTCAGTTTGATTAAGTATTACTAGCATGGTTTTAACAAAATTATGGGTAGAAAGGTTTAACCGGGTGTGATAAGAAAATGATAGATGTGCATGCATTCTTTTATTATGGGTAGAAAGGTTTAACCGTGATATTTAAGTCTATATTCACAAATATTAGAACATCTCTAGGATTATTTGTGTTTACCATAATATTCACTGTTTTAAAACTTACTTGTTATACATGTTGAGATCTGAACTTGGGTTGTGCATGGGGACTAAGGAAATATATAAACCCGTCTTAAATCGTCTAATAAAATATTCCTACCTTTATATTATCTGTTGGATGCCATTTTGAGCTCTAATCACTTTCATTTGGACACACTACATTACAAGACATAAGTTGTTTAGGCTCGTCATATAACCAGTGTGTTGAAGTCTAACAAAATAAAAGTTTGTAATACGCTCTTTTTGTTCACTGGGGAAAGTTACTATTATTGCTATATATTATCTCTAAAAAATAAATTAAAAAATGGTGTGTTTCATAAGTTAAATTGTTCAAATAATTAGACCATAATGTTCTATAAACAGTTTGTGGTCGTTTTTATACGTTAAAGCTGCTAGTTTTCACTCACCTTATGTACTCAATTCCTTATCTACACCCTACATCAGGTCGTGTTACAACCTTGAAGACCCTTCTTTCTTATGTGTAGTTTGGGTACTAGTTGGTGAGAATGCGAATGACTTGCAAGCATATGTTAACAGTGTTTTATTATTGGATGAAAGTTCAGATATATAGACACACACACATACACACCGATGCTTATTTCAATAGTATTGCAAATATAAAACCAAGTTAGGGTTAGACATTAGGAAAGCTGCTCTAGAGACTAAGCGGTTTTGCTATTGATTTACGTACCTGAAGTTTGAAGCAAATAAACGTGTGCATTGAAGTCTTTCTTGTGTTCATCGATTAATCATATTTTGTTAATTATTTTTTACTTGAATCACCATAGTAATAAATTTCCGCCTTTTTTTTGTTTAGTTTGATATCATATTGTTAGATCCGTTTTTTGGGATATACAAAATATTGTAAGTGCATTTTAATTATTTGTTCGTCTTATTCTTCCTCTTTATTTTGTTCGCCTTTTTCCTGTCAAATCCATACTCTTTTGTATCTAATCACACCTTTCTCTCTCTTTATATTGCTATACCTCTGTTTATCTTACTTTTTTTTTATATATTCTATCATAATCTCACCATCCTCTATAGCTTTTCTTCATCTCTTCATCTCTATACTGGTTGCTTGACTAGGTGAATTCGCTAGAGAAAATTGAAGAGGAAAAGGATGAACATATCATCGCTAGGTGCACGAAATCCACAATAGGTTTAACCCATCTGTGTGTTTAGTGTGCATGTCTCAGTTCTGAAAATATTGGGAGCCGTTTTTAGTAGGCAAACACTCCAAGATTAAGAATAGAATGCAGTAAATTGAGAGAGACAATTAGGACAAATTTTCTGAATAATTCTCAAAGAAAAGTACAAGGAAATTAAATATGCATGGCTATGAACACATGATGTCCATATTCCTTCTTTGTTGGAGACATGCATGCAACTACTAAACTGTCATGCTCTATTAACTACATTTGATCCTAAAATAATGCAACTGCAATTGAACAACTAAACTGACAAACTTGACATCTAATTTAGTAAAGGACTGGGCCTTTGTATCACATGAGTGGGCCTTTGTGGTGTAACATGGTGGGTCGGTTGGGCCATATCATCCCATCCCTCTCGAGATGATTCATTGTCCTCAATGTCTTTGAATTCCGGAAAGCGGGCTGTGAACGCGGATTTGTCTTCCCAAGTTGCTTTCGATGTTGATTTGTGCATCCACTTTACCAATGGTTGAGGTTGTTGGTTCTGATTCAGACGTTGATCCATGACGTATTCGGGTAATTCGGCGATATCCACATCTGCATAAGCTTCATTGATATCCCCCAGCTGCATTTGAGGTGGCCCGAAACATTGTTTTAATATGATCTAAAATGGCCTGTAAAACCTTCTAGAAAGTTTCTGATTTGACCTGTGGTGTAATGAAGCTTGTCAATATTTGTGTAGGCGTAAATAGACTAAGTTGCCAACTGCAAATTCTTTATCTGATCGACTCTTGTTTGCTTGTTTAACCATGCGCGATTTGGCAGCCTTAATTAATGATTAAGAGAGCTCAGAATCTGTTGGTGCTGAAGCAAGGCTGTTTCGATTGATCCGGTGTTGGTAGACCCTGGTATATAATCATGAGTGGTATATAACCTCACAACCATAAAGCGCTTTAAAAGGAGTCATGTTGATCGCCGAATGATGATGAGTATTGTAGGCAAACTCGGCAAGATACATAAAGTGTTTCCATGTTTTGGGAGGATCCAACATGAACGCACGGAGACACATTTCAAGGAATCGGTTAACGACTTCCGTCTGGCCATACGTTTAAGGATGGTAGGCACTCGAATGAAGTAATTTTGTCCCCATTTGCTTGAAAATTTCTTTCCAAAATTGGCTTTCAAACAATGGATCACGATCGGAGACGATGGTCTTGGGTAAACCATGGAGGCAATAACTTTCTTTCACAAAGATCTATGCCAACGATACGGCTGTATATGAAGTAGGTAACGGTCTGAAGTGGGCGAACTTGGAGAGACGGTCTACCACGACCCAAATAGTGGTCTTGCCTTTGAAGATCCAACCCAAGGGGTTCGATCCATCAAAGGTTGGTAGAGTGATTTGGGTTTGGAGTGGGTTTTGTTCTTGACGATTCCGGTGGTTAGGAGCTGGGTTATAGGGTAGATCATTTTGGTGATCCGGTTCGAGGTTGTCAGTTAGCTGCATAACGTGATTGACCAGGCGACCCGTGGTTTCGGTTTGGGTATCTAATTTGGGGTTTAAGTTTGCAGTTGCTTGAACAGGGGCGGCGAGTTGTGTATGGATGTCGGTTTGGGTTTCTGCTGCGGCTTGGGTGATTTGGATAAGTTGGTTCAGTTTGTCGGAGATAGCCAGAGGAAGGTCGTCATTCCCCGGTGGTTCACGGTGTGGGGGCATGTTGAAGGAGGTGAGGACGTGAATGAAAGCACCAAAATGTTGGGAGCCTTTTTTAGTAGGCAACCACTCCAAGATTAAGAACAGAATGCGGTAAATGGAGAGAGACAATTGAGACAAATTTTCTAAATAATTCTCAAAAGAAAGTACAAGGAAATTAAATATGCATGGTTATGAACACATGATGTCCATATTCCTTCTTTGTTGGAGACATGCATGAAACTACTTAATTATCATGCTCCATTAACTATATATGATCCTAAAATAATGCAACTGCAATTGAACAACTAAACTAACAAAGTTGACATCTAATCTAGTAAACGACTGGGCCTTTTATCACACGCGTGGGCCTTTGTGGTGTAACATGCTGAGCCGGTTGGGCCATATTAGAAAACCAATTTCAACTACCGTATCTCACTACCAGATCAGAAATGAGATAACTCACTATTTTAAATCCCCGATTTTTGTATCTACTCTCATATTTCTCTCTTTTCATCTATACACCTATATTTGTCTGACTTTTTGATACATAAAATCATAATCTCATCATCATCTCTATTTTTTCTTCATCTCTTCATCTCTATACTGGTTTCTTAACTCGGTGAGTTCACAAGAGGAAAATAATGCACAGATCATGGCCGGATACACGAAATCCACAATCGGTTTAACCATCTATATGTTTAGTGTGCACGTCTAATTCCTGAAAACCAATTCCTGCTACCGCGTCTCACTACCAGATCAGAAATGATTTTAGGAAAACCCAATCTCACCACTCTACTTTCTCTTTCAAATATGTAGGAGATATCATCGTTAGTTTCTGTCGATGAAAATTAACGATTAATAACACCGGGAATAAAATAAATAAAAATTTTAATTTAAGTTTCTCATAAAATTTCTTTTAGTAAATATCGACGGTTCACACCAAAAATCATTTTGGGTAGTTTATATAGATGGATTTCTGATGGGTAAAGGGGCGGGACAATATATTTTTTTTTTGTTGCTTTTTGGAAGGAAGTAGTTAGAGACAGTGTATCCATCAATGATTCATTGGATAGTCATAAATCAGACTTTTAAAAGTTGAGCCTGTTTAGGCTTTTAAGTTCTTGTCGATTTTGGCCTTATTACTAATAGAGTTGCCAACTATCTGTTAGTAAGCTTGTTTACAAGTTGAACTGATGTGCTACTAACAGTGGGAACCAACATCAATTAAACTAAAGATGGAGGTAGTCAGTTTCTTTAATTGGATATTAGTAACTACTAGTGTTTTCCTTTGTCCACTAGTTAAAACCCTATTTTGAACTCTATACATTTAGTTTTTGGTGGCTAAAATGATGAAATTTGTGCCTTTGGTATTGAAAAGCGTAATTAGTGCTCATCCCTAATTTAGATGCTAAGTCGTTGTAGATTTGAACGGCGTCCTAAATGGTTGTTTACAATCAATATAATAATCCGATTAGATTTCACATTGAAAACCTAACGATGCTTTTGAATTTGATCCAAGTAATTGTATGCGACTCACCCATTAAGACATGGTAAGTCACCTTGAAAAACGAAGATGAGTTTTGTAACATCCCGAAACTTTCGAGCTAATTTTGTTAACTCTTAAAAGTTGAAGGACTAAAAATAAGAAATCCAATAATTCAAATCGCACTACGTGATGGACTTTGAATACGCCCATTGCGATACACGATGGAAGTTTCACAAAACCCCAAAATGGGCGGTCTCACGCCGCACGATGACCGTAATCTCTCAAGTCACCCCAATGTGCGACGACTAGGTTACATGATCGGGACAAGTGTCGAACCACATGGAAACACGTGGCACAACTTGACGGGCCACGTGCCACCACATGGAAGCCCCTGATTATGCTGAGTCATCACACTACGCGATGGCCGCCAGAAAGGGCCATTGCGATATGCGATGGGTCTCATATTTGCCTATAAAAAGCGATGATCGAGCTCTATTTCAAAGCATCCCAAACACTCTCAACATACACACAACACCCGTTATCTCGGGAAGTGTGCCACGAGTCGGGCTCCGAAGCTAAAGTTCTGATTGTGTAATAGCTACTTCGCATAGTGAAGTAGAAGTGTTGTCCAAACAACCTTAAGCATCCAACTCCAAGTACCTGCATAAGATAGGGGCTCTGTGTAAGTATTTTATTTTATTGGCTTAGACCCTAGTTGGAGGTATAGCTCATACCTTGATCAAATATAAGTTAAACATAGCTTTTCAAAAGTCAAAGTTATTGTCAAAATAATGTTTCTTTATAACTAAGAAACACAAAATTTTACATGCAAGAGATATAGTCAAATTAGCGTTTCTTCTTAAAGAAGAAAACCAGCATTGACGTTTCTTCGTGAAGAATCTAAATTGATTTTTACATTTTTTTATTTTTTTGAAACTCGTTAATAGTTGTGTATGCATATGTAAATATCGTTTAATTATCTTGTTATATTGGAATTTTAAAATTGAGCCGATTAAAAATAATCAATTATTGAAAACAAAAACATTGAAAAAAAGTATTTTGACAATAAAAAACAAAACAATTAAACGATATTTAAGGAGACACCACCATAAATTCTGTAGGAAACAAGTTGTTCAGAACGAAACGGGAGGAACAAGTGATGTTCGGGCCACGTTAAGCAAGAGAATGAAGTTGTTACGGCCCAGAACTCGTTTTATCAGTAAAACGGGCATAATGGGACGTAAGGAAGTGACCGGACTGGAAAGACACAAAAAACAAGTATTCGAATCGAGTTGAATGGTATACGACTCAATTGGAACGAATCGAGTCGAATTAGTAGACTCGAATAAATTGAAATGAATCGAGTCGAATAAGAAGACTCGACTCGACTGAAATGAAACGAGTTGAATAAGAAGACCCGACTTGATTGAAATGAATCAAGTCGAATAGAAGGACTAGAATCGATTAGATAGAATCGAGTCGAATAGGAGAACTCAACTCGACTGGATTGACTCAGCTCGATTAGTTGACTCGACCCGATTGGTTGACTCGACTTGATTACTTTAAAAGCTGACTTGATTTGTTTAAAATCCGACTCGGTTGGACTTGACCTAAAATCATGGAAAGTCAGTTTTCTGATGAATTTTTCGATCCCAGCCAGGGGCTCTGCCCCTTGGACCCTACTACGGGCTGCTGCCCCTAGACCCCGCCACCAGGGGCGCTGCCCTTGGACCCTCGTTCGTTTGGGACCTCACTAACCTCGACTATAATTTAAGTAGGAGTAGTTAAGTGACACTTGTAACTCGTTAAACAGTTAGTCGTGCGCAGCCGAGAAGAGGCGTGGCCATTAACTCGGAGAGGAACCGCATCCAGGTGAGTTGTAGCCTCTTCTTTTTGAATGTTTTCGGAGCTGTGTGCATACTTGTAAGACTAGATGTGTGTGTGTATATATATATGTATATTGTGAGTGTATATATGTATATGATGAGTGTGAATAACCATTTCAAAGAATGAAAGAATGTTTATAAGAATTGGCATGTGTATTTAATTGCTTAATTATATGTGATTGTAAGAGCTAAGTAAGAGTATAATGTAAGGCTCAGGGTGGCATGCCCTTTTATACCTGGGCAATAATATAGTTGTCGACTCTATGATATCAGGTGTAGGAGTTAGGATGGTAGTCCTTTATAATATATGTGTAAGAGTTAGGGCGGCAGACCCTTATAATATCTATGCAAGAGTTAGGGCTGCAGACCCTTATAATATCTGTGCAAGAGTTTGGACGGCAGACCCTTATAATATCTATGTAAGACTATATGAATAATTGTATGAATATGTAAGAATATGCAAGAGTAAATATATGTGTATGAAAGAGTAAAACAAGGTGCATGTGAGAAGTAAGAAAGAAAGTACAGGGTAAAGGTTAACCTTTGACTTATTAAACTAGAACTCACTCAGCGTAGCTAACTTTTAGTATGCAAGCAGGTGAGTAGAATGAAACAGCTAGCTTGAGAAGGGACACATGGCATCGGAAGAAGAAGAAAGAGTCATGTGATGTTTTATATTTTGAATTTGAAAGACAATGTGTGATATTATTTGAAAGAGTTTAGACTTTTGTAACAAATGGTTGAAGTTTATATTATTTCCGTGCAAATTTTTATTAACTTTGATATTTAGAACTGTGTTTGTGAGTAAATTCAACACCCAACGTAGGGCACCGGTGTAACGCCCGGTAATTTTTGTTAATCGGCTTGAGCGTTTACAAAAGTTTGTTTAAAAGACAGAACTTCATCTTTCTAATTGAGGAGCCTAGGGGTACTTTTTAAACGTCCAATTTTCTAACTTTTTGATCAAGACATCAGAAATTGCAAATGGAGGGGTTGGTTTTGTAAGTATCCTAAACCTAAACTATTTTGGCAGCCTAATCCTTTTTTTCTTGCGATTAGCAATTGGTAGACCCTCCCCCTTCGATTGTTCTTCTTCTCCAGCCATATCAAGGTGTATTCCACCTAATTACAGGTTTGTATGATGTTATGGAAGGTGTTTTCGATTGAATGATTCATTTAGTTTAAAATCCGGCGGTGGGTTTCCGGCGATTGATCCGGAGGTGGCCAGCAACGAAGATGGTAGAGGGTCATAGTGATCGGCGGCGCGGTGTCGTGGATATATTATTTGCTTGATTTCGAGTTAGTATGACCGAGTTATGAGCGAAACAAGGATGGGTTTGCATTTTGCATAACGGTTCAGGTTTCCGGTGGCTATTTGGTTTTCCTGCGACTGTTCTAGCAGCGGCGATGGTACAGGGTTGTAGTGCTCGGCTACACAGTCGCGTGGATGTATTTTTTTCTTGATTTCAAGTCCGTATGACCAAGTTATGAGCAAAACAAGAAAGGGTTCGCATTCTGGTTGACGGTTCTGTTTTCGGCAGACTGTTTGGTTTTCCGGTAACACTGGCGGTAGTTTTCAGTGTTGGGAACTGGTGTCTTTGATGGGGCTCGGCAAGTCGAATGCGTGGATATATTATTTTTCCAAAACGGAGTTCGTTTGATAGGGTTTCGAGTTATTCGAATGTTAACGCGTAAAACCGAACGAACCTGGAGTTTGTTTTCTGTTCTGACAGCTGTGTGGGAAGGTGCAGCCTGTGAAAGTAATTTTCTTAGGTCCGGATGTCGAGACGAACGCGTGGATATATTATTTGCCCTAAACAGAGTTTGTTTGATAGGGTTTCGAGTTATTCGAATGTGAACGCGTAAAACCGAACGAACCTGGAGTTTGTTTTCTATTCTGACAGCTGTGGGGGTAGGTGCAGCCTATTAAAGTAATTTTCTTACGTCCGGGATGTCGAGACGAACGCGTGGATATATTATTTTCCCAAAACGGAGTTCGTTTGATAGAGTTTCGAGTTATTCGAACGTTAATGCGTAAAACCGAACAAACCTGGAGTTTGTTTTCTATTTTGACAGCCGTGGGGTAGGTGCATCCTGTGAAAGTAATTTTCTAAGTTCCAGCATGTCGATACGAGTTCGTGGATATGTGATTCGTGCGAATCAGAGTTCGTATGGTCAAGTTATGAACACTTCAATTTCTATTGTTCGTGCCGGCAGTTTAGGATGTTGTGCGTATGGGTTCAAATAACTTATACTCGAAGGTATGACTCGGTGAATCTTTATGTATTGTTCGGTATGGTTATGGGATATGAGAACTTTTTCGGTAATGAGGTTTGAGTATGTTTTTCAGTAATATTATTCATAAGTTGTTTTTACGCAAGTGGGGCGCGTCGGTTGTACTGATTGGAACCTTATGAAGTTTGAGATTAGAGATTTTGCTTCTATAGGATTCTAAGGTATGTAGTTAGCATCATATTTAAATTTATCATGGTCAATGTAATTGGTTAGGTTGGTCAATTGTCGTTAGTTCGAATACCTGGTTTTCGGTCGTTTAAATAATTAGTTGTTGCGTTCCGCGTGTTGTTTGAGGGGATTAACAACCAATTCAGATTGTGTATTATTAATATCATAAACGGGCTGTAAAAATATTAAGTTTTATTAAAACAGGGCTGAATTTGGTTGGTGATTGCTCAAACGGTTCGGTAGAGCGTGAATTCTCGCTTAAATGGTAATTCGTGCGTTGTACAAGGGAATTGCTGACCCATTCAGCTGGTGTAGTGTCATGTGGACTTATGGACTGTAATAACAGCAAATTTATCTAAACGGGCCTGATTTGGTTGGTAATTACTTAAATGGCTCATTAACACGCGAATTCGACACAATTAACGTAAACTAGGTGTTGTTCGGAAACCCTTTTGTCCCCGGTTTTTAGTTAAGGGTGGTTCTGGTAAATTAAAGGCATCGGGGGCTGATGTGATTGAAATTAATATGGGTGAGGCTTTGGGTCAATTAAAACATGTTAGAACGTCGCGTACGATAAGCGAGTCGGTACGGTTTAGTTAGTAATTTGTGTGCAACCCGACAGGCTTTTGATTTGTGGAATTACTTAGAGGTCCTCTAGCTCGTTGGTACTTGTGTGACCTGTGTCAGGTAAGTTTCATGATGCCCTTTTGAATTTTTTTACGTTTTGGACTATAATACCCACCTTACTATGATTTTACTCGTTTAAACTATGCTTGAGGATATTATTTTGACTTGTCTATGATTATATATTTTCTGAGAATTATATATTATTTATAGTCTATGCTTGGATATTATTTAGACTTGTTTATGACTATATTACTTTATAGTCTACGCTTGAGGATGTTATTAGACTCGTCAATAATCATTATTTCTGAAAATTATATATTATCTATAGTCCATGCTTGAGGATATTATTAAACCTTGTATTAATTCCTAAACTATATATTATTTATAGTTTATGCGTGATGATGTTATTTGGTTGATTGATTGGCTAAGATGTATGTAGGTGTGTCTAATGATGTGTATGTTTTTAATAAACTGTGACCGGGTCAAATATATTACTTGAGTCCTTGACTTCGTGTCTCATGATTCGTGGTAAAGAGGCTCGCCGTTTTGCTAAACTGTGATCGGGTCAAATATATTGCTCAAGTCTTGACTCGTGGTGGGGAGGCCCGTATAACGTGTTTAGGTTTTGTTGAACCGTGACCGAGTCAAATATATTACTCAAGGAAGACTCGTGGTGGGGAGGCTCATGTCACGCACTTATGTTTTTTTTTACCACGACTGGGTCAAATATATTACTCGAGGAAGACTCGTGGTGAGGAGGCCCTTGTTTGCGTGTTTGACCGAGAAAAATTGTTTATTTATTTATTATTTTCTTCATTATTTTTTATATTTCTTAATTTAAACTGATATATAAATGTTGTTTATAAAAACATGAACTCACTAAGCTTAAGCTGACTTTGTGTGTATGTTAGATTGATTTTCAGGTTGATAAGTTGGGAATTATCGCTTGGACGTTTTCTGGTTGATAAGGTTGAAGCATATCTAGTCGAAGAAATTAATAAAACAAACAAACATTTTCTTAATTCAAGTATTTAATTGTGAATTTGATTTTGGGCACGTTTCCCGGTTTTAGGGTTTTATGCTCAAATGTTTTCCTATGCATGTAACTCTAGATTTGTTCATAATAAATTGAAACTATTTTTGACTTTTATTTATTTAAATTTGGTATGATGACCAATTGTTTGACTCCCGGGTTTTGGGGTCTTACAACCGGGATCGGGGCCTTACAACAAAAATCCAAATTTAATACCAAAATACAGATTTAAATGTCCTAACAACATTATCAAAATACATTAATCATAGAAACATGTACGAGAATCATTCAGCCCTTACAAATAATCTATCAAAAAGTTTCGGCATTAATCTCATAATCAAATCGTCCAACTCATTTAATGTAGCCATTCTCAAGTCTTACCAAATCTGAAAAACAAATAAATACGAGTTAGAATAACCTAAACAAACCAAAACAACCCAAAATAACACGAACAACTTGAACAAACCCCAACCTTAAACATAATTACCCGAGCAAACCAAAACCCAGCCTTAACTAACGCAAATGAAAACCAAACAAACCGACATACTAACTCAAAAGAAAACCGAAAAACACGACCCAAAATAACCCAAAGCCAAAAAAAATAAAAAATAAATAAAATAAAATAAAAAACCCTGACACTTTTTTATTCAATCATATGTAAGCCAGAAACCGAAAAACTCGAAAGCTTGTTTTTCAATTATATTAAAACTATACAACCCAACCCAAGCCCAAACAGCAAACCCGATTTGGTAGTTCAAATAAAGGAAGTAAAATTCCATCCCACATTGGTGGAGGAAAGAAAATGGAAGGCTTTTACCATGGTATAAATAGGATTTCTAATTCTTGTCCCACATCACTAGATGACAAAACTTGTAAACTCTTTATAAGGAAGAGAGCTCACATGATAATATTCTTGTGTGCCAAATCACACCCAGTAGTCCTAGCGGAGGGTGCGAAGCACCCGACGCGCACGCGCACGGGCTCGGGCGAAGTGCGATGGGCGCAATGTGGGGCTTTGATGGCGCACTTTGCACTTCGCATCACTGCTTAAGGGGCCGCCTTAGTATTTTTTTCTCCTGAGCCGCTTAAGGGGCTGCCTTAGTATTTTTGTTCCTTCGCGCGATGCGAAGGAGTATGCTTAAGATTCTTTGTGCGACGCGAAGATGCTTAATTTCAAGTGTAGGCAGGGAGGAAATCCAGACCTTCACAACTTGTCCCAAAATTTTACTTTTTCTCACATTTTCTTATATAAGGGTAGTCTTATACTCGAGTAGTTGTAGCGGTACCTCTCCAATCGAAAGAAACTTATACATGAATCCAAAAGCTCTACCTAACCATGGTATGACATTATGCCATCGTGTAAAGTTTTATGTCTCGTGATTATGGGTTTATACTAATATAGATATACTACATTGTGTTTAGTCTAGGTGCTTAACACCAAAAGGCTTGTTAAAAATAAATTTGCAAAGGTGAGACATTTGAGTTTTTGCACAACTCACATTTGCGTGAGACAATTGATTTTCAATACTGTCATGATGCTTTTCTAAACCCACTAAACTCATGACAGATAGTCCAAATATTTTCAACTATATTTTCAAAGGATTTAAACTACATTACAGTGATTAAGTCTCTGTAGACTTACGGGATGGTTACTACTGGTATTGTGGGGTTTTGTATACAAGGCTTGCCTACCGGGCTATTACACGTTACTTATTCGAGAATTGTTAGCCAATAAGTAATATGACCACAGTCACAGATACGGTCGAGTGACAAGTAACTTTCAATAATTTGTAAGCAGCGGTAGCAGAATCTGTTGAGTAATATTATCTTTCGGTAATATGACACGTGTGACCAATAAGTAATATTACCTTTTGGTAAACGTGTGATCAACTGTTAAAACATGTGACCAATAAGTAACATTACCTTTCGGTAATACGATCATCTCTGTTATATCCCCGACTGTTACTCTGACTGTTCGAACCACCTGTCGGGAGCTGTTTGCTATTGGTTCTGACTATTACCGCTTCAAATTTCTATTTTTCTAGTAGTTACTATGTTTACAGCGGTTTATATATGTAACCGCTTTATAACAAATACATGAACCGCTTCAATTTCTATTTTTCTAGTAGTGTACATAACTAAAAAACAAAAACAAAAAAAGTAGGCATTTGTATCTATAACGCTTCTTATGAGATTTGTGTTTGAGCAGACAAACAGTATATAATTAAACTTTACCTTAAAACCGGTCAAGTGTCTAAATTCACACGAAGGGTTGAGTTGGTTATGGTAAAAACATTTCTATATTGTACATTAAAAGCTATTGTATAATCATCCAGGATTACCACACGTGCGGGGATAAAAACTCATTATCATTATCTTATGGGTTTGTCTAAACTCAACAAATTTAATTTAAACACTCTTAACAAATAGGGTATATGGTGTCTAACACGAGCGGGGCAGGAGAAGCCTACGTAAATGATTGGTACCAACGGGAGCGTAGCTCGTATAAGTCGGAGCCGTGAAAAACTTTTGTCTATTGGTAAACTGAAGTTTCGTGCACATATATGATATGCTAGAAAATTTGAAATGGTAAATGAAAATTAATTATTATCATAATAATATAAAACTCTTGATTTGGTGAAACGTCACATCCTACTCAAAATGAGGTATTTACAGTGACCAGTCAGAACATACTTACGACATAAACGTAATCTTATATAAAAACTAAAATATTTGTTACATGTCTAACTATTTCATATACTACAAAATGTAATGGTAATAGGATAAAAAGTCTAAACTCTTCCAACATTTAGCAGCTAACTCCATGCTCTTATTTATCAACTTGTAAACACGCTCGGGTAAAAATACGTAAACACAGAGCTAGTGTGAGTCACATAAACCGAAATATTTAAAAAAACTGATACTAATACAATTTTATTGATCAAGTATGAGCTCTTTGCATGCCATGTCATGCCATAATTATAACCCGCTCGCTTCACGTTAAAGTCGAGTCAGCATTATATATTCGCATATACAGACTTTATGCACGTCTGCTGCTGTATTAAGTGCATGTCCCATTCGAAAAATATAATGGTCATTATATATATATAACAACTTAGGTGCCACACCATATGCGTCACGCAAATACATGATCAATCACAATTCTAATATATTTATGAGTATGTATCAAAGTTTTTAAAATAGTTTAAGTAACTCACCTGAACAAACTTTCTTCAGCTACATTGGCTACTCCCACTTTAACTGGAATCTATTATTTAATATACAAGGTTACTTATTTATATCTTTGGAATAGAGGTAGGATCAAATAAAAATGGAATTTTTTTTAGAATGATAGGAAACAATTAGAAAATTGACAAATCATAAATTAATAAGTCTCATTAAGGTGTATATGTCTTTGGCAACATTCAATATTTAAAGCCTTTGAAATTGGCATATAATCATATTCGTATTGTAATGCAATTTTAATTTTTCAAAACTGATTCATATAACTCACCATTGCTCTTCATCATACGACTTATGCAGTTGCATCTTCTTCTTCAATCTTTTTTTTTTCTTATTATTTTGTGTTTGCATGATAAAATAATAAACAAAATATATATGTTGGTTAAATAAAGGATTGTGTTGATCATATACATGTCGCTTATTTAGATTAGTACTTTCACATCATTTTTTCATTATTTTGTTGTTTTTAATCTCATTATTGTCATTGAAATGCTCATATACCATAATTAATTCTTTGAGAAGTATAATGCGTGTTTATTAATTGGCTTTTTAACGTGCTGATATAATCCGCTACTGTTCTCAATGTGCTGGTATACTTCTCCACAAACAAAAGTGTTGATATAATTCACATGTGTGCTTAACTCGATGCTTTGTAGTCGCACAATAAACTTTCATGAATCATGAACATCAAGCATAACACCACCAAGAAATCTATTTCCAGCACAAAGTATTTTTTTAAAAAATTATTATAATTTAGACTATGTCTCTTGCATTCCTCAAGTTACAATTATAACTAAATGTTAAAACCAGCACAATAAATTTATAAAACCAACACAACTAAATGATGAAACTAGCACATATAAACTGATGAAACCAGCACCATTGGCGGATCCAGCTAGTAAATGGGTGGTTCCCCGGAACCACCCGAGTTTCGAAATAATAGTGTACGGATATATAGAAATACTAGAGGAACCACCTTATATATTAAGAGGGAACCACCCAAAAAAAATTCCTGGATCCGCCACTGACCAGCACAACACCAAAATAATGAAACCAACACAACATACTAATGAAACCAATATATCATTTGAATATACGAAGCGAGTCTTGTCCATATTACTACCAACACAATATTTACATAATAAAAACACATAAAATCGTCTTTCTTTTTTCTAAAAAGCAAATAAAAAGTGGCAATTCAAGTTCGTAAAATAGCAATAATTTCAATATATGAAGCAATTATTGGTGATCCATAATATTTTTTCTAAATTTATTTGTCTTTAAATTTCATGACTGACGAAAATATAAATGATGTGCTATTTTCTTGGGATTTAGTTATTTTGGAATTCCAGTTATACCCTTAATCCCTTTTAAAATTGTAATTAAGTTCGTTTGGTGATGTATCATAAATCTCATCCATAGATTAAAAAAATAGACGAACCATATTTGTTCTCACAATTCTTATAGAAAAGATGAGTTCTACCGGATCCAATCCCCTATGGAATAATATTTTAATACTCATAGGCCCTTCACATGAAAACTGTCATTATCGTGCGTAACCATTCAAGTCCAGACATATTATGGTTCAACAACAATACCAATCATTTTAGGTTAACCATTCATGATCAAAGTGGTAATATCAAACCATAATCTAGTTATGCATGTACTAACCAGGTTATTCTAATTAAGCCATACACCCTACTCTACTAGGTCGCTACCCTCAAGTCTTCATGTTATTTATTATTAAAATAATGTTGAAGTTTACAATTTCTACTCCTATGCTTCACTCCCTGAGATTTGAATTTTGCCTATTAAAATAATAGTTAAATATTTATTTTAAAATTAAAACTAATTAGTTAATTAAAATATTAAACTATTAAAAAAAATGAAATACCTTACCAGTTAACTTCTGGTGATGTTAAAATGATTGTGAATATGCAAACAAACTGTGTCGTAGCATATAGTAATAACTAGGTTATAAACCCGTGTGATACACGGGGCTCGATACAAAAAAGATTATGAAATTAAAAAAAATTGTAGGAAAATATACATATTATATATGATGATGATAATGTTACATTTACAATTAACAAATGTATAACCACAAATACATCTCTAAAAGCATTTTTATATACAACATTAAATGTTCTATTCGTAAGATTACTATCTTTATTAACAACAATTACGAGTTTTGCTGATAAAATATTAGCACACAAACAACATGCCTCTAAAGCTCATAAGCATATCATGATGTATATTTGCTTCCAACTATCAAGAAAACATAATTTTAAAGACGTTAACACCTAAAAAAAATCATAACTTAGATTTATAATTGTAACCAACCCAAAATCCTATCTTTATGCGCCAATACTTCAACTTGACATGGTAAAACACTCTTTTTAACTGTCTTTTCGCAATAAATATGGCTAGGGGATCATTTGTAAAAACTAACATTTGGGTTACCTGTGAACGTTTAATCAAAAGTGAATTTTTGACTAATTACATAGACCTTTGAAGAGACGGTTAAAAAATCAAATAATCAAATGAGGGTAAAAAGCCTTTTTGCTATTTTTTCTAAGAAAGAGTTTTCACAACTTTCTATAAGAATGTTTAACCAAAAGTAAATTTTTTAACTTATTACGAAAACCTTGTGAAGAGACGTTTAAAATATCCATGGTAAACGGTCCTTTGACCATCCTTTATTAAAGAAAAAAACTATTTCCACTCAATGATGGAAATAACCCGGTGTGAATCAAATGGATAAATTTGGAATTGTTACAATTCCATGCACAGATTTGTGTATGGATTACTTTATTTCAATAATTTACAACAAATATAATGGATAATCAATCATAATAGCTAAGGATGATAAAGCATTATAAACCAGTGATAACAACAGTACTTATAAATGAATCACCATTAAATTACCTTGTTGTGGACACTGGGAGAGCACAACCTGGGAAGCTAGCGGCGATTGAGAACACAACCGGCAATGATAATACTGGACGATGATGAACAATTGAAGGAGCATATTAAGCAATAAGCATGACTGAATTGAAGAATCTTCCTTCCCCAATCTTTTGCATGATTCGATTTGTGAGGACGGTGATGGAAAGAAGAAAATAGATGGAGCCTAGAATCATGGAAGAAACCAAGCGTAACTGGACATCTTCCATTTTTAAAAGATAACCGTAAAATACTTGAAGAAGAGAGTTACCACGTGTCAACATAATAGAATAGGTCAAAATAAGAGGGAGGTTGCTGCGAGAACAACACCTGTCCAAATAAACTTTGTTTTATTATAATAGTAGATTTATGAAATTTATGTAACCTAAAAGCTGGCGTTCAAATTTCGTGTATTCCTCTAACCTAAAGTGTCCATGCAACAAAGGTACTTTGTAAATTTTTGTACTAAATCCTAACTAAGCCCTTTGCAAAGTTTGTAACTACAAATTGATAAAATTCTGTATAGTTCTTTGCTGCATAATTAGAGGCTTTTAAGAATTTCAAGCTGCAAATTGACTTCTTTAATATCAATTTTGCTGTGCTTTTTTTTAAGTACTTACTCTGCACCAGATTATCATATAACTAATTGTCTTAAAATGATGGTAGTTTAAATGAGCGGATAGAGTAATCAAACCTTATGAAAGTTATCAAGACTCAGACTCGTCCGACTTCAAATGTTAGTATTCCTAAAATATCCCTGCAAGAAAGATAGTTTGTAATATTCTGTAATAAATCTGAACTATCCGTTTGCATAACTTGTAAGTACATACTGGTAATTAACTCTGGCTTGTATCTTTCTCAAATTTATTATTTTGGTAAAGATTTAATATTTTGTCATAAAACCAAAAAAGAACCCAAAGCATTTATAAAAATAGAGAGTGGTTGATAATATACTAGTCTTTTATATTACATTAAGTTCACACTCCAAGAAACTTTACATTCAAAGATTCACATGCAACCAAGATATAATAGAGATCTGATTTTAAGTTTTTTGTTCAATTACATCTTGTTCATTTAAAAGCTGGTAAGTTTAGTGCGGGTCAAAACAGGTAAGATTAGTTGGGTTATCCAAACAATTTTTGTCCAAATTTTTATAAACAGTTGATGTCGGTTATGATTTTAAAATTATATTATTTAAATAATTATCATTTTTTAAAATTTATGAGGATTCATGACTTAAAAATGCCCCTAGAGCATTCTCAATCCATTCCCTATAATTATGTGAGGGGGATTTGCAAATTATATGGTATGGTTATGAGTGGTTGTCAGTAGAGGAGAGAAAAAAAATTATATGGGAAAGTTAAATTTTAGGTTTTCCTGTAGATACTGTATAATTTTTTAATATTTTCATAAAGTAGTGTTGAGTGAAAGAGAGAGAAAACATGATGATAAAGGTATAAAAATTATTATTTAATTAAATAGGAGAGAGAAAATACGGTGTTTTTTAGTGTAATTATATGATATATATGGATATAGGGTAGGGAACGGGCTGGGAATGCTCTTAGCAACTTTCAACCAGCTCAATACAATTCATTTTTAGTAACGCTTTGTGTTAGACTTTGGGTGACTTTCGACCCATTGTCTCGTTGAACCTTTAGTTACTTCTTTTTTACCATGTTTCGGGTGAAACACACCCTACATGAACCATTTAGAGTATGCTAATATTTAAAAAAAATCCTTACCTTGCATTAAGAGAAAACATCGACCGCTGCAGTTTTAAGCAATAGCACACCCACAAATAGTTCAAACTCCTGTAGTTCGTAAACAAAAAGTGAGTGATTTAGTATAATAATATCAGAATTCTCTGCATATATACAGATACATATAAGTAATAAAGAAAAATCCGTGTATTCAAGTGAAGGTGATGATATTTTCTGTTGTGTATTACCCTTATTAAAATATGTTAAACTATATGTAATGTAGGTCATGAATATATCATATGATTTTATTTTATTACCTTTTGAATGGGAACATTGACTTATTAACTTATCAGAAGAAATGGCAAGCATTCTCTTAATAATAATTTAAGCTTGCTTCAAGTAACTACTTTGCTAGCACATTACTTAAGGTGTGACAAAAAAATAAAAAACATGATTAATAATTATATAAATGCAGATTGATTCTCTAACTTCGAGCTAGTGCTAATATATGACTAAAAACTTGATAGGTGTTCTAATACATATGCCACTTAGCAGCCCAATACACACACCAGTTTCATCCATTTAAAGGAGTTCGTGGCACCAGATTCAGCAACCCAATATAGCAGGTCAAGCAAAGTGTGTATACCCAATTTCAGCAGCACAATAGTTAAACAAAGTATTTGGCATCCCAATTTCAGTAGCTTAATGTCATACCAAATACCTGAATAAACCTACCCGAGCCAACCCATTAACCAGTTAATGAAATATAACAACAGTTAGATATAACGAAGAACCCTAAATAATATGTTAAAGAGTAAGCATATATGAATTATTTTGATTCAAAGAAAAAATTTACCTGTTACCTCTTAAAATCTTCAGTGAGCTCAATAGAGCTCCCATTTCCATCAAGAAGATAGTAATAAACCTTAGTATCATCGAACTTTGAAAAACAGAAAACCATCAATAATTTATCAACAAAAAAAGCACACTTTAAACTAAATATAAGTTTTATAGGAATAATAGAAGATGAATATTATAATGAACCGGTACATATGTTCCTATTCAACGACCAAAAGGAATTAATACAAGCAAACTGAGAGAAGGTAGTCAAAAACTATTTTACAACCGGTGAAAACTAAGTATTATCATAAACAATAAGCATGTCCCTAATACTTATAATGACGAAGTTTAGAAATTCAACTTCATGGTGAAAGTTTTACTATTTTGACATTTTTTTTGGCACTCTAATCCTAGCAATTTTTAATTGAATCAAACCTAACCTTATATCGATCTCCATAATTTGAGGACACCCTTTAAAACTTTAAATCAACTGTATCATTTTACAAACCATAGTGTGAACCATGAAGTTGAATTCTTGAATTGTACAGCTCATGTTTGAATAATTTACATATTATTATTGACAATTTACCATTTGGTTTCTTCAATTCTTTGGCCAAAGAAAGTGCACTTGCTCGATCTAAATCTTGCCTCTCTTTATCACTCCTTGAGCGGTTATCCTAAAGGAACTGTAAAATTAATGGTTATGAAAACAAAACCCAAAACCAAAATACCACATATACATATGACATAAACAACTTAAAGAAGTGTGTATTTTATATATTAAAAAAGTTTACGTATTTATATATCAACTCTAAACTAAACCTGTTCATCCAAAAAAATAAAAACAAAATACGAAATCAAATGACAGAAACCAGATTGATCTTCATAAAATACAAGAGAAGAAATTTGTCAAGGTGGAAAAAGAAATGTACTTTTTGAGCAAAATTTAGAGTTAAAACTTCATTCAAGCATTTCATCAAACAGTTGGCGGATGCAATCTCAAAAACATACCACTCAATGATGGAAAATGGATAAATTTGGAATTGTTACAATTCCATGCACAGATTTGTGTATGGATTACTTTATTTCAATAATTTACAACAAATATAATGGATAATCAATCATAATAGCTAAGGATGATAAAACATTATAAACCACCGAAAACAACAACAGTACTTATAAATGAATCACCATTAAATTACCTTGTTGTGGACACTGGGAGAGCACAACCTGGGAAGCTAGCGGCGATTGAGAACACAACCGGCGATGATGAACGATTGAAGGAGCATAGGAAGCAATAAGCATGACTGAATTGAAGAATCTTCCTTCCCCAACCTTTTGCATGAGTCGATTTGTGAGGACGGTGATGGAAAAAAGAAAATAGAAGAATCACCAAGCGTAACTGGGCATCTTCCATTTTTAATCACAGTAATTGCATCTTTGGTATATTATTAATATTATTATTATTATTAATTTAGCTCAAATTTTATTTTTATCTTATAACATATAAAATATAATAGTTTATGAAATTACAAATATGTCGTCGGAACGAGCTCATTTTTCTCTACATTTCGACCTAAGTTTCATTCAAAACGAAACAAGGTCAAATATAATGTATTTTATTATTATTAGACGATATTTTATAATAGTAATCATTTGTCTCAATACGTCATTCTTCAGATAATCATTTTACTAATTACTTATTCGTTTATCAATTATAGATGCTCGTCCCACCATCTTATATCTTAAAACTTCGTTATATCTATTAAGCACACTATTTAATCAACCTTGAGTATGAACTAAAATATATTAGTTATATTAGAAACAGGATGTTACAAATATCCCTTAACAATTGAAGGTTTCGTCCTCGAAACCATTTGTGTAGGGAATAAGTGAGGGTAATTGTTTCGCATTTCTTGCTTCGATTCTTTTGTTAGATCATTTTCTATGTTTTAATTGTATTTTAGCTTGGGCTATTTCTTTATCCCAAGCTTCTGTGTAGTTAAATTTGTTTTTCAATTTGATGTCATTTAGTACTACGTAGGTACTATCATCGGTAAAATATTTTCTTAGGTGCAATATGTGAAAAGTGTTATGTTCTCCAGAATTCCCTAGGTGGTTCTAAAAGGTGAGCGACCTTCCCTACATGTACTATGATTTTGAAAGGTTCTATGTATCAAGGTCTTAGTTGCCTATGCTTTCGGAATTGAATGATCCTTTTTTTTAGGAGAAACTTTAAGCATGATTAAATCTCATACCTTAAGTTTAATGGGGCGTCAACAGTTGTCAGTATATGACTAATATCAGTCTCATTCTATCTTTAATCGAGCTCTGATTTGATCAAGTTTATGAGAAGTTAGGTTCACTATTTCGATGCTTCCTAAGCCCTTCTATCCTATCTCTCGCAAAAACGTAAGCGTTCTACGTTTTCTTTCAAATAGCCTTACATATGGAGGCACACCAATTACTAGAGTCATCATCATCATCATCGTACTCAGTATATCCCACCAATAGCAATGCTATGGTAGGGTCTGAGGAGGGTAAGATGTAGACACCAATTACTAGAGTGATTACTATTATTGTAAGAAAAGTCTACTAACGGTAAATACTTATTCCAACTGCCTTCAAAATCCAAGACACTTGCACACAACATACCTTCTAATGCCCGAATAATTCTTTCACTTTAGTCATTTGTTTGAGGATGCTACATAGTACTAAGAAGTATACGAGTGCCTATCTCTTCATGGAATTTTCTTCAAAATTGGGTGTCTCTAACTGAAACCATACTCACAATATCCCAGGTCGAGAATCTATCTCTTTAATGAATGTTTCAGCTAATCTCTCAAAAGAGTAGGTTTCTAGTACTGGTAGGAAGTGCACACCTTTTTGTTAAGCGGTCTAAATATGACCCAGATGTTGTTGAATCTTTTAGGAGTTTGGGGTAACTTAGTAATGAAATCCATTGTTAGGTGTTCCCACTTCAAAGTAGAAATTTCAAGAGTCTGTAACTCGTCATATGATTTCTCGTGTTTTGCCTTAACTTGTAGATAACTTTTATATACATTTAACTATGTCGTTTTCCATAACACGCCACCAATAATCTATCTTTAAATTATAGTGCATTTTAGTAGTTTCTAGATGGACGTAATACCAGGTTTAGTGTGCCTCATTCGGTATTCTTTTCTTACTTCTCCTAATTTTAGATCAAATCATTACTTAACACCATTTTCATTTTCAGCTAATTCCATAACTTGTCCAAATATCATCTCTTTCTTTATGTTTTCCTCTTTTAAAGCCTCAGCCTGAGTTGCTTTTATTTATTTCATTAGATAAGAATTTAGGATTAACTTATGAGCTCTAACTTTAAGATGTGGATACTTTTATTTTATTTTATTTTTTGGCTTAGGCATCAGCTAATACGTTTTCCTTCCTTAGATGATATAGGATTTCACAATCATAATCCATTAAGGTCAACTATGTACACTGCCTCATATTCATATCCCTTTGGTCGAAGAAATACTTCAAACTTTTGTGATCTTTGTAGACTGTGCACTTAGTCTTGTACAGATAATATCTCCATTAGTGAGAGCGAAGGCCATTGTTGTAAGATCTATAGTCTCGTATGGTTTTAATTTCGAAAGGCATAAGCAATGAAATTACGTCGCTACATAAGTACACAACCTAATCCTTGATAAGAAGTATATGGATATATTACCAATTTTTTTGTAAGGTCAATACTGGAGCTTCAGTTAGGCATATCTTCAATTTCTAGAAAGCTTTTTATTGGCTATCTACAACTTATTATCCTTTTTAGTTAGTTTTGTAAGGGTTGTTGCTATCCTAGCAAAATCATGGATGAATCATTTGCAATATTCGGTCAGTCCTAAGAAACTTCTTGTTTTAGTAGGTATCTTGGGGTGCTCTCATTTTGTTATAGCTTCTATCTTCATGGGATCTACTTATGTACCTTGAGAATTTATTTATGCCCTAAGAGTTGTACCTCTTGTAACCAAAATTCACATTTTGAAAACCTGCATACATATTATGTCTTCTTAAGATTTCAACTTCCCGTAAGTGATGTGCATACTCATCTCGAGTCTTGGAGTAAACCAGAATATTGTCAATAAATACGATACATATTTATCAACATTGGCTTACATACCTGATTCATAATGTCCTTAAATATAGTAGGTGCACTAGTTAACTCAAAGGACATGACTAAGAATTCATAATGTCCATACCTAGTAGGGATCGCCCTTTTTTAATTTTAGTTCTTAATCTTTAATTGATTGTGTTTTAACCTTAAGTCGATTTTACATAACCAACATGCTCCTTTTAACTAATCAAATAAATTACATATCCTAGGCAAGGGATACTTATTCATGATAGTTAACTTATTCAACTCATGATTGTCTATACACATTCAAAGCGACCTATATTTTTTCTTCACAAACAAAATAGTGCATCCTTGAGTAAGATACTTGTTCGAATAAACACTATATTAAGTAACTCAAGTGTCGTATCCTTTGTTTTATCGCAAATGGCATGTTTCGAAAATAATTTCCATTGCGACAATTTACATTTGACTTTATAACGGAGCCACATTTCCCTTAAACTGCAATGGCTTGCTTAACACAAAGTTCTTGTACGTTAGCTTGGTTAATCATGTGTCAACTCTTGATGTATAATATTCTGAAGGTTTCTCTCTTACATACCTTTGTACATCTCAGTTAACCTCCCAAGAGGGTTCTATAACTCAACTAGTAGAAAGAAAATCTTGGCTTCAAAAGCCTTCCTTCCGGATAAATTATGCGGCTTACTTGTGGTTATGTGAAGACACTTATCAATGATGGTTGCCTTCACATCGAATCTTTGAATTTTTCTTCCTTGTCATGTTCCTTTGTTAGGTATTCAATACGTTTATTTTATTTTTATACTTTTTTGCTTGGTTTCCCAAATCACATGCCTAGGATATTCAACATAGGCCTTACACCGTTCTACTAGTTAAGGTACTCTTGATTTCAACTAAGGCAATTATATATGCATATTCATCTATACGTTTTCCTTTTCTTCCTACTAACTACTAATTTTAGTAAAATACGATGTTCGCGAGAATTATAGTGGTGCCATTCATTAACTTTCATACTGGCCAGGCGTGAAAGCAATCTATGATACACGCCATGATACTCCCAACTACCATATTTTGCCTTCATCGTACCATGTTTAGAGCACACTTAACATTCTTTCTTGGGATGACCATATGTTGAATTCCGTTTAGTAATCCATATTCATACTTAGGTGTGTTTAATTCTCTATATTAGAGTTTTAATCATCCTTATGCCTAAGATATTCTGGTTAAAGCTTAGGCATTCCCACAAGATACCTAATTCGCTAAAACCTTAGGCTCTGATACCAACTTGCCATATCCTACCCAGGATGAGGTACTTATAGTGACCAGTCAGAACATACTTGCAGGGAAACCTAATCTTATATAAAAACTAAAATATTTGTTCCATGTCTAACTATTTCACATGCTACAAAATGTAATGGTAATAGGATAAAAAGTCTAAACTCTTAAAACACTTAGCTGCTAACTCCATGCCCTTATTTATCAACCTGTAAACATGCTCAGGTAAAAATACGTCAACGCAGATCTGGTGAATCACATAAACCAAAATATTTAAAATAACTGATACTAAAACAATTTTATTATTCAGGTATGAGCTCATTGCATGCCATGTCATGCCATAATTATAATCTGCTCGCTTCACATTAAAGTCGAGTCAACATTATATATTTGTGCATACAGACTTCACTCAAGTCTGCTGCTGTATTAAGTGCATGTCCCCTCAGAAAAATATAATGATCATTATAATATATATAACACCTTGGGTGCCACACCATATGCGCCATGCAAATACATGATGCAACACCCCGACCAAAGGCAGCGGAACATGCTGGGCGTAACGTATTGATTGGACAGTAGCTCAAAAGGCGGTAATTAAAGCGACAATAATTATTTAATTTCATTAACATTAAACAAGTACACAATTGCAATAATCAAATCATATAAATATTTTGAATAAATATCTGAGGCCAACTAACTATCTTCGATCTTGATTACATCAAATACTTGAACTTGTAGCATGTATAAAAATAGAGTTTATCAACATGAATGTTGGTAATAATACATAAGATTTAGTTATATATATATATAGGTAAATCACAATTCATATATAAATTAAAATTCATAAGAAAATGTAAACAACTAAATAGATGTTAACCCGTTCCTATTGATACAAAATCAATGTACTTGGCTTAGCGTATGATCATACTAGATGAGAATAGATAAGGACGAGATACCAACTACCAAACATAAAATAAACATTTAAGCACATAAAGCATAATCATAGAGCATGCAATAAACAAACATACACATATATTGAATGGATGAGGTAATAAAACATGAGAAAAGTGAATAAGGTATACATGCTACCCCCAAAATACAAAAGATGAAAAAAGGGGTATGTAAACTCACCTTAACGAGTGGATTAACGAAAATGAGATGGCAATAAAAATTAAGATAAAAGCGGTCGAGCTCCTCGGGATACGTCAACAAAAGTCCCTAGTTGTTATTGATAATATTAAATAATTATAACGAGAAAAGAAGGAAAAATAAAAAGATAAACCAATCTTACGACGGATTGGGGATTCGATTGGGGTTTTAAGTAAAATTGCAATTAAAATGTTATTAACTTAATTATTATAAATTTTTGAATAATATAGGTACACTAAAGAAACTATACAATTAATATAATGAAACACGACATTTTAGTCGGGTTAAAAAAAGATTTGGAGTCCTTTAGGGTTTTAAACTACTAGTATTATTATTATTGTTGTTCTTGTTGTTGTTGTTAGCATTTCGTTTTTATTTTCAAATGAATAAATAAATTAACTAATATATGTATATATATATTAATGCAAAAGTTAAACCAAAATTTCTTTTGAACATCTAAAATAGTTAGGTTTATTAAGTGAGTGGTAAAACATATATCAGTTACTTTCTATATATATATATATATATATATGGAATAAAAGAAAAGGAAAGAAAAAGAAAAGAGAAAAAAATATCAAACCTGATCCAGGTGGGTTCGGACTTGCGCCCTGGCCCGTTCCAAAAATCTAAGCAATCATGCACCAGCCATTAGGCTGGTGCCTTAACTTGTAAATGAAAATGGTTTGCAAAATAGTTATATGAACATAAACTTCATCCCCAATTATTCATAAACAAACCCTAGATTCCGAATCCCCTTGATTGTTCATTATTGATTGCAATTGGTTTAGGGGTTTCATTAAGCAAAAAAAAATCGATCAAACAACCCATAATAATTACCCATTTAGGTGATGAATTTAGGGAGAACGGTGGCTAGAGTTCGCGGTTCTGAACTTGATCATGAAACTGGTATAAAGGGCTTGGTCTGTTGCAATTAAGTTATGGGGTTGAGTCATGATGTTGAGAGGAAGGTGTGGTGTCGTTTAATTGAATTATAAACGAGTATTTATAGTGATTTAAGAGCAAGTAAGCAGCGGTTCGTTTAGATTTAAGAGCGAATCAATAGCTGTCAATTAGTCATTGTTTTCCAAGATTAAGGTGTCGGTGGAACGCGTTTAGGGTCAAGAATGATTTGGTAATAATCAATTTCATGCTTTTGGCCGGATTTTACTGATTAAAGATGGCAAGGTGGTGGTCATTGGTGGCAACGGTAAGAAGGAAAGAGTAGGGAAAAAAATATAATATTTTGGTTAATTTTCAAATTGGTCCTTAGATTTAGGTGGTGGGTGCAAAGTGGTTTAAGGTTAGATAGAGGGGTATTATTGCACATACTCGATAGTTCTAATGTTTTATCAACTAAACGAAACTAACCCGAGTGGATTGTAACAAAATAATAACCACATAAAATATTAATTTATTGAGTTTATTCAATAACGAACGTTTGAATAAATAATGAAACAAAAGATAAGAATAACCGGGCTGGGTTTCGGGTTTTAAAAATAATGAATGTTACAGTATTCCCAACTTTTTGGAAATTTCGTCTCGAAATTAAGAAAAAACATAACATAAAGAAAAAAAATAAGTATCAAGGGAGTACCAAGGAAGAAAATATTCACAATTTTTTCTTATACTAAAAATAACACTGTTTTTCGAGTGACCCGGATAACGCTACAAACAAAAAATATGATAAGGACACTTATATATAGGATATACCAACAGCATATCCATCATGCCCTTATCATATCGATATTTGTAGTGTTACCCAAAATCACCCTAGGTTCTGGGTTATGACACACAACCATATTCACTATGAGTCCCATGCGAAGATTTTGATAATTATGCGCGCACTCATAATTAATTAGATCGTCGCATGATGCACATAGTTCATCCCGTTGTGTGGGTTCGAAAACAAGGTAAAAGAAAACTTTTTAAATCAAAATTTAAATGGAATTAATCACTCAAGAGAAATGAAACTACATAAATGGGTGAAATTTGATGATCTCAAATAACTAGTAAACAATTTTGCAAAATATAACAAATGGTTAAAGTTAGTCATTAAAAGTAATAACAACAAAATGAAAGAAATAGATAGAGGAAACTTTGAAATTAAATGAATAATTTACACATTCAATGAATAGGAGTACAAAATTAACAAATAAGTATTCACATAGATAGGTTCACATAACAAACAACTCACATGATTGAAGAAATATAATATAGATGAGGCTTGAAGTCAAGATTATAAAATCGGATGAGAAAAGGGTACCATGAGAATGAGGTGAGCTTTGGGGAATTTGGGTAGTCATGTATTAAAATATCGAAATAAAATTTGTACCTATGACTCCTATTAGATAACTATGTACAACACATGTTCATAGTCCCAATTTCTAAAACAAAACGTTTGTAGGAAATCAGTCATAGGTAGTTCATGATACAAATATGGTACTATTAGATAACCACGCACATCACCATGCACAGATTCTCGGTAAATAACCGGTCACTGGAAATGTGATAATAAATTGGGTATTAATAAATAGTGCAATAAATGACATAATAGAAGTAGATGAGGATATATAACCATGATTCTCATTCATAACAAAACTTGAGATTTAAATGAAGTCATTACATTAGGTTTAAAATAAAAAGAACTCGATAAATAAACATCTCTTATGTAGCATGTATTCTTGAAATGTGAGGCTTAGACTTATGAACCGTTGATGTAACACACTTTTCCTTGAGTACCTTGAGCAACTTGCTGAACTTGAGGTTGGTTGGGTGGGTTTTGGTTGGTTTGGGTATTGGGAATAGGTTGGGCTTGAATTTCTTGAATGGATTGGGCTTGGATTAGTTGAGGTTGATTCACTTGGGCTTTGTTGAATTAGGCTTGGGTAAAATGGGTTGGATAAACTTGGGCTTGATAGGATTGATATTGAGTGGATTGGGCTAGGTAGGTTGGAATTTGGTTCATGTATGCGAGTCTTGGGCATGCATTGCGGAAATGGCTAGGATCTCCACAATTGTAACAAGCCTTAATAGTTGAGGGTGCTTGGGTAAACGGCTGAGCATAAGGTAAAGCTTGGGTTGGGTAAGAGGTGAGGTAAATGGTTGAATCATTGATCGGTTAAGTTCATTACTTGTGCTAAAGAGGTGACCAAAACGACCGCTATGAGTGCATTGATGACATTTGAGGTTAGGTGAATGGTGGAATTTACACGTATCACATAAAGGGTGGGGGTCCTGTGTAGGGCTTCTGGTGGGTTGGGCTTGTTGGGCTTGCGATTGGGCCGAGACATAGTTTTGGGAATTTGACTTTCTTTTGTTGTTGCGGTAATAGGGTGAATTGTTGTTGTTGTTGTTGTTGTTGTTATGTTTGGAGGATTCGGGCTTAGAGGATTTGGTCTTGGATTCTTTGATGGGCTCGGGTGCGGGCCTATCGTTGGGCTTCTTGGAATTCTTCCGCGTCAAGGTCCCGACCTTAAGGTGGTTCTCGATGAGGGTGCCGGCTAGGGTAATGACATCATGAAGATCCTTCGGATCACGACTTAGAACTGAATCTTGGATTTGCATCGGCAAACCCGTGATATACTTGTCAATGGCACACTCCAAGGCAGTGACCATGTGTTGAATGAGGAGGCTCAATTCTTCGAACCGGTTGTTGTAGACGGTATTATCACCACTATCTTGTTTTAAGTTCTAGAACTCCTCTTCCAACTTACGGAGTTCGTATTTTGGGCAGAATTGTTCCAATAAGAGCTTCTTGAGGTCCTCCCATGGTAGGGCCATGGCAACTTCTGCCCCAAGCGAGTACTTTTTGCTATTATACCAAGTAAGCTTCTTGAGGCGTATGTGGTCTTCTTTTCTTCCGGGCACGCACAATGGAGGAATACGCTTTCCATGTGCTCAAACCATTGGAGGAGGGTGGTAGCACCCTTGGATCCAAGGTAATCGGTCGAGTTAGCATTCGTAAATTGCTAGAATGAGAAAACAGTTGGGTTTGGGTTCACGGGAGTATTGGCAGCGGCATTCACGGTTTGGAGTTGAGAGATTAGTATTGGGAGGGCTTCCGCGATTCCCTTTGTAATGCGAGACGACATGCTGTTGCCAGAGTTGCCGGTGCGACGATTACGCTTGATGAGCCGGAGGAAGACATGCTACAAGGACGAAATTTAAAAATTTATTAGGTTTTGGGGTAAATTGTATAACTATGCAAAATTTCGAGTTTTGTGAAAATTCATAAGGGTACAAAATAAAAATTTTTATAAACCTTAACTTGGAGTATTGATAAACTTAATAATTAAAAAAAGTAATAAAACTTAAGTCGAGGGTTGAGACGCACATGAACCACCATGAGATTGTCCCAACAAAATGAGAGAATCATCATTCATAACAAAATAAAAACAAAAATCTCATCATTGAAATATCCATGTATCACCATGGCTTAATTTTCCAACAATAGATTTAAAATTAATTGAAATCGAGGTAAGGGCATTGATGTGAATGGTTTGGGTATCCATGTATCACCATGGCTTTTCCACCAATTCTTTCAAGTAAAACATTATAAGGAAGAACCGAGTTTAGCCACGTATCACCGTGAATTCGGTTATAAATTAAACGCGTGATCGTCACATGACAACGATTGATACAATGAGGGTAGTTGATTCGTGAAGGTTTGGTGTGAATGTGTGATACACTTTGGCCTAATAGGTTTCACACCCACACCAAACCCTCTAGGAAGGCAACCGGGTCTCGCGGTTGATCGAGATTTGTGCGCATTGCTCCTTAGGCTCGCAAGCCTTGGGGTCAAGGGTTCGGTGTACAAGTGTGTTCCCCTTCCAGTTACTACGTATCCGTCACACAAATTATTCTCAAGGAGAGGGGATTAAAAAGGTGATATTTCTTAAGGAAATTCCCAATTAAAAAAAAACAACTAGGGTTTGAGAAATAAATAAATAATTAAATTTCATCATTGTTTTGAGGAAAAATGTTTTGATATATGGCATAGCCTTGGAATAGTGTGTGATTTTTGTGTACAAGAATAATATCAAATCATCAAGTAGTATCTAAGCTACGCTAATAGGTCGTTTTGAGGAAAAATGTTTTGATATATGGCATAGCCTTGGAATAGTGTGTGATTTTTGTGTACAAGAATAATATCAAATCATCAAGTAGTATCTAAGCTACCGCAATTAATCATATAAAATAGGGTGCAAAAACGTACAGGGACCCTAAGCATGCTAATAGGTCGTTATATCTAACCACCTATCTTATAGCCTTCGGCTCCGATACCAATATGTCACACCCCTATCAAAGGCGGCGGAACATGCCGTGGCGTACGTATTGATTGAAAAGTAGCTCAAAAAACACTAATTAAAGAGAATAATTATTTAATTTGATTAACATTAAACGAGTACACAATTGCAATAATCGAATCATATACAAATTTTGAATAAATAACCTAAGGCCATTAACTATCTTCGATCTTGATTACATCAAATACTTGAACCTGTAGAATGTATAAAAATAGAGTTTATCAAGACGAATGTTGGTGAGAATACAAAAGTTTTAGTTATATATATATATATAGGTAAATCACAATTCATATGTAAATAATGAGTATTACAATTTATATGAAAATATAAACAACTAAATAGATGTGGATCAATTCTTATTGATACAAAATCAATATACTTGGGTGAATGTATAATCATACTAGATGAGAATAGATAAGGTCGAGATACCAACCACCAAACATAAAATAAATATTTAAGCACATAAAGCAGAATCATAGAGCATGTAATAAACACAGATAAACATATGTTGAATTGTGTTTTGAATGGATAAGGTAATACAACATGAGAAAAGTGAATAAGGTATACATGCTACCCCCAAAATACAAAATATGGAAAAAGGGGTATGCAAACTCACCTTAACGAGTGGATTAACGTGTAACGCCTGTTAATTTCAGTTAAAAGAATTAAAGCCTATAAAGTATGTACATTTCTCGGGATTTATCCGGCAATCCTCGGAGACCCTCTCGTCATTCCGTTACGTTAAATTAATTCACTTTTCATACAACTTGCTACATCTTTCCAACTCAAGTGACTAGAGTGTAATATTTTATATTATAATAAAAAACCCTAGCCCGTCTCCCTTTGGCCGATCGGAGTAGAGCAGCAGCCATAGGGGCTCGTTTTTCTTTTCTTGCAGCCAATTCCAAGAATAAAACTTCAATTCAAGGTTAGTCCAATGTTCCTACTAGTCTTCTACACCTTAAACCATCTTTATATCTCGCGTATTGATCGTAAACCGCTTGTTTTAGGCTTACCGGGTGGCTGTCCATTCAAGCACTTTCGGGGTTGTTTTGGTTAAGGTTTTCACTCCATAATCTTCCTAGGTATGTCTCGTATATCATACTTTAGTATCGTGAATTTTGGCATTCGTTAGGTTGGTCAATTGTTGATGAAGTGAAACTAGAATTCGGTTGACTAGTTTGTGAATTGTGGTGTCTAGCGCGTTGTTTGTGAGAATTAACAACCAATTCGAATGTTGTAGCCTCGGTATAATTTTTTGGCTGTATGAAACTGATATTTTAAGGTATTGGGGCTGAATTGGTTGTGGGTTACTCAAACGGGTCGGTACAACGCGTATTCGCGTTTATTGAATAGTTGGTGCGTTGTGCTTGTGAGTTACCGACCCATCCAACTCGTGTAGTGTCGTGTGGGCTAGTAGGCTGTGAATTTATCAAATTGGGTCCACACTGGGCTGAGTTGGATGTTAAGGGCCTAAACAACTCTTAAACGCGCATATTCGTCTCACCTAGTACTTCCGGGGGTAATTTGGGAATTTTTTATTCTCGGGGGTATCTAAGGGTCGTTTTGGTAGATACGAGGCCCGGGGGGCTGTTTTAATCGAACTTGGTGAGGTTGAGGCTTTAGGTAACTTGAACCATATTAGAACACCTCGTAGGATAAACGAGTCCCTTCGGTATCGTTAGTAACTATTGTATATAATCCGACAGGCGCATGAGTTGTGGAATTACTTAGCGGCCCTCTAGCTTGTGGTGACTTGGTGCCTCGTGTCAGTTGAGTTCATGATGCCCTTTTCACTCTTTTCAAGTTTTGGGCTAGCATACACACCTAACTGATTTTGCTTGATGAACCGTTTAAATTATTTTGCATGGGCTTACTTATATTAGAGTACGTCTTGGAATGATATTTATGTATGTTTGCACGTATGTTATATTATTGCCTATGATTAGTGATGTTAGTTAGTTATTACTAACTATGGATGTTTGTGTATGCCTACTTTGTGTTTGCATACGGTGGTGATCTGCTCGCGTGGCATGATCACCATCGGATGGAATGTTACGTGTTTGGATTGTACGTGTGCTCGATCCTGATGTTATTACTTGGATGTTATGCATAGGGATATAATTATATAGATATATAAGTATGACTACTTATCATTTATTATGGCCTAACTGCTCATATCCCGTATTATATCTAAACTATTGGAATGATTTATATAAATTTCAATTATTAAAACTTGAACTCACTCATCTCAAGCTGACTTTGTGTGTATGTTAGTGTGAGTTTCAGGTTAGGAGGAGGATGCTTACCGCTTGGACGTGCTCGAGACTACTTGGACGGTTGATGGCATATATAGTCGGGGGTTTCAATAATGAACACTTTTCTTTTCAATTATTACTAGACATATTTAAAATTTGGTTTTGGGCATAATTCCCGGGTTTTGGGAACTTGTTTTAGTACTTATGATTTTTCGCTGATTTTATACTCGAAACTAGTTTTTAACATGAAATGAACTGTCTTGGGTTTAAAAATTTTTGTTAAGTTTTCCTGCTTGATTACCAACTATAGGATTCCCGGGATTCGGGGTCTTACAAGTTGGTATCAGAGCTATGGTTCGAGGAATCCGAGCATTCCTGAATGTTTGGACTCGAACTGTAAGAGAAAAGACTAGATATGCCAACCGCGAGTAGCTGCATGCCAAGAGGTAAGTTTAACTGTTTAGTCATTCTTTTGAGTTCTAAAGTTCCATTATATGATTAATTGTTTAAGTGTTAGATGGAATGCAATGTGGTTAGGGGCAGGGGTGCTTAGAACGGGCGAGTAAAGTAAACGACTAATTACACTTGATCAACGTCATTAGCAGTTTACCCTTGCCTTACATGTTCTAAATACTACTTGTACTTGACCGTGTTAAAATTCTGTCTTTGTAGGGATAAGTCATGGTTAATACTCGTGCAGCTAAGAGATGTCTTCCTAGTGTTCACGGTCGTGGTCATAAGCCACGTGCCGAGTTCGAGATAGAGAATCCAACGCCGTAGCAGGAAGAAACCCCGATTCATGAGGAGGGGGATAAACCCGCCTTAGACCCTGCTATGCGCGTGGTCATCGCGAGGTTTATCAGGTTCTCCATAGCGCCATTCCCGAGATCGTTGCTGAGGCCATTAGGGCCACGGATGAATCATTGGTTGGTAAGAGTTCGGATAAGGAAGGGAAGGGTAAGGAGACGCAGGTCAAGGAAGAGGTGATTGTGCCGAGTGAGGATGAAGATGAGGTTCGTGCTATTAGTGTATCTACCCGGGGTTGTTCGTATGGAGACTTTAAGAAATGTGACCCTCCTTCTTTCGATGGCACTAAGGATACGTTGGCAGCACATCAGTGGGTGAGGGAGATGGAGGCCGTATTGAGGGTTAGTAAGTGTAAAGGGGAAGACATGGTGACTTTTGCTACAGCCTCGTTTCGTTCCGAGGCGCTGTGTTGGTGGGATAATCTGGCGCAGGCTATGGGTGATCATTCTATTAGGAGGATGACTTGGGAGGAGTTGAAGAAGTTGGTTCTTGATCAGTTTTGTCCTCCACACGAGTTGGATAAGATTGAACAGGAATTCTTGACCTTGGAAGCAGGCAGTATGACGCATCGGGAGTATACCACCAAGTTTAATAAGATGGCTCGTTTATGTCCCGACCTGGTTACTCTCGAATCCAAGAGGATTAAAAAGTATGTGAAGGGTCTTCTGGTTGATATTCGTAGGGGTGTGGTGACCACCGACATGAGCTCGTTTCACTCGGTGGTTACCCTAGCGAGCACATTGTAAGAACAGAGAGAAAAGTTATCGCCGACCGAGACTAGGAAGACATGGAACTCAAATTCGTACGGTAAGCGGCCCGGGGGAAACAACTTTAATTCGGCTAAGAAGAGGGTAAAGACTGAGACTTCGGATTTTAAAAGGGATACGACGTTTGGTAAATGCAAGAAGTGCGGGAAACCGCACAAGGGGGAATGTAAGCTTGGGTCTGGTTCCTGTTTTTGATGTGATAAGGTTGGACACCCCCATTATGAGTGTCCGTCTTTGACTTGTTTCCGTTGAAAGGGGGGGGCGGCCACTTGGCATCAAATTGTTCTACCAGCAAGGCGGGGGTCCGATCAGGGGACTTCCTCGAGAGGGAAAGTGGAAGAAAAGCCAAAGGTCAGGGCGAGGGCTTTCAACATCTCCAAGAGAGAGGCAAAGGATGATGCGGACGTTGTTTCAGGTACTTTTTGCCATATTCATATTTATAATCTACCGTTTATAATTTCTCATTCTTTCGGAAACGTTTGTGTGATCGTGTAGCTAAGTAGTAGTGTAGTATTATTCCAGGTACCTTTTTACTTGATGAATTACAGGCATCGGTCTTATTTGATTCGGGTGCAAGTAGAAGTTTTGTGTCTACCGCTTTCTGTTCCATGTTGAATAAATCACCCGAGCGCATAGTCTATGTGTTTGAGATTGAGGTCGCCGTAGGAAAGTCCGTTTTCGTGTCTAGGGCTATTCAGGGTTGTTCCATTGAGTTGTCTGGGTATAGATTTCCGATGCGGCTGTACTTGATGCCGCTTGGCTGTTTCGATGTGGTGCTTAGGATGGATTGGCTCGCGATTGTTGACGCTCAAATCATTTGTGGTCAAAAACTTGTACGTATAAGGGCCCTGGACGGGACCCAAATTACGGTCTTCGGTGATCAGAAAGGTGCGACACCACATATCATATCCATGCTTAAGGCGGGAAACTGATGCAGCGAGGGTGCGGGGCTTATCTAGCGTATGCTATAAATGTGAAAACCGAGGTGGCTACCGTCGGTGATGTTCCTATTGTTAGGGATTTCCTGGATGTGTTTCCAGATGATTTATCAGATGTGCCGCCGGATCGTGAGGTCGAGTTCCAGATAGACCTCATGCCGGATGCAAAACTCGTTGCTCGAGCCCCTTATCGTCTAGCACCAAACGAAATGAAAGAACTTATGGCTCAATTGGAAGACTTGCTCGACAAGGGCTTCATTCGACTGAGCATCTCACCTTGGGATGCCCCGGTCCTGTTAGTCAAAAACAAGGACGGTAGTATGTGGATGTGCATAGACTACCGTGAATTGAATAAACTCACTGTGAAAAATCGGTACCCTCTACCAAGGATTGACGACTTATTTGATCAGGTCCAAGGATCTAGTTGGTTCTCGAAGGTCGACCTTAGGTCCAGGTATCATCAGTTGAAAATTCGGAAGGTAGATATCCCTAAGACTACCTTCCGCACTCGTTACGGACATTATGAATTTCTCGTGATGTCTTTCGGTTTGACCAATGCACGGGCTGCGTTCATGGATCTTATGAACCGGGTGTGTAGGCCGATGCTTGATCGTTCTGTTATTGTGTTCATCGACGACATTCTTGTGTATTCCAAAAGCGAATCCGATCACGCCGGTCATCTCACGGAAGTTTTGGAAGTTCTCCGAAAAAATAAGTTGTACGCGAAATTTTCTAAGTGTTCTTTTTGGTTACGCGAGGTTCGGTTCTTGGGTCATGTTCTTAACCCGAGTGGTATTTTGGTTGACCCTACAAAGGTGGAAGCCGTAAATGAATGGGAATCTCCTAAGTCTCCGTCCGAAATTCATAGTTTTCTGAGCTTGGCGGGGTATTACCGACGTTTCATTCCCGACTTTTCGAAAATCGCATCATCATTGACCAAGTTGACAAAGAAGAGCGTTAAGTTTGTTTGGGGTACCGAGAAAGAGGAGGCTTTTATCGAACTAAAGAACAGGTTGACGCATGCTCTGATTTTAGCTTTACCCGATGGCACTGACGATCTGGTTGTCTATTCTGATGCCTCTTACCAGGGGCTTGGGTGTGTTCTGATGCAGCGGGGCTGAGTCATAGCTTATGCCTCACGGCAGTTAAAGCCTCATGAGGCGAATTATCTTACTCAAGATCTGGAGCTGGCGACGGTTGTGTTTGCGCTTAAGTTGTGGAGCCGTTATTTGTACGGTGTCCCTTGTGTTATCTAGACCGATCATAAGAGCTTAAAGTATTTCTTTTAACAAAAGGAACTGAATATGTGTCAGCGTCGGTGGTTGGAATTGATTAAGGATTATGATCTGGAGATTATGTACCATCCCGGTAAGGCTAACATGGTCGTCGACGCGTTGAGGCGGAAGTAAAGACCGAAGCCTATTCGTGTAAAATCTTACCAGCTTATTCTCAATCCTGATATTTTGAAACAGATAGCCATCGTTCAGAATGAAAAATACATGTGGAATGGATTATGTCAGAACGTATTTGGGGTCAAGAAAAATTGTTGGAAGACGTCGGTGACGGGGTGAAGTATAAGGATGGTCGCTTATGGGTACCCAGGTACGGGGGATTCAGGAGTAAGATATTGGATGAAGCACACAAGTCGCGCAATTCCATTTATCCGGGCGCGAACAAGATGTACCAAGACCTGAAGAAAAATTACTGGTGGCCAGCGATGAAGTATGAGGTGGCTTAGTATGTGAGTAAAGGTTTGGCGTGTCTACAAGTTAAGGTTGAGCACCAAAAGCCTTTCGGGAAACTTCAACCCCTGGAAATATCCGAGTGGAAATGGGAGCATCTTACGATGGATTTTGTAACTAAACTGCCTCGTACTCCTAGGGGTAATTATGACACCATTTGGGTAATCGTGGATAGGTTGACTAAGAGCGCTCACTTCTTGCCGATTTGAGAAACTTATAATTCCGAGCAATTGGCCGATGTGTTTATACGTGAGATAGTTTCTAGGCACGGGTTCCTGTATCTATTGTTTCGGATAGGGACACGCGTTTTACCTCCAGGTTTTGGAAGAATTTTCATGTGGAGATGGGTACCAAACTCTTTATTAGTACCGCTTATCACCCGCAGACGGATGGTCAATCCGAGAGGACCATACAGAATCTTGAGGATATGTTGCGGGCTTGTGTTATCGATTTTAGTGGTAGTTGGGATCGTCACTTATCGTTAGTCAGGTTCTCTTATGATAACAATTATCACGCCACGATTGGGATGCCACCATTTGATCTTGTATGGACGGAGGTGTAGGACTCCAGTCTGTTGGGGCTCCATTGGTCAGAAACAGTTGGTAGTTTAGAGGTGGTTGAGGCTATGACTGAGAAGCTCGATAAGATTAAGGCTTTTATGAAGGCCGCTCAGGATCGTCAAAAGTCCTATGCGGACAAAAGGCGTAGGCCTATTGTGTTCTAGGCTGGTGATCGAGTTATGCTAGAAGTTTCTCGGTCAGTTCGTTTTCGCAAGAGGGGCATCATTCGTTTTCGCAAGAGGGGGGAACTTAGTCTGAGGTTCATCGGTCAGTTCCGTATATTGTCCTGTGTTGGTGAGGTAGCGTATAAACTGGATTTTCCCAACGAGCTCGCGGGGATTCATCCTACATTCCACGTGTCTCAGTTCAGGAAATGTTTAGCAGACGAGGAGGCCCATGTGTCTCTAGTGATATTGAGCTTGAGAGAAAGTTGAATTACATTGAGGAACCTGTCGCGATTCTTGACCGTCAGGAAACGCGTTTGAGAAATAAGGTGGTTAGGCAGGTGAAGGTGCAGTGGAGGCACCGTAAGGGCTCCGAGGCCACCTGGGAATCCGAGGACGAAATGATGAAACTCTACCAGCAGTTGTTCCTGTCGCACCAGGATTCGGGGACGAATCCCATTGTAAGGGGGTGGACTTGTGACGCCCGTTAATTTCAGTCAAAAGAATTAAAGCCTGTAAAGTATGTACATTTCTCTGGATTTATCCGGCATTCCTCGGAGACCCTCTCGTCATTCCGGTACGTTAAATTAATTCACTTTTCATACAACTTGCTACATGTTTCCAACTCAAGGGACTAGAGTGTAATATTTTATATTATAATCAAAAACCCTAGCCCCCTCTCCCTTTGGTCTATCGGAGTAGAGCAGCAGCCATAGGGGCTCGTTTTCTTTTTTTGCAGCCAATTCCAAGCATAAACCTTCAATTCAAGGTTAGTCCAATGTTCCTACTAGTCTTCTACACCTTAAACCATCTTTATATCTCGCGTATTGATCGTAAACCGCTTGTTTTAGGCTTACCGGGTGGCTGTCAATTCAAGCACTTTTGGGGTTGTTTTGGTTAAGGTTTTCACTCCATAATCTTCCTAGGTATGTCTCGTATATCATACTTTCGGAAGCGATCAATGGCTCGAGAGACTCATGATTAATCAAAAGACGATAAATTGAACCGAAGTTCCAAGAACAATGTTCTTTTATATAAAACTTAATCAAAAACTAAAGAACTAAACAACCATAATCCTATTTAAACTAAACAAAGAAAAGAGATAAACATAGAAACAAGATAAACACAAAATAATAAAAGATATTAAAAAATCAAAGTTCAAATATGGAGATAATTCTGCATCATACTCCCCATCTTTGAAAAAACCCGTCCTCAAGTTTTGCCTCAAAATCACACAGCCACCTGGATCGAAAGGAACATCAACGCGCTCCTTAATTATTAACTTCATGGCATGACCCAACAATTCAACTTTGCAAAACGCCTCGCGTGACTTTGAACGTATCCACCCCGGTCGAATGTAGCATTAGAACGGTTCGTGTTTGCTCTCGACTTTACCCGCTCAACTAATTGAACTTCACGAGCCGCCTCACCCGACTCTAAACTCATACCACCTGGGTCTATTGGCTTGTCGGGTCTCTCCACCTCCTTAAATAACAATAGTTGTTTGGAAATTCCATCAATAAAGGAGAATTTGGCATTATACGTGACAACTGAGGAAATAATATTGGCTATTCAAAAGGAAAGGAATATTATTTCTTTAAACAAGGTTGACTTTCCTAATGTTATAGGTGGCATGGATATTATTCAAGAAGAAAAATACCAGTGCCAAATGCTAATTTTAATATAGTTAGCATTCTAAGGTTGGAAGTCAATCAAATGTATCTTAAAAATGCACAACACATAATGGGGCCAATTATTAACTATACAAGTCAAAAGCCTAGCGAGACGTCTCGAGAGGTTGAAATATTTGAGCGGGTCGTGATGTCGAATAAGAATCTGGTTGATTTTCCTTTTGAACCCGATGGCTTGTCTTTGAAGTTTTCAAGTTTGTTTTTAAAGATTTTCAAGTTGTCTAATAACAAGAACAAAGGAGTCAGTCATTTGTCTCGAGTTGTCAACAATTTTTTCGACATTCTCAAGACACGAGGACGAGTCTTTTTCAAAGAAGGGGAGAAGGAGGTGGAGAGACCCGACAAGCCAATAGACCCAGGTGGTATGAGTTTAGAGTCGGGTGAGGCGGTTCGTGAAGTTCAATTAGTTGAGCGGGTAAAGTCGAGAGCAAACATGAACCGTTCTAATGCTACATTCGACAGGGGTGGTACGTTCTAAGTCACGCGAGGCGTTTTGCAAAGTTGAATTATTGGGGCATGTCATGAAGTTAATAATTAAGGAGCACGTTGATGTTCCTTTCGATCCAGGTGGCTGTGTGATTCTGAGGCAAAACTCGAGGACGAGTTTTTTCGAAGATGGGGAGTATGATGCAGAATTATCTCCATATTTGAACTTTGATTTTTTAATATCTTTATTATTTTGTGTTTATCTTGTTTCTATGTTTATCTCTTTTCTTTGTTTAGTTTAAATAGGATTATGGTTGTTTAGTTCTTTAGTTTTTGATTAAGTTTTATATAAAAGAACATTGTTCTTGGAACTTCGGTTCAATTTATCGTCTTTTGATTAATCATGAGTCTTTCGAGCCATTGATCGCTTCGGAAACTGTATCAGTACCGGTCCCGAAAACTCAAAACTTTTGTACCGATGCAGTACCGACGGTACTACCAATACCGATTTTGCTCATCCCTACTTGTGAAGACTCACTATGGAACATGATTATCGTCCTAGAATTGTTGGTGTTTACAACAGGAAGACAACTAGGTAATATCATTATAAATATCATCTCTTGTTGAATTGAACTGGAGTGACTCCAATGAGCATGCTAGAGGAGATCACTAACGTTACTAGCATCACACCAGTCATGATAATCACTAGATTACTTTGAACTTGAAACTTGAAAGTTGAAATGAATAATAATCACCAGATTACTTTGAACTTGAAATTTGAAATAAAATATTATAACTTCATATCTTTGTAGGACATAAACTTTTGGGGTTACGCTTATATAACATGTCTTTCAATTCCTCATTTGGGAACGAGCAATTTAATTTTTTAAACCCACTTAAACCTTATTACTTAAGACCTCAGAGACAACAATGGTAATAATCTGCTGAAACAAGCTTATTGTCGTCTGAGTGCCACTTTTATGAAACATTTCTTTTGATAGATAGAAGTTGAAACCGGTTTCAACGGAAGAGGTGGTGTGGAAATATGGGCTTGAATGGAAGAATTTTTTTGAAATATGTTTTTTTTTAAGTTTTTTTTGGTTGTTGTTTAGGTGCTTTGAAGGCTATATAATGATCTGAACTTCCAGACTCCTCCTGAAGGTGACAAAGTAATGCTACTTTTTATGTGAAAATGGTTATATGTAGGTTTAGTTATCTTGAATGGCTTTTATGGTTTGCATTCATTACGTTTATATGTGAAAATGGCTATAAATGCTTTAGTTACCTTTATAAACTTTTTTTTTACTTTATCGTAATCAATTTATTATTTGAATCTAAAAACTTACTAAAAAACTGGTGATGCTTTATAAGCTTAATAAACTTAAAGGTGAACAAATATTTGACACTCATGTCATGTCCCCATACACACAACAAAATAACATAATATAAAACTGGTTTCATTTTCCCAAAATCCAAGACAACAATTGAATAAACTGGTAACAAATTTCGAAAATCTGAATTGAAAATAAAAACCGAGTGGACTGAAACCACACAAAAAAAGGTGAACCGAATGAAACCAAAAACCAAAAAAACCCAAATCAATATCTGTTTCTTTTACCAAACTCTTCGAGTTCAATGTTTTTATTTTTTGTGTTCTCGGTTGTAGGTCGTATTGCTAAAATAATCGACCGAACGAAAAGCATGGCAGACATGTATGGTACTTTTGGTGGATTTTCAACGGTAGGTCTATGGTATTAAAAATATTATAAGATGTCTCTTAGTTCTGTTTTATTATTTATTATTTTATATTGAAATAATATAAATTTATAAATGCCAATACAACAATCAGCAGGATAGAGGCTATCCAATGGATTTGCAGGAAATGGGGCACCATTGACAAACAGTTCGTTAAATGAATGTAAGTGATATGCTAACTGATGGGCGGGTCGGTTCACCTGGGTTAAGAGTTCAGGGTTACGTAGGTGTGGCCTGTAAACAAGCCGGTATATTCGTTTATATCATAATTCATAAACAAACAAATATGAACGCATGTCCGGTTCACGCTGTGGGTGTTTGTTTATGTTCAATGATTAACTTTCGTTTATTTGTTTCATTTACATTCGTTTATAAGCATTCTTGATGTTCATTTTCATTTGAATATTCTTTCAAATTTATCTATTACTACTATTCACATATAGCTTTCATATTATATATTACTATTATATATAATACTTCTAATTATTTCTGTATGCGTAACCATCAACCACTAAAATTAGTTTTACTCATAATTATGTTTTGGTTAATATTACAAGACACGAATGTGTTTCTCCACGGGAACTCGATAAAAATAGTAAAAATAATTATATGTGTATGCATAAACATCTTGCAGTGCTACTTATTTCTTACTTCTAAATATTATATATTGTTGAACACCTGAACGTAGTAAGAGTTTTATGTCTTTTTTTTGCATTATCTGTACTATAGCACATTGGTAATTGTACCAAATTGAAGTAGCTTATTGCTTATGCTTTGTTGTATTGATAATTGATGCTTTCTTTTATCATGCCATATATATTTCCAAAAGCAGAAGCTGGATAACCTCTTACACTTATAGATTACTTGTCACATCTTCTTACACAACTCTAATTGAAACAATCATAGATACGGTATGTTACTACATTTGTATCTTTTCAATGTATCAAGTATAACGATCTCTATATCTAATATATAGATCGTTTATTGGTTTTTTGAAGGCAATATCTTGATTCTATCAAAAGTAAATTTCCCAATGCACAAGCTTGCATGACTTTTCCGTTGCCAAATACCAAGAAAATTCATCAAGTTATAAATGTGCACTGGTAAATGGCAGTTAAGAGAGGGCATGTTACGTGATTTCTCTTGTGATTGCTTTGCAAGATGTAATTTTGAATTATTTTTGGATTTTTATCCAACTATTTTAATCTTCAAGAAAGCTTTGTTTTGCTTTTTGATTTTTTTAATGATAAAAGACTATTTGATTGAATTTGATTATACTATTAAAAAGAAGATGCCAAAATACACTTATTCTTAACAATATATACGTCATCGCTAACACCTATACAAACCCATGGTGTCCCCGTCACAACAATAGAGACCTCAAGTTACTTATTATTTACAACTAATAAATCATCGCTAACACCTCACATAACCATGTGGTGTCCCCCCTGCAACGCGCGGGCTACCCTACTAGTATATTTTTATATATATCCTCCTAAATTGTAAAGAGAATTTAATTACTTCCTAGTTCATTCCTATAACAACAACGACATTTTGTGAGGCTAAACATAATATATGGTTAATGATTTGTGTAAATAATCATAACTTTAATTCTTTTAATGATTATGGATAATTACCTATATGAAAGATAAGTGAGGTCGCTTCGAATGAAATTATGGGGTGCGTAATTCCTAGAGCTTTAATAAGGCTAGTGTCCAAGGACCATAATGGACACGACAATGAGAGGATGTGCTCGGCTAGGGAGAGTATTGTGTGAAGTGTATTGTCATATACAAAAATGGGTGTTTGTTTAAGGATATCGCGTCTACTAACTGTTAGGGGACTAAGTATACTTCACAAAGGACGGTTCAAAGCTAACACCTACCTATCCTGCAATACTCAACTGTTAAGGTTCTATTGGATATCTTGTGTGTTTTGATCAATCTCCATTCATGTGGGGGATTGTTGGAAAATTAGAAATGGTGAATGGAAATTAGTTATTGTAATAATAATAATATAAAACTCTTGGTTTGGTGAAACTCTTGAGTAAAGTAGCTTGATGACACTTAATAAGTTTTTAATTATAGCATTAAGTCACTAATTAACTGAGACACATGATTTTCTTTCAACTCTTGTATATAATAGTAGGCTTTGTGCCTTATGCGAGAGCAATTGGATTGTGTTTACTCAAGAGTCCTTATGGTTAGAGAGCATCGCTCTCTACTCGACTCCTTCACCATCTTATTCTTTAAGATTCATTTTCAAGAACACCGATATACCGGGTGTAACCTCGGGCGCGTAGCCTTTCCCGGTAGTACATACTGATTCGACCGTTGTACCCTGGGAGATAGACAGACTCTTTAGTAGAGACCCGAAATCTGTTTTAAGGGACATGTGTTGAACACGAATTGTCAGCCACAGCACCCATCATTAGTTTGCTCGTTTTTGTAGCAATGGATTGTACAAGAAGGCATGGCTAAAGAACTCATCATACAAGAAGATGCGGATCAAGATCTCGTTGAAGACTATATAAAAGGTTGTTCAAGAATGCGTGATTCGAGCATTAGTCGAAGACCAAATGTGATTAAAACTCAAGACGAACATATTATTTGAAGATCCGTTAAAGTACATGCTAAGGCACCGGTTCAAATCAATTCTAGAATATGAAAAGTTGTATTTTATATTCATTTAATTTAATTTTGTAAACGATATCGTACTAGAATGTTTCCAATTACTAACGAGAGTACTGTTAGCGTTTATTTTATTTTGGTTTTTTAATGAAAAAGTGATCCAATGTCCTACATCATACATATTTTCTCAAAGTATTATTAATATATTTGATTAAAATATTAATAATAATAATAATACATATATATGACAAGTTTTATTAGTTATTATTACAATTGTTAGTATCATATAATTAGGTTTTATTATTATCATTTTATTTTTTGTTATTATAACTTTTGTTATAATTTAAACTTTATTTATTTTGTTTAAATTAAATTATTGAAAAACTGACTGATATGATAGAACAAATATGCACATCATGTGATCGGTGATACGCTTTGGTGGTAAAAATGATGTGAAAAAAAGATGATGTTTGCTAAAGCAGATGAGAGAGAATTAATGTAGGACGAGAATTATGGAAAGGACTAGCTACCACTTTATCGGTTCCTGCTTTATTTTTGACATTAATTCGAAAATATTTGTCTAACAAACTAACAAGACATATATACATAGAGGATAACTTCTAACTAGAAACTGCTAACCAAGTAGACAATAGTAGGTCCTCAACGAAGCTTCATGGAAAATTCTTAAGGCAATTTTGTACGTTTTAAGTTTTATTGTTTTCCATAGAGACAACATTGTGATGGAGTAGACACCAATACAAAACACATGGGAGGATGGCTCATTCGTGGCTTTATGCATCAAAGTCTGCCCTACACCATATGTTATTATAAAAAAAATTATCTAACACCATATTACTGAGGAACATATGTAGTTTGATTAATATTTAGAAATAATAAAAGATATATATACCATATTATAATACACATTTAAATAATACCATATTATAATACACATTTAAATAATAAAAAGATATATATACTATATTATAATTGTAATGTAGGGTTATGTTATAATAGGAAGTATAGTTTTTGTAGGAAGGATAAGAATTAATCTTGTCAATTGATTTTGAATATGGAGGGTTGAGATTAGTTTAAGGGGAAATCAAGTGTGAAAGAAGGGGGAGGACATAAAAGGAATAACACATTTGTTGACTTTATCTCTCCACATGCAAGGCACATGCCAAATCCTTCATCATTTTAAAACGTCCATAACTTTTTTTACTACGTTTTTATTGAAAAACAAATTCACCATAATAACGATTGTCTTTTTATCTTTAATATGAGTACCATATTGTAATATAAAAATAAAAAAAATTAGTGGGTTTTTTACAAATTGTGTTTTACACAATTGTGTTATACAATAGTATTTTTCATTGTGTTTTTTACGTTGTGTTATACAATTGTGTTTTTTATTGTGTTTTTGTTATTTTCATAGTGTTTTTTTCCATTGTGTTTTTTATATTGTGTTTTTCATAGTGTTTTTTCGAACTTTCCCGGCGAGGTGGTGGCGGTGGGTGACGGGTGTGGTGGCGGTGGGCGATGGAGTGGTGGTGGATGTAGGAGATGAGTGAAGATGTAATTGGGTTTTATGTAAGTGGACTTTTGAAATTAATGTAAATGGGTTTTGAGATTAAAGTAAGTGGGTTTTGATATAAAAGTGTTAAACAAAAATACCTTCCTTCCTAGCCTTCTTAGAAAAATCAAACTTTTTATTTGAACATAACCCTTGTAATGTATATTAGAAGTATAAAAAAGATAATTTTATATAATTTTAATAAGAGTTTTAAAGCATTCTTTACAATCCTTTAAAACATATTATTGGTGACTTATAAACCAACTTTCTCTCACAATTTTTAAAAGTTCATATTTTTTTCATACGTTAAATTAAAAAAAAAATTATTAAATGCTAATCTGGAAATAATTCATATTTTTATATGACAAAAAATTAAGAATGTGTTCTGGTTATAACTTTGTTCTTAGTATTTGTTAACCGTCAAGCTAATCATATGCATTTCACATACCCTTATCCATAATCTCTATTAGGTTGTGCAAGCTTTTCTTGATAGGTGGTGGAACGAGTTTACTTTTCTCTCTAAAACAGTGTTGTGGTAGTTGATAATCGCTAGTTGCTAGTCAACCGGTGAGATAGAGGGTTAATAATTAATCAGGTTTAATTGGATCAGATTAACCAGGATTAATCACGATTAATTGGTGATTAATCAGGGCCTAATCGAGACTTTTACAACCATGCTCTGAAACATATTCCAATAACACCTCACAATAAACCAAATGTGCAAAAAATAATTAAACTAATACAAAGCTCAACTGAATAAATATTCCGGATACATCAGTAACATGTTAAAACATAGAAAATACAAAATTTTAAAGGGCGACCATTGAAAGAGTATGGAAGCTATCATCATGGTTTACAAGAGCCACCCAGTGTCGGGCTGAAACAAGCATTTCGTGTGCTAACCTGACAACGTGATCCCATCTTCTCCCAACAAGGGCCGGAGAAGTGATTACATGGCCCAACTGAAACACAAAAAGAGTTGAGTCATGAGCCATGGACTGAAAAATTTCTTTGATAGGTCTCAGATTGATTAGTAATTTCAAACAGAATGGCCATATTAAGGAAGCAAGAATCGGTGTTGCTGTAAACGTGTGCAACTGTGAAAGCCCAACAAGCTTCACCTTCGCTACGAGCATTAAGTGCAAAGTCATTGCTTACTATTGAAGAGAGGTTGAAGTTTGATGGATTTGCATAGGAAAAAGTACGTGTGTAGAGGACCAAACTATCTCTCATATTATATATACACACCCACGAAAAACATATTCTTTTCTAAACAAAAATATATATATATATCAAAAACTGTGAAAACCACAAAAACATTTGTAATTAATATATTAATATTTAATAAGATATTGGGTGGAATTTTTTTTTGAAATGTTGTGTATTAGAAAAAAAATTAGGTTAACAGGAAAGTCAAAAAAAAAAAAAGGATTTTGGTGTTGTGACATTTATGACAAAACGAGGTACACTATATCCATTACGTAACAAGTAAACGATAAATCGGTTAATTCGTAGTGCTTAAACGAGTAACCGACCGATACTAACTATGACCCGTATACATACTGAGGGGTCATATACGAGTTATATATATGTTATAGAGGCTAACATATTGATATTTAGGCCCCGGTACGTTTAAAACTCTTTAAACGAAAAAGGTTTCGTTTATCGATACGCTATAAGCTTAAACGCAATCGTTAATATCAAAACAAGCATTGTAGCATCCGTTAAGCCGAAAAAGATTTATAAAACACTTATATGACATGTTCTAAGCAATCCGTGAAAATATTTTGGAATTTTACAACGAGTCAGTACATTTTTCTTATTTTACAAAAACAAGCTGAAAAACACACGTTTTTACGTTATTTCTCACACCCGAATTAATTTTCTTGCGAAAAACCGGACCCGAACTAAATTAAAAATGGGCTTTTCATGTTTGGGCTTGTATGTATAATTTAATGGGCCAAAACAGCCCATTAAGGCCCCATCAAAAGCTCCGATCGCAGCCCCTTATACCCCCACATGTTTTTCTTTTACAAAGCTTACTTCACAAGCTTCCTTATTCATTTTCATATACCACACACTTTCAAGTCCAAGCAGCTCCCAACCTCTGCTCTATCAACCCCTTTCAAAAACCCTAAGGTAAGGTTCAATTTTAACAAGTTTTAGCAAAGTTTGATCCATATGATTATCATATAAACATGTTTTGATTAGTGTTAAACATGTTTAACCATCCAAAAACCCTAAAAATCAAGTAAAATTATGTTTTGATGTTAAACATGTTTACAAACCTGGAACATATACTTTTTTGGTCAAAAACGCGGATTAGAACATGAATACAACGTTTTTACGGTTAGAAAGTTCGGTTTGAACTCAAAACCGAAACCCTAATTATCAAGGCTTTTACATGGATGATTTATGCTTGGTTTGATGTTATATGATATGTAGATATACTGAGTTTGCAACCCGAGACCCGGAAAGTCGTTTAAGCTAGCAAAATTCATCGAAAACCGACAAGGTAAACCCGTAATACTCGTTTAGGGGCTGTTTAGTATTAGGTTGTGACGTGCTTGTTGTTAGCTTGTGAAAATTTGCAGGGACATTAGGGATCATATAAATGAGTCCCTGTTCAAATTTGGTAATTTTTCGATAAACGGAGAATATTTGGTGAATTTATTCCCGTTTATGGGCGTTTATTTGGGAAAAATAGCAAAACATATTGAAAAATTATGAAACTTGGTTTTGGAGTTTGATATGGGATGGTAAGATCACTGGTAAAGTTTGGGAATCATTGGAAATGTCTAAGTATGGTTTGTGCAGCCATGGTTAAACCGAGTTTTAACAGCCGAAAAACGCACAAAAAGGCATTTGGTCAAAAGAGTTAGGTTCTGGAAATTTTTCAGGGGCTATGTAGTCACATTGAGGCCCTTGGTAAAAATTATGGGATTTTTCGGAGGTCGTTTTATATAAACGGGCCATTTATTACATGATTATAACCTATTAAATGAATTTTTATAAATAAATAAATAATCATAAAATTTCTGGAAATATTTTTATAAAATTTTCCATGTCTTAATGTATTTTTACAAAAATTTACATAATTTATATGTAATTACATATTTAGTTATGATTTATTAAAGATTTAAATTATAATTGTTTTAACGAAACCGGCAGTTTTGTGTTTAACGGACTGACTGGTATGTCAAAATGTCAAAAGTGGTCAAATATCATATTTTTGAATGATATTGATAAAAACGAACTTTTTACGAGAATTCCGGACAATTCGGGTGGATTGTACGCGTTTTGTATAATCAAACCCGTGTGAAAACGGAAACGAACCCTGCGGTCAAACCAGACACCGAAACCTTAAAATTCTTTTATAAATCAAATCATTTTATCAATCAATAAATTTACTTAAGTTTTATATGATCTTACCTAATCCCGAAACGTATAAACGATCAACTGAGCTAGGCTCGGAAAACGGTGAAACTGAGCCAAATCCAGTTTTAAACATTTCATAGTACACAACGTCACAATCTAAGACTATGGTCATGTTCTGGACCTAACAGCTATACCCAGATTATCTATACAGCCCGACTTAGCTTGAACACTGTACTAGTATTAACGATACAATACCGTTTATAGGAATCAGGCTATAAACGAGGCATCTGACTTATTGATACGTAACTTCTGTGCGAACTACAATAAGGTGAGTTTCACGACCCCCACTTTCTAAACTGTTTTACGAACTTTTGGGGTGGAAAGCATGTTTATACACGTTATCGATCTGAAAACGATTCGGGACATAATATATATCTGAACAATTATATATGAAAAGTCCCTACAAACATAACTAATTTTGGAGATAACGTGGTCTGTGATGATTATGGGGCTATTGTGGGCGAAAAGGGGGCCACAATAGTAATAAACTAAAGTTTAGTATGGCTTACGAGCCAAGTTCTGCTGCAACTTATAAACTAAAGTTGAGTATGGCTTACGAGCCAAGTTCTGCTGCAACTTATAAACTAAAGTTGAGTATGGCTTATGAGCCAAGTTCTGCTGCAACTTATAAACTAAAGTTGAGTATGGCTTATGAGCCAAGTTCTGCTGCAACTTATAAACAAAAGTTGAGTATGGCCTATGAGCCAAGTTCTGCTGCAACTTATTAAACAAACTAACTTGATTATGACATGAATGTTAAGAAAATAATGTGATTATGAGTATTGAGGGCGGATGGGGAGCCACAGTAATTGGTGATACGTGATAAATACTATATGTGCATATGTGTCTATATACATGCTACGTGATTAGCCGTAGGAAACACTATGTGTAGAATATATTAATTATTTGCGTGTACACTATATAATGTTTGAGTTTACATGGAATCATTGTGGGTGGAAGGGGGACCACAGTGGTTGAGTTCATGTGGAACCGTTTTGGGAGGAAGGGGATCCACAGTGGTTGGTTAAACACACGGAAATTGGAAACAGGTAGTACGAACAAACAATCACGATTTTACTGAAATTTCGAATTTATATTATAAACTTACATGTGTGCATATGCACACACACAAGGATATGGCTGTATATATTTATACAAACATAAAATGCATATTTTTACATACGCGCGTACATACAAACTGTGACTGTGTGATACGCAGAGCTGATTTCGTTAAACTTATGAAACTCACCAACTATTCGTAGTTGACCTATTTTAACATGCTTTTCAGGTAATCAGATATTAGAAGAAATTTTCTGTGCGTTACGTGTCTGATTGGTGATTGCTGTCATGGGCATTTGAGTTAGAAGTAAAGTAATTGAAGAACCGGTTTGATTGTATCACTTAGTTTGTAAAAGATGTTAGAACGATATAATATATTGTAAACTAGTTAGTAATGTTTCTTTATGAACAATGTATTTGATACCAGTTGTATCTGTTGCATTTCCGTTTTACGCTTCCGCAATACGCTTAACGGGGTGTGACAGAAGTTGGTATCAGAGCCATTGGTTATAAAGGATTAGGTTATCCCTTAGGATACCTATAATATAACCGTAGGCTCGATTATCACTGGGAAACTTATTAATGAGTAACGATAGATACTGATGGATGCCGGGATGAACTCGTAGGGCAAGTGAGTTATTATGGTCCGGAACGTAATAACAGACTTGCTTGTACGAGGGAATTCGGGGTGAAATCGTGGAACATATTGATAGGTAAAAATGGCAACATACGTGCATAAAGGTGACGTGAAGTATATATGAAATGTGCATACGTGCTTATATGAGATGAGATATAGGGATACGTGTGAGTACGGTACTACCGATGATATTGAATCTTATTGTAACAAATATTATATTCGGTTATAATTAATATTAATTCATATTATGATTAAAATCATATCGTATCAAAATTTATATTATACCTATTCGTAACAAATAAAATATCTAACTTCGGTATTAATTAATAATATCCTTTACGATGATCTAAGCTACCGAAAAACGTTTTCTTCTGATTAACGATTGCACCGAAAGATGTTGAGATCGGGTATCTTTACGACAGATAAAGAACCGGTGTTTCCTGTAAACGAGAATACGAGAACGCTTAACCGACTTCAAACTAAATCTGGTGATATGACGAAACCACTAAGGAACCTAATGTACCAGGCCGGGGAATGAATCACGAGAGGCGTGTCCTTCAGATAATGATTTCAAGAATATATATATACACATATAATACCTCTCAGCCTGGGTCTAACCTTTATTTCATGTACTCGTTTCTTTGGCACTAAACTAAACTATTTTCTGGTCATCCTTCGATTTCTGTTGTTTGAAAAACAAACACCATCTCGGGGGAAATACTTAGTGATGAACCCAACTTATTGAATTATAAATATAATAACTACTTTATTGATTCCCCAAATAAACAGACTGTGACTACCAGTACATATAATATACTAATGATATTTCAAAAGAGATATTAATAATAATAATAATTCCCTTTACAATTTACCAGTACAACTAACTCTGATGAACCTCCTTTACTAGCAAACTCTTTGAACCATTTATGAATAAGAACATCCAACCTCTCCTGTATTTTTCCTATTTCAATTGGTTACTGTAGGAGAGAAATCTCATGCTCACGAAATGATGACGTGCCCCGACTGGAGTGAAACCTAATTACCTCCAACCAGCAAACTATTACTTTTATTAAGTCCGACATGCCTACGAATATAGAATGACCTGACGAAAGAATATGTATTTTACAATATTAGTTAACAACATTTAGAAGTCAGGTGAAATATACACGTGCATTCCCACTATAACATACTGATTAAACTCGTAGCGAGCAAATATCTACCTACGGGAGAGACCGAACAAAAACAGCTTCCCAATAATGGGATCATATTGGAACAATTGTCGTACAAGTTGTGAATTATTTATAATTGTTATAACGCGTGCTTTGATAGATAAGGATAGTAAGGTATTGTCGTGTATAGTTTCTGATACTTCATACAAGCATATGGTGGTGCGCTATGCTAATATGGAGGACGATTTGGGCATTTTTAATACAAACATTGACCCCTATTGGGTTAAAATTTCTTGTCATGAGATGACAACTTTTAATATATATGCAAACTTTGGTGTTTGCTAGGCTAATTTTATATACTATCCTTAGTATTCAGACTCGAGAACAAATCTGTGTGATACATACGTGTTAATTGAAATACCTGATTACTTGTTATTGTAATTCCTTTTTGTGATTATTAGCATATCTGAATTTTGTTAACTGTGAGATAACTGGTTTTTATATTAGAATGGCCCCGAAGAAAGTAAACATGTTGTCTGAGGCAGATATAGCCGAGATGATCGCTCGACAACTACAAACAGTACTTCCGACAATAGCAGCACAATTCGCTGCTGGTATCCATACAACTATGAATACAAATCAAGTGCCGAACGCTAACGCGGCTGTAAATACTAATCCCTCGACAAATACTAATACAACCACAAATGCTCCCCCGAAAAATACTGATACTATCGCAACTAATACTCCCCCGTTGAATACCAATATTACTTTCAATAATGATAATCTCCTACCGAACATGAACAATAGTTGTAACAATCAAAATCCCCCGCAACACGGATATCAACTTAAGAACTTCATGCTATGTAAACCTATGGAATTTAGTGGTACTGAAGGACCAAATGGACTGGTAAGGTGGATCGAAAAGACTGAATCTATCATTAATATCACTAACTGTCCACCAGCTTGTATTGTCAAATTTGCTACTTCTACATTTGTAAACCACGCGCTAATGTGGTGGAATACTGTTGTGCAAATTCAAGGACAAGAGGCAACCAATCGTATGTCTTGGACCGAACTTAAAAATCTTATGATAACACGCTTTTGTCCGATAAACGAAATTCAGAAATTAGAGCAAGAACTTTGGAATCTGGAAATGAAGGGTGCAGATCACTTGGAGTATACCCATCGCTTTAACGAACTGGCTCGTCTAGTCCCATGGTTAGTTACCCCAGAATCTAAACGTACTGAACGCTACATTTGGGGTTTAGCCCCCAAAGTCAGGAGTTTGGTTAATTCAACTGGCCCTGTAACTTTCGAAAATGCCGTGTTACAAGCCGGCATTGTAACTTCTGATTTGATTAGAAGTGGTTCATTAAGAATGCCCGGGGAATCATCTGGTACAAAACGAACCAATTATGGAGCGGGAATACAAGAAAGACAACGGAATAAATGCGCGCGCCTTGCAATACAAAATTACGCTATGATCAGTTCCGATGTGAAGCAAAATAAGTATAACGGGCTTTTGCCTAGATGTGGAAAATGTGGTTATCATCATGTTGGTGAATGTCGGACCAATGTATGTCACAAATGTGGGAAGGTGGGACACTATGCCCGAAATTGTAGAACCATCATGAATACTATAAATCCACCAACCCAACTCCAGGACTCACAACTACCCCAACCGCAACCAACACGACAACAACCAGTCTACCAAAACCAACCCATAATAAACCGTAATGCCTGTTATGAGTGTGGTAGTATGGAGCACATCAAGAAAGACTGCCCTAGATTGAACCCAATTGCGATGGAAAGACAAAGGCAAGGACCGACATCGACGTCCAACTCGACTAGGGGTCAAGTATTGTGAATAAACCGGATAGAACAAATGTAGTAACATGTACGTTCTTAGTAATGCCTAATATACTTTAGTTTACTGATTATGGACACTGATAGACGTTTCGTTCCCACAAGTTATTACCTTGGAAAATATACTGTCTAGTAAAATAACAATTCTGTATACTACAGAAACCACCAAAAGTAAGACTATAAATACTAATCATATTACTCGAAAAACTACCCTCTTAACATAGATAACTAGCTATTCCCTATCAATGCACTCCCGGTGAAAGTGAGGAGTCATTGTGTAATAGTCAGTATGGACTAGTTAATTGAGTTCAAATGAAGGTTATATATAGAAATAAGACTGTTATACTACCTCTTCTAGATAAAGAAGTGACCCGGTACACGGAACAAAACCTAGTACCCCAATGACGAAACACGGATGAGGAAATCTACACTATCCGTAACCGAAACTTGAACTTTAAACTTTTATAGCAAACTGAGTGATGAACAAGGAAAAGCCAGGCCAGATGTGCGGATAAACTGAGTAATAATATATAGATGCAAGCGAAATATATGAAGGAATCATAGGCACATATGTTGTAAAGTGTGCACTATTATAAATTAACGGGAAATACAAAAGATCCTCGGAGATACTACAACAATTCGAGATACCCCATTGGAAGTGGGAAACAAACTACAATGGATCTCTTAACACATATTCCCAAAACATTCCGAGAAAGCAATACCAGCTAAATGATAGTTTCTTGACTAATCCACTCCGAATACTTTCTTCCAAATGGTAACAACTATCCAACTGAAAAAGCCTTAACAAAATTTTACTCTTGGTGAATTGGGTATGAAATTTTAAATCCCTAATTGGCCTAAGCACAATCTATAATCCTCTATAAGACAATCAAATCAAATAAACTATTCAAACATTAGAGGAGAGTAAGACCGGTAATTTCAATCCTCGTACACTAACAATCATCGTAATATTATGCAAACGCCTATATACTATATTATACGAGCAAAAATGTAACTCGCCATCTTATTGAAATTGAAAAATTGGCGACATCCAAAATATAAAATCCGATTCGATTTCGATAACCATAAGTAAAGCTCGTAATATTAATAACAAACCGAAGGCCACCTAAGGCTAACAAGAGGGCTATACTGAGAAATACGAGAAGTTATCAAATTTTGAAAGTTGTTAGTTGAGTTGAGGAAAATACATGGAACTGTACAAAATTGCCTCGAACCGTAACGTATTAAGCAAAGTTATCTTATACCCGATATATATATATATATATATATATATATATCGAATCAAAATGAGTGCCTTACTGACATGGCGGAATTAGTACTATTTTAAAACTTTTATACAGCTAAACTCTATAAAGAGACTCATGGAAATGCTGAGTGAGGAAAATCAAACAGTTGTGACACAATAAAATCTTATTGAATAAAATCCAGTGGAATCCACAACGGGGAATCAAACGTGTTCGGAAACAGAAAAACGAATTCCAAAACAAATGATTATAACATTTTCCCCAAAAAGAGCATATTTGGCATATTGAATTTCGGGGACGAAATTTCTTAACGGGGGGAGAATGTGACATTTATGACAAAACGAGGTACACTATATCCATTACGTAACAAGTAAACGATAAATCGGTTAATTCGTAGTGCTTAAACGAGTAACCGACCGATACTAACTATGACCCGTATACATACTGAGGGGTCATATACGAGTTATATATATGTTATAGAGGCTAACATATTGATATTTAGGCCCCGGTACGTTTAAAACTCTTTAAACGAAAAAGGTTTCGTTTATCGATACGCTATAAGCTTAAACGCAATCGTTAATATCAAAACAAGCATTGTAGCATCCGTTAAGCCGAAAAAGATTTATAAAACACTTATATGACATGTTCTAAGCAATCCGTGAAAATATTTTGGAATTTTACAACGAGTCAGTACATTTTTCTTATTTTACAAAAACAAGCTGAAAAACACACGTTTTTACGTTATTTCTCACACCCGAATTAATTTTCTTGCGAAAAACCGGACCCGAACTAAATTAAAAATGGGCTTTTCATGTTTGGGCTTGTATGTATAATTTAATGGGCCAAAACAGCCCATTAAGGCCCCATCAAAAGCTCCGATCGCAGCCCCTTATACCCCCACATGTTTTTCTTTTACAAAGCTTACTTCACAAGCTTCCTTATTCATTTTCATATACCACACACTTTCAAGTCCAAGCAGCTCCCAACCTCTGCTCTATCAACCCCTTTCAAAAACCCTAAGGTAAGGTTCAATTTTAACAAGTTTTAGCAAAGTTTGATCCATATGATTATCATATAAACATGTTTTGATTAGTGTTAAACATGTTTAACCATCCAAAAACCCTAAAAATCAAGTAAAATTATGTTTTGATGTTAAACATGTTTACAAACCTGGAACATATACTTTTTTGGTCAAAAACGCGGATTAGAACATGAATACAACGTTTTTACGGTTAGAAAGTTCGGTTTGAACTCAAAACCGAAACCCTAATTATCAAGGCTTTTACATGGATGATTTATGCTTGGTTTGATGTTATATGATATGTAGATATACTGAGTTTGCAACCCGAGACCCGGAAAGTCGTTTAAGCTAGCAAAATTCATCGAAAACCGACAAGGTAAACCCGTAATACTCGTTTAGGGGCTGTTTAGTATTAGGTTGTGACGTGCTTGTTGTTAGCTTGTGAAAATTTGCAGGGACATTAGGGATCATATAAATGAGTCCCTGTTCAAATTTGGTAATTTTTCGATAAACGGAGAATATTTGGTGAATTTATTCCCGTTTATGGGCGTTTATTTGGGAAAAATAGCAAAACATATTGAAAAATTATGAAACTTGGTTTTGGAGTTTGATATGGGATGGTAAGATCACTGGTAAAGTTTGGGAATCATTGGAAATGTCTAAGTATGGTTTGTGCAGCCATGGTTAAACCGAGTTTTAACAGCCGAAAAACGCACAAAAAGGCATTTGGTCAAAAGAGTTAGGTTCTGGAAATTTTTCAGGGGCTATGTAGTCACATTGAGGCCCTTGGTAAAAATTATGGGATTTTTCGGAGGTCGTTTTATATAAACGGGCCATTTATTACATGATTATAACCTATTAAATGAATTTTTATAAATAAATAAATAATCATAAAATTTCTGGAAATATTTTTATAAAATTTTCCATGTCTTAATGTATTTTTAAAAAAATTTACATAATTTATATGTAATTACATATTTAGTTATGATTTATTAAAGATTTAAATTATAATTGTTTTAACGAAACCCGCAGTTTTGTGTTTAACGGACTGACTGGTATGTCAAAATGTCAAAAGTGGTCAAATATCATATTTTTGAATGATATTGATAAAAACGAACTTTTTACGAGAATTCCGGACAATTCGGGTGGATTGTACGCGTTTTGTATAATCAAACCCGTGTGAAAACGGAAACGAACCATGCGGTCAAACCAGACACCGAAACCTTAAAATTCTTTTATAAATCAAATCATTTTATCAATCAATAAATTTACTTAAGTTTTATATGATCTTACCTAATCCCGAAACGTATAAACGATCAACTGAGCTAGGCTCGGAAAACGGTGAAACTGAGCCAAATCCAGTTTTAAACATTTCATAGTACACAACGTCACAATCTAAGACTATGGTCATGTTCTGGACCTAACAGCTATACCCAGATTATCTATACAGCCCGACTTAGCTTGAACACTGTACTAGTATTAACGATACAATACCGTTTATAGGAATCAGGCTATAAACGAGGCATCTGACTTATTGATACGTAACTTCTGTGCGAACTACAATAAGGTGAGTTTCACGACCCCCACTTTCTAAACTGTTTTACGAACTTTTGGGGTGGAAAGCATGTTTATACACGTTATCGATCTGAAAACGATTCGGGACATAATATATATCTGAACAATTATATATGAAAAGTCCCTACAAACATAACTAATTTTGGAGATAACGTGGTCTGTGATGATTATGGGGCTATTGTGGGCGAAAAGGGGGCCACAATAGTAATAAACTAAAGTTGAGTATGGCTTACGAGCCAAGTTCTGCTGCAACTTATAAACTAAAGTTGAGTATGGCTTACGAGCCAAGTTCTGCTGCAACTTATAAACTAAAGTTGAGTATGGCTTATGAGCCAAGTTCTGCTGCAACTTATAAACTAAAGTTGAGTATGGCTTATGAGCCAAGTTCTGCTGCAACTTATAAACAAAAGTTGAGTATGGCCTATGAGCCAAGTTCTGCTGCAACTTATTAAACAAACTAACTTGATTATGACATGAATGTTAAGAAAATAATGTGATTATGAGTATTGAGGGCGGATGGGGAGCCACAGTAATTGGTGATACGTGATAAATACTATATGTGCATATGTGTCTATATACATGCTACGTGATTAGCCGTAGGAAACACTATGTGTAGAATATATTAATTATTTGCGTGTACACTATATAATGTTTGAGTTTACATGGAATCATTGTGGGTGGAAGGGGGACCACAGTGGTTGAGTTCATGTGGAACCGTTTTGGGAGGAAGGGGATCCACAGTGGTTGGTTAAACACACGGAAATTGGAAACAGGTAGTACGAACAAACAATCACGATTTTACTGAAATTTCGAATTTATATTATAAACTTACATGTGTGCATATGCACACACACAAGGATATGGCTGTATATATTTATACAAACATAAAATGCATATTTTTACATACGCGCGTACATACAAACTGTGACTGTGTGATACGCAGAGCTGATTTCGTTAAACTTATGAAACTCACCAACTATTCGTAGTTGACCTATTTTAACATGCTTTTCAGGTAATCAGATATTAGAAGAAATTTTCTGTGCGTTACGTGTCTGATTGGTGATTGCTGTCATGGGCATTTGAGTTAGAAGTAAAGTAATTGAAGAACCGGTTTGATTGTATCACTTAGTTTGTAAAAGATGTTAGAACGATATAATATATTGTAAACTAGTTAGTAATGTTTCTTTATGAACAATGTATTTGATACCAGTTGTATCTGTTGCATTTCCGTTTTACGCTTCCGCAATACGCTTAACGGGGTGTGACAGGTGTATCCGCTATTGAGAATAGCGGATTAGGAGCAAAACTTTGTAGGAGACGCTACTGTCAACGACGGATTACAAAAAGATCCAGTTCACACCTAATCCGCTATTGTTAATAGCGGATTACGTTATACCCTTACTAACCCAGTTAACAAACTAACTGACCCCACTAACCAAACTAACCTAACTATAAACAACCAAACTAACCCCACTAACTAAACTAACCTAACTTTGGATACTAACCTAACCACAACTAAGTGGTTCATGTTTATTCATAGCAAAAAAAAAAAAAATGCAGTAGTGGTGAGGAGCTGAAAGAATTTAATAACTTGCATTTAAGAGAGAGAAAGAGAGGAGAAGAAGTAGAAGCTTATTGTTAGAGAATTGTGGTTAGGTTAGTATTCAAAGTTAGGTTAGTTAGGTTAGTGAGGTTAGTTTGGTTGTTTATAGTTAGGTTAGTTTGGTTAGTGGGGTTAGTTAGTTTGTTAACTGGGTTAGTAAGGGTATAACGTAATCCGCTATTAACAATAGCGGATTAGGTGTGAACGGGATCTTTTTGTAATTCGTCATTGACAGTGGTGGCTCATACAAATTTTTAGAAGCGAATACACCAAAATCCTTTTTTTTTTTACTTTCTCGTTAACCTAATTTTTTTTCTAATACACATCATTTCAAAAAAAAAAAATTCATATTAGGTATGTGATAGCGTCCCCTTGTGTATACCACTTAAAGCAAAAGGTAAAAATACACGATGCGATTTGTAATTCTTCAAGGTTAATTTCTTTCAATAAGAAATTTGTAAAATTGTAGAAGTTAATACATTAACTTAATGATGTAGGGTATATTTTGTAAACCCCAATGCATTAACTTTGGAAACTTCAAATCATCATTCAAAAATCGCTTAAAAACTCTTTCTATCTCTCTCCCATCCAAAGATGACTTCTTGGTCCAGGAAACGCACTAATTATTTATCTAAACTGGTAAGCTCTTGAGCACATTTCAAACATGCATGAATATGGGATCTATAAGATGACTTCCATCTTTTTATGTTCCTTTAGAAAAATCATTATTATTAAAGTTAAAAACGATTTTTAAATAAATAATTTTTTTTTAAAAAGGGTAACTAGAAATCGTCTTTTTAATAAATAAAATATTATTTTCCCCTCCTCCCATCAAATCAGTTATTTTCCTCAAACCCTCCCCCTCATCTAATCAGTTGTTTTCCTCAAAATTAAATAAAAAGAGGATAAAGAACATGTTGTAAGCGCATATACTTATACGCCGAAACATATACGTCGTATATGGTATATGTTATACGGCGTGTAACTTGCATGTCGTAAATTACACGCCTTATGACATATACACCCATATATGTTTGTGTATATATATATATGTATAGGAAGGAGATCAAGAGAAAACTCATCTTTAGAGAGAAAACTAAAAAACTCCTAAAGAATTATTTTTAATTAAAAATAAAAAATATTTTCAAAATTCTGTTTTTGCCATTATTCTTATATTTTCTTATATTTCACTCAAAAAATATAAAAAAAAACAAAAAAAAACTGCTGTAATGCACATACGTATTACTGTGCGATACCGTTGTATTACACATGTGTATTACTATGTATTTTTGAGTTTAATAGTGTTTTATTGCATATATTCAATACTTGTGTATTGTATATGTGTAGTAGTGTTGTATTATATGAAAAAAAATAATAATAAAATAAAAGTTGATGTGGTGCACATGTGTGTTAATGTTGTATTACACATACGTACTAATGTGTATCGATGTGTGTATTAGTCTTATATTGCATATATACAATAGTGTGTATCAAATATGTGCAATAGTGTTGTATTCTATGCAATACAAACACTTTTGTATATATGCAATGCACACTATTACACATGCGCACTACACCGACGAGGTTACCGACAAGGTTTTTTATTTTATTTTTATTTTTTAACCAATAACAACATATAAGAATAATGGAAAAAAAAGAAACCTAAAAATTTTTTTTTTTAAAGTTAAAAATAGTTTTTTAGAAGTTTTTAGGAGTTTTTAAGTTTTATCTTTAAGAGGAGTTTTCACTAGAAGCCACCCCTATATATATATATACATATATATATACATATATATACATATATATATATATTGTTCTTTGTTTCTTGTTCTGGTGTAATTTTCATTTTGAGATAACAAAAGTTTCTTCCCTGCTTCATTTCTTCTTTTATTCATGTGTTATCGTTTTCAACGATTGCATGGTATCAACGTAAGGTTCTTAGTCCTGCCTTTGTCTCAATCAGTTTCTATCTTTATGCCGATTTTCTTATCTTCATCTGATCACATTCTTCTGTTTTGTTTGGGATTTGATTGTTCTTTGATCAACTTCGTTCGTTTCATTCAATCTCTTTTGAGATTTCATCTCTTTTCTTCTTAATTTCATCATTCCAAAAGTTTTATCCGTTCAAACTTCATCAACAGTTCTCACTAAATAGTTTCAGATCTTTTCTCATTCATTCTCACTCAAAGTCTTGTCATTTTCCTTTTGCTCAACTTATACGCTGTATAAGTTCTTACTTACACGGCTCATAAGTTTTCTTATTTTGAACCGTATAAGTGTCTCATACAAGCATATATACTTATTCGTCGTATAAGATATACAGCGCATAAGTTTTGTTCTCTTTTGTTCTTCTTTCATTCCTTCATTTCTTGTGTTTGTTTCGTTTTGCTGCGTTTTTCAATGGCAGCTTCAAACAGTTCTGGTTCCAAATGTGACCATTGATTCCTCAAACCCTCTTTACCTTCACCATTCGGATGATCCCGGTATAATCCTCATTTCCAAATTCTTTGATGGTACTGGTTTTGGAGCTTGGAAAAGAGCAATAACAATTTCTCTGTCAGCTTAAAACAAGCTCGGTTTCATCAACAACATTTTAACCATGCCGGATAATGAGTAACAGTTGGCAGTTTGGAAGCATTGTAATGACATGGTGATCTCATGGATTCTCAATACTCTCACTCGTGACATCAGTGATAGTGTCTTGTATGCATAAACTGCTGAGATTCTTTGGAACGAGTTTAATTTTCGCTATGGTCAGGCAAATGGTGCTAAGCTTTATCAGTTGCAAAAGAACTTTTGTCAAATCACTCAAGGAAGTAGTGTTATTTCTATCTATTTTGCCAAAATGAAATCAAACTAGGATTAGTTGGATGCGATTAATACCATTCTCTCATGCACTTGTGGAGCTGCTCATTTTTTTTTTGCTAAGAGAGACGAGGATCAAAGGCTGATACAATTTCTTGTTGGCCTTAATCTTTGCTACGACACGATTAAATGTAACATTTTGATGATGTAGCCTCTTCCTTCTATCAACCGTGCATAGGGTATTCTAATGCAATAAGAGAAGTAAAAGGAAATTCACACCACCCCTGGTATCAATGCATCTTTTGTGTTTATAAATTTAAGCAGTAGAGGTCCTACCACTAGAGGAACATGGGAAAACAGGAGAACTTGGGTGTGCACTCATTGCAAGAGAAATGAGCATTTAGTGAACAAATACTATAAGCTGATTGGTTTCTCCAAAGATTTCAAGTTCACTGAAGGAAAGAAGTTTGCTAACCTTGCTGAAGATCAAGGAAAAAGTGGTCAAAGCCAGTCTGAATTGCAGCAAGGAATAACTCAGCCACAATATCATGATTTGATGGCTTTATTGCAGCAAACTAAAGTTCAACCTGGTACTTCAACCACATATGCTGCTAATTGTGCCACAACCATCAATCAGGAATCTTTCTGAGGTATATTGTCTTGCAATTCTTCAAAATATTATTCCTAATGGATCATTGACACTAGTGCTAATGATCATATGTGACATGATCAAAATTTGTTTTCAAGCGTTTTTTTCCTCAAAAAATCCAATTTTCATCACTCTTCCTAATGGCACATCTGTCATAGTCCATCAATATGGGATTGTTCCTTTGACTGATAATATTTCCTTGTCAAATCTTCTTTTAGTGCCACATTTTCTCTCTTTGTCAAGATTATTTTCTGATACTGATGGCATTGTTTTATTCTCTAAAAACACTTGTGTCTTGCAGCCTCTTTCAATGAAGAGCCCACAGGTTCTTAGTGATATGCTGAATGGACTTTACCTCCTTGAGGCCACTAAGCATTTTCTTGTCGCTTCTTTTTTTTTTCCAAATAATGTTTGTAACTCCATTGTAAGTTGTGAAATTTAGCACAACAGACTTGGTCATTTACCAAGTTACAAACTAAAACAATTACCTTTCATTTGTAATGCTTCTTTGAAATCTACTAATCATTGTGATATTTGTCCTAAGGCACGACAACATAAACAGACATTTCCTACTAGTTCCACATCCACTAATAAAATTTTTGAGCTAATCCATATTGATGTTTGGGGGCCTTATCATACAACTACTTACAATGGCTTTAGATATTTTTTAACCATCATGGATGATTACAGCAAAACCACATGGACTCATTTGCTCTCAACTAAAAGCAATGCCTTTTCCATAGTTTAATCTTTTCTTGAAATGGTTAATAACCAGTTTGGCGCTAATGTAAAATGCATCAGATCCGATAATGCTTTTGAACTAGGTTCTAGATCTGTTCAAAGTGCTTATTTGTTGAGTAAAGGCATTGTTCATCAAACCACCTGTGTAGCTGTCCCTCAACAGAATGGTTGTAACGCCCGTTAATTCCGGTTTCAAGAATTAAAGATTGTAGAGTATGTATAATTCTCAGGATTTATCCGATGTTTCTCAGAAGCCTTTACGTCCTTCCGGTACGTCTAATCACTTAACATTTCTTCCAAGTTGCATTATTATTAATTCCGGGGGCTAGAATGAAAATGTTTTATAATATAACCTAATAAAAAAAAAACTAAACCCTAGTAGCAGCTGCAGCTGCGATCGGCCAAGAAGACCAGCCCCCCCTTCATTGCTTCGACTTTTTGATCGATTCCAAGCTCCTAGAAGTAGTTCAAGGTATGTACTACGATCCCCAACACTCTTTTTTTTCACCCCTAATTGTTTTGATGCTCAATTTTGCCGAAACTTTTTGTTGGACAGATTTACGGCCAAGGTGTAATTGACCCACTTCCAGTGGATAAAAATTAGAGTTTCCGGTGTAGAAAGATTCCCAGGTATGACATTTGCATCAAATTAAAATTTCGTAGCCATTTGAGGTGTTTAGGTCGGTCAATCGATTTTATTTCGAAAACTAGGGTTTACCGGGTGTAGGATTGACAATTGTTGAGTTTGATGCGTTAATTGATCGGATGACCGACCGAATCATTTTGTAAAGCTCTAGGGGGTTTAAGGGCTGTGGAAAAAATTAATATTTTTGATGCTCGGGGCTGTTTTGGTTGGTGCTTCGTCAATCGAGTCGGCGGTGCGCGAATTTTCGTTTAAATGTTAAATTGAGAGTTGTAAAAAGGAACCGTCAACCCTATCAACTCGGGTGACATAATCATGATGAATTAAAAGATTAAAATGGAATTTGGTCCATTTGGGGCTGATTCGTTTAACAAATGGTTTTAAGGTTTATTACGCGCGTATTCGACTCGATTTGATTACCCTTGAGCCAAGTTGTTGGGCCTTGGGCCAAGTGTTGGGCCTTGGGCCAAGTTGTTGGGCCTTGGGCCAAAGTGTTGGGCTTGAACGGCCCATTAGGCAAGAGTGTTCTTACGGTCTAGTTTAGTAACGCGTTGTGTATAATTTACAGGCCTTTGCTTGTGATTGTGCACTTAGGGATTTCCTAGCTCGTTCCAGGTGTTCGATTGATTTCAGGTGAGTTCATGGTGCTCCTTTTTAACTCTTTTTAAATTTTGGGCTAGCATGCACACCTAAGTGTTTTCTTACTTGATGAAATGTTTTAAACGATTTTATATAGGCTTGCTAGTATATGGTAGGCCTTGGGATATTATATATATATATATATATACATACATTATTGCTTGGCCTATATTTGGCGATGTTGTAGTCGTTTCGACTACTGATGTTGCGTATGCCTACTTTATGTTTGCATGCGTTGATGTTACGTGTTTGGGTTGTACGTTTGCTCGACCCTGATGTTATACGTGGATGTTATATATATATATTGTTATATATATAGGGATGTACTTGAAAGGATGTTTATATATACATTTTGTATATGTATGTATGAGAATGTTTAGTTTTCGGTAATGATGATTTAATGGATGCACTCTTTTATTTTTAAACTTTTGGTATGACTATCATAATTGTTACTACTGATATTATTTACTTAAAACTTGAACTCATTCAGCTCAAGCTGACTTTGTGTACATGCTAGTGTGAGTTTCAGGTTAGGAAGAGGATTCCTTATCGCTTGGACGTGCACGAAGCTACTTGGACGGTGAAGGGCATACGTGGATGGAAGAATGTAATTTGAACAATTTAATTTTAAATGGTTTTATGAATTATATTTAAAAATTGGTTTTGGGAAAAATTCCTGGGTTTTAGGGAACTTACTTCACTATTTATGTTTTCTGTTGAATTTACACTCTGAGATGTTTGTTTTAATGGAAGAAACCGTTTCCAAGTTTTAATTATTTTAATAAGTATTTTGTATGAATACCAACTGTGGGGCTCCCGGGGTTCGGGGCCTTACAAGTTGGTATCAGAGCCATGGTTCGAGGGATCCGAGCATCCCTGAATGCTTGGACTCGAACTGTAAGAAAAGAGACCAGTATGCCCACCGCTGTAGCTGCACGCCAAGAGGTAACTTTAAATTATTAGTCATTCCTTTAAATTTAAAAGTTTCCAGTATGTGATTAACTATTTAAGTGTTAGAGAGAAGGCTAACGAGGTTAGGGGCAGGGGGTGCTTAGGACGGGCGGGTAAAGTAAACGACTAATTACACTTGATCAATGTCATTAGCAGTTTACCCTTACCTTACATGTTCTAAATGCCACCTGTACTTAATCGTGTTAAACTTTTGTCTTTGTAGGGATAAGTCATGGTTAATACACGAGCAACTAAGAGAGGTGGTCCTAGTGTTCACGGCCGTGGCCATAAGCCACGTGCCGAAGCCGAGAGTGAGATTCCTACTCCCCAGCAGGAAACCCCGATTCATGAGGAGGGGGATAACCCCGCCTTAGACCTTGCTATGCGTGTGGCTATCGTGGATGAGGTATACCAGGTGCTCTATAGCGCCATACCCGAGATTGTTGCTGAGGCCGTTAGGGCCATGGAGGAGTCGCTGGTTGGTAAAGGTTCCGATAAGGGAAGGAAGAGTAAGGAGGTGCGGGTAGAAGAGGAAGAGGAAGAGGAAGTGTATGTGCTAAGTGGGGATGAAGATGAGGTGCGGACTATTAGTGTATCTACTCGGGGTTGCTCGTATGGTGACTTTAAGAAGTGTGACCCCCTTTCTTTCGATGGTACTAAAGATGCATTAGCAGCACATCAGTGGGTGAAAGAGATGGAGGCCATTCTAAGGGTTAGTAAGTGCAAGGGGGATTACATGGTGACTTATGCTACTGCCTCGTTTCGTTCCGAGGCACTATGTTGGTGGGATAACTTGGCGCAAGCTATGGGTGATCGTTCGATTAGGAGGATGATGTGGGATGAGTTGAAGAAATTGGTTCTCGATCAGTTTTGTTCTCCGCATGAATTGGATAAGATAGAACAAGAATTCTTGACCTTAGAGGCTGGTACTATGTCGCATCGGGAGTATACCACCAAGTTTAACAAGATGGCTCGTTTATGTCCCGATTTGGTTACTCCTGAAGCCAAGAGGATTAAGAAGTACGTGAAGGGGCGTCCGGTGGATATTCGTAGGGGTGTGTTGACTACCGACATGAACTCTTTTCACTCGGTGGTCACTCTAGCTGGTACGCTGTATGATCAGAGGGAGAAGTTACCGTCGACCGAGAAAAGGAAGGCATGGAACTCAAATTCGTCGGTAAGCGGCCCGGGGGAAGCAATTTTAATTTGTCTAAAAAAGGGTAAAGACTGAGACTTCTGAGTTTAAAAGGGATGCGGCGTTCGGTAATTGCAAGAAGTGTATGAAGCAGCACAAGGGGGAATGTAGGAGTGGGTCTGGCACCTGTTTTCGTTGTGGTAAGGTAGGACACCCCCATTTCGAGTGTCTGACATTGACCTGTTCCCGCTGTAAGGGTTCGGGTCACTTGGCATCAAACTGTCCTTCCAGTAAGGCGGGGGGGGGGGGGGGTCCGGGCAGGGGACTTCCTCGAGGGGGAAGATGGATGAGAAGCTGAAGGCCAGGGCGAGGGCCTTCAACATATCCAAGAAGGAAGCGAAGGAGGATACGGATGTCGTTTCAGGTACTTTTCCTTATTTAGCTTTCATCCCACCGTTATAGTTTCTTATTCCTTTGAAATCGTATGTGTTGATCGTGTAGCTAAGCAATAGTATAATATTGTCCTAGGTACCTTTCTACTTGATGAATTACAGGCGTCAGTTTTATTTGATTCGGGCGCCAGTAGAAGTTTTGTGTCTACCGCTTTTTGTTCCTCGTTGAATAAATCACCCGAGCGCGTAGTCGATGTGTTTGAGGTTGAGGTCGCCGTAGGAAAATCCGTGTCCGTGTCTAGGGCTATTTAGGGTTGTTCCATCGAGTTGTCTGGGTATAAATTTCCGGTGCGGTTGTATTTGATGCCGCTTGGCTGTTTCGATGTGGTGCTTGGGATGGATTGGCTCGTGAGTGTTGATGCTCAAATCATTTGTGGTCAGAAACTTGTTCGTTTGTGGGCCCCAGATGGGACCCAAATCACTGTCTTCGGTTATCAGAGTGGTGCGACGCCATATATCATATCTATGCTTAAAGCGGGGAGATTGATGCAGCGGCGTTGCGTGGCGTATCTGGCGTATGCTATAAATATGAAAACCGAGGTGGCTACCGTCGGTGATGTTCCTATTGTTCGGAATTTCCCGGATGTATTTCCAGATGATTTGTCAGATGTCCCGCCGGACCGCGAGGTCGAATTCCAGATAGACCTTGTGCTGGGCGCAAACCCGTTGCTCGGGCCCCTTATCGTCTAGCACCGAATGAAATGAAAGAACTTATGGCTCAGTTGGAAGACTTGCTCGATAAGGGCTTTATTCGACCGAGCATCTCACCTTGGGGTGCCCCAGTCCTGTTCGTTAAAAAGGATGGTAGCATGCGGATATGCATTGACTACCGTGAATTAAACAAGCTCACTGTTAAAAATCGGTACCCTCTTCCAAGGATCGACGATTTATTTGATCAGCTCCAAGGAGCTAGTTGGTTCTCGAAGATCGACCTTAGATCCGAGTATCATCAGTTGAAGATTCGGGAGGAAGATATTCCCAAGACTGCCTTCCGCACTCGTTAGGGGCATTATGAATTTCTTGTAATGTCTATCGGTTTGACCAACGCACCGGCTGCGTTCATGGATCTTATGAACCGGGTGTGTAGGACGATGCTCGGTCGTTCGGTTATTGTGTTCATCGACGACATTCTTGTGTACTCTAAAAGCCAATCCGATCATGCCGGTCATCTCAGGGAAGTGTTGGAGGCTCTGCGGAAGAACAAACTGTATGCGAAATTTTCTAAGTGTTCCTTCTGGTTGCGTGAGATTCAATTCTTGGGTCATGTTATTAACCCGAGTGGTATTTTGGTTGACCCTGCAAAAGTGGAAGCCGTGAATGAATGGGAGTCTCCTAAGTCTCCATCTGAAATCCGTAGTTTTCGGGGTTTGGCGGGGTATTACCGCCGCTTTATTCCCGATTTTTCGAAAATTGCTTCTTCACTGACCAGGTTGACTAAGAAGAGTGTTAAGTTCATTTGGGGTACGAAACAGGAGGAGGCTTTTCTCGAGTTGAAAAACAGATTGACGCATGCCCCGATTTTAGCTCTACCCGATGGCACCGACGATCTGGTGGTTTATTCTGACGCCTCTTATCAGGGGCTTGGTTGTGTTTTGATGCAGCGAGGCCGAGTCATCGCTTATGCCTCACGGCAGTTGAATCCTCATGAGGCGAATTATCCTACACACGATTTAGAGCTGGCGGCGGTTGTGTTTGCGCTTAAGTTGTGGAGGCATTATTTGTACGGTGTTCCTTGCGTTATTTATACCGATCATAAGAGCTTAAAGTATTTCTTCGAGCAAAAGGAACTGAATATGCGACAACGTCGATGGTTGGAGTTGATTAAGGACTATGATCTTGAGATCATGTACCATCCGGGTAAGGCTAACGTGGTGGCCGACGCGTTAAGCCGGAAGGAGAGACCAAAACCTATTCGTGTGAAATCCTACCAGCTTATTCTCAAACCCAACATTTTGAAACAACTAGCCAACGTCCAGAATGAAGCTTTGCAGGTGGAATGGATTATGTTAGAGCGTATTTGGGGTCAGGAAAAGTTGTTGGAAGACGTCGGTGATGGGGTGAAGTATAAGGATGGGCGTTTATGGGTACCGAGGTATGGAGATTTCAGAGGTAAGATTTCAGATGAGGCGCACAAGTCGGGCTATTCCATTCATCCGGGCGCGACCAAGATGTACCAAGACTTGAAAAAGAATTATTGGTGGCCTACAATGAAGTTTGAGGTGGCTTAGTATGTAAGTAAGTGTTTGACATGCCTGCAAGTTAAGGCCAAACATCAGAAGCCGTTTGGGAAACTTCAGCCGTTGGAAATACCTGAGTGGAAATGGGAGCATCTTACCATGGATTTCGTGACTAAACTGCCTCGTACTCCTAGGGGTAATTATGACACCATTTGGGTGATCGTGGATAGACTGACCAAGAGCGCTCACTTCTTGCCGATTCGAGAGGCTTTTAATTCTGAGCAGCTGGCCGATGTGTTTATTCGTGAGATCGTCTCTAGGCATGGGGTTCCGGTATCTATTGTTTCGGATAGGGATACACGTTTCACCTCCAGATTTTGGAAAAGGTTTCACGAGGAGATGGGCACCAAACTCCTCATCAGTACTGCTTATCACCCGCAGACGGATGGTCAGTCCGATAGGACCATTCAGACTCTTGATGATATGTTGCGGGCTTGTGTTATCGACTTTGGTGGTAGTTGGGACCGTCACTTACCGCTGGTAGAGTTCTCGTATAATAACAGTCATCACGCCACGATGGGGATGCCACCATTTGAGACGTTGTATGGTAGGAGGTGTAGGACTCCAGTCTGTTGGGGTTCCATTGGTCAGAAGCAGTTGGGTAGTTTGGAGGTGGTCGAGGCTACAAATGAGAAACTCGACAAGATTAAAGCATTTATGAAGGCCGCGCAGGATCGTCAGAAGTCTTATGCAGATAAAAGGTGAAGGCCTGTTGTGTTCGAGGCGGGGGATCGGGTTATGTTAAAAGTTTCTCCCTGGAAGAGCATTATTCGTTTTCGTAAGAGGGGGAAGCTCAGTCCGAGGTTTATTGGCCCGTTTCGTATATTGGCCTGAGTCGGTGAGGTAGCATATAGGCTGGAATTGCCCGAGGAGCTCGCGGGGATTCATCCTACTTTTCACATGTCCTATCTGAGGAAATGTCTAGCGGATGAAGAGGCCCATGTGCCTCTCGATGATATTGAACTCGATAGTAACCTGAACTACGTTGAGCAACCGTTTGCTATTCTTGACCGTCAGGAGAGGCGTTTGAGGAATAAGGTGGTTAGACAGGTGAAGGTCCAGTGGAAACACCGTAGGGGTTCCAAGGCCACTTGGTAGTCCGAAAGCGAGATGATGAAGCATTATCCGCAGTTGTTCCTGTCGCATCGGGATTCGGGGACGAATCCCATTGTAAGGGGGTGGACTTGTAACGCCCGTTAATTCCGGTTTCAAGAATTAAAGATTGTATAGTTTGTATAATTCTCGGGATTTATCCGACGTTTCTCAGAAGCCTTTACGTCCTCCTGGTACGTCTAATCACTTAACATTTCTTCCAAATTGCATTATTATTAAATTTCGGGGGCTAGAATGAAAATGTTTTATAATATAACCTAATCAATAAAAAAAACTAAACCCTAGTAGCAGCTGCAGCTGCGATCGGCCAAGAAGACCAGCCCCCCCTTCATTGCTTCGACTTTTTGATCGATTCCAAGCTCCTAGAAGTAGTTCAAGGTATATACTACGATCCCTAACACTCTTTTTGTTCACCCCTAATTGTTTTGATGCTCAATTTTGCCGAAACCTTTTGTTGGACAGATTTACGGCCAAGGTGTAATTGACCCACTTCCAGTGGATAAAAATTAGAGTTTCCGGTGTAGAAAGATTCCCAGGTATGACATTTGCATCATATTAAAATTTTGTAGCCATTGGAGGTGTTTAGGTCAGTCAATAGATTTTATTTTCGAAAACTAGGGTTTACCGGGTGTAGGATTGACAATTGTTGAGTTTGATACATTAATTGATCGGATGACCGACCGAATCATTTTGTACAGCTCTAGGGGGGTTTAAGGGCTGTGGAAAAAAATAATATTTTTGATGCTCGGGGCTGTTTTGGTTGGTGCTTCGTCAATCGAGTTGGCGGTACGCGAATTTTCGTTTAAATGTTAAATTGAGAGTTGTAAAAAGGAACCGTCAACCCTATCAACTCGGGTGACATAATCATGATGAATTAAAAGATTAAAATGGAATTTGGTCCATTTGGGGCTGATTTGTTTAACAAATGGTTTTAATGTTTATTACGCGCGTATTCGACTCGATTTGTTGGGCCCTTGGGCCAAGTTGTTGGGCCTTGGGCCAAGTGTTGGGACTTGGGCCAAGTTGTTGGGCCTTGGGCCAAGTGTTGGGCCTTGGGCCAAGTTGTTGGGCCTTGGGCCAAAGTGTTGGGCTTGAACGGCCCATTAGGCAAGAGTGTTCTTACGGTCTAGTTTAGTAACGCGTTGTGTATAATTTACAGGCCCTTGCTTGTGATTGTGCACTTAGGTATTTCCTAGCTCGTTGTAGGTGTTCGATTGATTTCAGGTGAGTTCATGGTGCCCCCTTGTAACTCTTTTTAAATTTTTGGCTAGCATGCACACCTAAGTGTTTTCTTACTTTATGAAATGTTTTAAACGAGTTTATATAGGCTTGCTAGTATATGGTAGGCCTTGGGATGATAAATATATATATATATATATATACACATTATTGCTTGGCCTATATTTGGCGATGTTGTAGTCGTTTCGACTACTGATGTTGCGTATGCCTACTTTGTGTTTGCATGCGTTGATGTTACGTGTTTGGGTTGTACGTTTGCTCGACCCTGATGTTATACGTGGATGTTATATATATATATATTGTTATATATATAGGGATGTACTTGAAAGGATGTTTATATATACATTTTGTATGAGAATGTTTAGTTGTCGGTAATGATAATTTAATGGATGCATTCTTTTATTTTTAAACTTTTGGTATGACTATCATAATTGTTACTACTGATATTATTTACTTAAAACTTGAACTCACTCAGCTCAAGCTGACTTTGTGTGCATGTTAGTGTGAGTTTCAGGTTAGGAAGAGGATGCCTTATCGCTTGGACGTGCACGAAGTTACTTGGACGGTGAAGGGCATACGTGGATAGAAGAATGTAATTTGAACAATTTAATTTTAAATGGTTTTATGAATTATATTTAAAAATTGGTTTTGGGCAAAATTCCCGGGTTTTAGGGAACTTACTTCACTATTTATGTTTTCTGCTGAATTTACACTCTGAGATGTTTGTTTTAATGGAAGAAACCGTTTCCAAGTTTTAATTATTTTAATAAGTATTTTGTATGAATACCAACTGTGGGGCTCCCCGGGTTCGGGGCCTTACAATGGTATTGTTGAAAGAAAACATAAACATGTGCTTGAAACCTCAAGAGCTCTTATGTTTCAATCTAAGCTCCTAGTTTAGTTTTGGGGTGACTATGTTTTATCTACAACACCTTTAATCAATCGGTTTCTTACCGAAATTCTCAATAATAAAACACCTTATGAGGTTTTAACAAGAAAGGCTCATTCTTATGCTCACATGAAGTCTTTTGGTTGTCTTGCTTATGCTTCGGCATTGTCTCATGGAAGAGATAAATACAAACCAAGGGATGTGCCTTGTGTTTTTCTGGGTTATCCTCTTCATAAAAAGGCTTACAGATTATATGATCTTGACACAAACAAGCTTATCATATCAAGAGACGTTGTTTTCTTTAAAACTTTATTTCATTATATAATAAAACTAACGAAAGTTTCTTTTTCACATCTATTGACCTCATCAATCAATTTTTTGTTAATCCATCGTCTACTCCTCCTTCTATTCATGTTCCCAATCCTCCATCTTCCGTTACTATTCCTAAATCTCTTCCTAATGATCCTACTGATCCTGCTCGAAGAGCTTCGAGAACTTCTGTTCCGCCTTCATACTTAAATGACTATGTTTGTAATAACTCTGAATCTTCTCATCAATGTTTCTATACTGTCACTAATTCATGCTCCTCTCCTATCTCTTGCTCTTCTTCTCATCTTCTTCTCTCCAGTCAGTTTCTCACCCAAGCGATATCTGATTTACATGAGCATACTTCGTATAACGAAGCTGTCGGCATTCCAGAATGGAAAAATGCTATGAATGCTGAGTTTCACGCTCTTGAGAATGCTAATACTTGGGCTGTTGTTGCTCTTCCCCTAGAAAGAAAGCTATTAAATGCAACTGGGTGTTTAAAATTAAACATAACGCAAATGGGATGGTTGAGCATTGTAAAGCAAGATTGGTGGTGAGAGGCGATATTCAAAAAGAGGGGATTGATTATAATGAAACTTTTTCTCCTGCTATCAAGATGACTATCATTCAAAGCCTTGTAGTTCTCTCTACATAACGAAGTTGGCCTCTTTTCCAGCTTGATGTTAATAATGATTTTCTTCATGGGGATTTAGATGAGAATATCTATATGTTACCACCACCTGGTATGCAACTTCCTAATAATCAGGTGCTTAAACTTCATAAATCCTTATATGGTTTGAAACAGGCTTCTCGACAATGGTATGGGAAATTTTCTTCCGCATTAAAGTCTAGAGGGTATGTGGGTTCTCAGAATGATCATTCTTTTTTTACAAAGTCTATGGGATCATCAGTGGTTTATGTCGATTTATATGTTGATGACATTTTAGTTACTGGGAACAATTTGGAAGAGATCAATAATCTCAAGAATTTCCTGGATTCACTTTTCAAAATCAAAGATCTGTGAAGTCTCAATTATTTTTTGGGAATGGAGGTTCTTTACGCTAAAAAAGGTGTTATCGTGTGTCAACGCAATTTTGTTAAGGACATGCTTTCCAAATTTGGTATTTCCAATCTTTCTGTCACCAACTCTCCATTGCCTCATCATTTACAACTTAAAGCTCATGAGGGACTTGTTCTTGATGACCCTTTACGATATAGGAAACTTGTTGGTAAACTTAACTTCCTTACTTGCACAAGACCTAATATTGCTTTTGCTGTTCAATTTTTGAGTCAATTCATGCAAGATCCGAGGATGTCTCATTGGAATGCAGTGCTTCACACTCTATCATATGTCAAAGGAATCAAGGAGTATTCTTCAACAATAATCCTTCCTTTTCTTTACAGGCATTTTGTTATCAAGATTATGAAGCTTGTCCTAATACTCGTCTATCGGTTAGTAGTTTTTATGTTTCACTTGGGGGTTCTCCGATTTCTTGGAAATCTAGGAAGCAATTGAGCTTCGTTGAAGTTGAGTACCGATCTCTTCGACGTGTGGCTGCCGAACTTGCATGGTTAACGATACTTCTCAGAGTTCAATGTTCCTAATATTACTCCTATCACACTCAAATATGAGCGGATGCTTAAGCACATTGAAATAGATGTCATTTTGTTCGCGAGAAGTTACAGGAGGGCCTAGTGACTTTGGTGCTTACAAACTTGAATGATCAGCCTGCTCACATTTTTACAAAGAGCTCACTAGGGCCTCATTTTCACTTGCTTTTATGTAAGTTGGGGTTTTCTCAACCTCCTACTTGAGGGGGATGTAAGAGTATATACTTGTACGCTGAAACATGTATGTTGTATATGTTATATGATGTGCAACTTACACGCCGTGTGACACACCCGTATATGGTTGTCTATATATATTGGTACTTGTTTCTTGTTATGGTGTACTTTTCATTCTGAGATAATAAAATTTTCTTCCCTGCTTCATTTCTTCTATTATTCCCTTGTTATCGTTTTCAACGATTACACATGTGGCTGGTCTGGTTTTTTTTCAACTTTAAATAATTTGTTTACAACCTTTGAATGAACCTGAGTATTCAAAAACAAGCCATGTGAGTAAATTTCTGATTTCATATATGCAAACTTTCATGATTAAAACAAATAAGAAAAACAAAAAGAAAAAAGAAAAATTGAAAGTAGATAAAGTAGTAGAAATTATATTTGTAAAGATCAAAACATGTTTATACATGTAAGTATCTATATAATTATTTACATATTATATACTTTAGTAAAGTACATATTTGTAATCATCTACATAAACCATTAACACGAATCATTTACTAAGTTACATACATGTAACCATCTATATAACTATTTATAGAGTATATATACCACGTATATGCAATTTAGTAACCATATATGTGATCCTTCACAAAATCAATTACATGGTTCAGTTACGTATATGTAGCCATCTACGTAATGATTGACATGTTTCAACCCAAATTAATCCTCAAAACTCGGGTCAGAGTTGCATGAGGGATTTGTAGGACATGGGTCACTTTTTATTTAAAAAATAAAATAATAACATAAACACTAACGATACTCTCGTTAGTAATGAGAAATAATGTAGTACAATACCATTTACAAAATGAATAAATTAAATATAAAATATGATTTTCTCTCCATATTCAAAATCAATATGCTCCGATGTCTTTAGTGGGTTCTTTAACGTGTCTTCATGAAGTATCCTTATCTTGCTACTTCATCAAACATTTGGTCTTCGACCAAACACCTTGACTGTCATAAAAGCAAACGAAATATTGACGATTTTGGTTGAGGATTCTTGTTCAATATGGGTCCCTTAAAACGGATTTCGCGCCTCTACTTAGACAACGCTTCTGTCTCCCAGGGTACAACAGCCGGAGCTGTATGCATTACCCTGGAAGGCTACACGCCCAAGGCTACACCAGATAGTTTAGTGTGATAGAACTTGATAATATGAAGATGAAGTTTAGAGAGTTCTCCTCTAGAATATTCCATGAAAAAGAAGTATACTAAGGTTTGTTTTTTTGATGATCATCATTTTTGTTCAAAAAACTTCTCTTCTTCACTTTAGGCAAATTTATACAAGAACATGGATGAGCGAAAGATCTCAATTAATTTGAAACATAAACTCTAATAAATGTCATTAAGTGACATAAATAAAACTCTACCCAAGAGTTTAATTTTAATTCACCATATTAAGAGTTTCATTAACAATTTCACTAAATAAAATATCCATTCATTTTACATAGATTTCCAACAAACCCCTACATGAATGGAGATTGATCAAAACACTCACAAGATATCTAACGAAACCTCGACAATTGAGTATTGCAGGATAGATAGGTGTTACATTTGAACCTTCCTTTGTGAAGTATACTTAGTCTCCTAGTGGTTAATAGATGCGATGTCCTTGAACAAACCCCCATTTGTGTAGACGACAATACGCTTCACACAATACTCTCCATAGTTGAGCACATCCCCTCATAGTCGTGTCCATTATGGTTCTGGAACACCAGCCTGGTTCTGTGAAAGCTCTAGGAATTGCACACCCCCCAATTTCATTCTAAGAGACCCCACTTCTTTTTCACATAGGTGATTATCCACAAATCATTAAAAGCTTTAAGGTTATAGTGATTGCACAAATCATTGGCCATATATTATGCTTAGCCTCACAACATGTCACTTTTGTTATAGGAATGGACTAGGAAGTAATTGGACTCCCTTTATAATTTAGCTTATGTGTTTACGTATACATAAACTATGCCCCCACAGTGACCACCCTTAAATATATAATTAGGTTGCCCTATTGAACTTAGATCTTGGGATCTCCAGTCAACTAAGTTAGGTTTTCCTTTATATACCCCCTTTCATGGGCTTTAGTCTCATTCCACAACTTGATCTCTATTAAACCCTCAGGATGTTGGATCCATAACATTATCTTTGACTTTGTCTAGTCACTGCAAATAACTTGAGTAGTTGAGATCAGTTTTCATGACGTTTTCTAAAATTATAAGTTAATTTTGCCTATTGTCAACTTTCTAAGAATATAACCACAGTGGCCACCTAAATCTGGTTATGATATTTGTCTTCGTAAGATACACTTATCATTAAGGTAAACACACTCTATTATGCACTACGACCTTTTTATCCTCTACTTAGTCGTGTGTTTGCAATGTTAGTTATTTTACAATAATCCTCGTTGCTAAACCTTCCAAGTTCAAATGCAAGACACCTCCAGATTTAAGTGCTACTGTATAACATCATCCAACTTTCGAATGGGTTAAGAAAGGTCCTTCCTTTCTACACAAGTTGATAAATCATATTAATTACCATTTCTGCATACTTCTAAAGTGCGGTTTCTAAAGTGGCTTCCCCCCGCATTTCTTGCATTATAATATAGTTTGTTTAACTTGACTTATGAAGGCAACTCGACACTCATGATTTGAACAAGACAACGTCTTTGTATTAGTATGTTCATCAATGCTTGCTAACTATTAAAGTAACGCATGGCTTAGTTTAAGCTAAACTTGTCATAAGGTTGTTAACAAACTATCACAAATCTAGAACGATTATAAATCACCATCTAGAACATACCTAAAAAGTTGAGTCATTCTTAAGATCCTCATAAGTTATATCATTTCCTTAGATTAAATGAAAAATTCTTTAAATTTGTCTATACACAAATTCATTCTTGTGTTGTTAATGTTTCGAATGTTTCTCGTTAATTATTCTTCACAGAGCACCATAATTAACAAGTATTAGTCTAGCATGCTTTGGACTACAATACTTTAGCATGTTAATAGAAGATACATCATTCTGATTTTCATAGCCATTACTATATCACATTGAAACACTCAACTCTTAATTAGACAAAATTGTGAGATCATTCACAATCCCCAAACCTTAATATTCTGAAAGTCCCACAAGTTATTGTATATAAATAATACATAACTTTTTCTTTCATTTAAGGAACATAACTCTTTTTCCTTTGATCTTCAAGGCTTCACAATTGACTTATATGGACTTTGAAACATAAGACTTAAGCCAAATCATATAGATGAATACATTCATCACCAACAAGATGAATGTTACTCGTCTAAAATCACTATTATGTTGTGATAAAGTGTTGATGCATGATGTGACATCTCGGTCTTTATAATGTATTATTATATTAGTTTAATGTATTAGGGGCATTTTGGTCATTTATGTAAAAGCCCATTCGCCTAATGTAAGGCACATTCATCTTGCTTAACGAATGTGTCCATTCATATAATGTAAATCACATTCGTTAGTTAACGAATATGATAACGAATAAGGCTATTCATTAATGTAATTAGTAATGAATGAATTAGTGTAATTCGTGTTAACTTAATGTAATACATAGCGAATGAAGTCATTCGTTAAGGTTATGTTTAACGAATGACTCATCGTCTATATAAGGATCTGTAAAGTATTCTAAAGTAATGAGAATTAGTTTTTATTGAACTGGCAACTTTACTCTGCCTAATTCTCTCCTGACACTTCCTAATCGTATACACGTTCATCCTAATCGTATACAGCTAATCGTAATAACTCGAATCTACACATCATCATCACATGAACTAGATCCATGGCTCAATTGAATGCTCAATTGGTATCAAAGCTAATCGTAAATTACATCAGGTATCATAATGTATTATTCATTATATTACGTCCTCAATACCATGCAGATGCGTGGTATCAAAGTTTGAGGTTCAGATCTATGTGTAAATCTAGTATTAATTGTATCGTTTAGGTGTTAATTGATTGTTAGATTCAGCAGAAATCAGTTAACAAGTAAACGAACCAGACCTTAACTGTAATTGATTAATTAGATGTCGAATTGAACCTAATTGATCATGTTAATGGCCTTGGATTGATATCGATAGGCTGTTATTGAAGTATTTTAGATTTAATTGTTTAAATTTTGATAATTGGAAGTAATTGAGTGATTTGAGTTTTGGTGGGAATGAATTGAGTTTGAAATTGTGAATTGGCTTGGATTTGTTGTGAGTTGTAAGTTCGGATTGGTTTGGACGTGTTCGGATTAGAATTTTGATGGGATTAGTGTTAGGTGGAGTTGATTTGATAGGTTTTTGGATCGAGTTTGGATTTTTGGACAAGATTTGAATTTTCATTCGTGATGATGAATGCTCATTCGTATTGTTGAATGTTTATTCGTTATCGGTTATTCGTTAAGCAGTTGTAAACAATCCTCTCCCAGTTGTCAGCGGTTATAACTGACCATTCTTTAAAAGTTTGTCCTTATTCGTTATCATAAACTCCTTCATCAATACATTCATCAATCCACTCATCTATCACTCATTCGTTATCGGAACACATTCGTTAAAATAGTTATCATCAATCAGTTATTCGTGACTCATTCGTTAAATCCAACTTCATTCGTCAAACTCATTTGTGTCCAACGCATTCGTTAACTCTTTCGCATCTTATTCGTGTCAATAGTAACTCATCATTTGTTAAAGTATCATTCGTCTTGTCCATTCGTGTTTCATTCGTTAACCAAGTTTTCTATTTCGTCAAAATCAGTCCTTATACTTTGAAAATATGACAAAATGGCTTCACCAGCTTCGTATTATGCCTTAGCTTCTCAAAACGAGTTTTACGCAGAAGATGTTAACAAAGGACAACGAAATTGGATCACATAACAAGTGTCCTAAGCTGCTGAAATTATCCGATTTTGCGAGACGGGAACCTAGATTTAGGGCACATTTGGGTTCTCTACACCCTGAATGTGTTCATTATATAGATGTCATTTATCTACCACTGCAAGTTGGAAGCGCAACTACTGGATATACTAATAAGCTATTCAGTATGTATGAGGCTGACAAGAGGAAAGATATGGATAATGAGACTAAAGCATATTCAACACTAACAATGGCTTTACCTGAGAACATTTCCACCAGTTCAGTCACATCAAGCCGTGTGCAACGTTATTTGCCCAATTGAAGACGAGAAGCTTGGGTAACACGTTGGAGAGTAAGAAGATGATGATGAAGTTTCAATTCCGAAACTTTACTCCACTCAATAATGAGACTGTGGAGGAAATGATCAGCAGGTTCTGTCACTTGATAGCTGAAATGTTGACGATCAAGTTGGGAACCGAGTGAGGTGGACAAGATAGACACTCTGAAGAACGCGTTGCCTGCTACTTACTTCACGTTCTTGCTGGTATTAAAGGAGAACGGCCACTTCAAGAATGAAAAACTCACGGCTGAAGAGTTTATTAACAAACTTGAAGAGCGTGAGTAGGATATGAAGTGTCAAACTTCGTTGAAGGATAGCCAGAATCCTACTTTATACGGTGGAGCCTTACCAGATGGCAGCAATGGCAGTTCTGTCCTGATTGTTAGCTTTCTATACTCAGAGTCATGCTGATGGTACTCAAAGCGGTAATCAACCTCCTAACATATGCTTCATGGCTTCAGGATCCACAACAGGATCAAGTGCCCATCGAGTTCACCACCGAACATGAACATGAAAGAAGCCGAAAAACAATTCTCTTTCATGTGTGCAGTCATGACTTCATATGAACAACTTGTGGGAAGTAAAATAGCCATGAGTGAACTTACCGACGAAGACTATGACCAAATTGATCCAAATGATTTGGAATGAATGGATTTGAAGTGGAATATGGCCATGATCGTGCGTAAATTAAAACGGTTCATGAAACAAACCGGGAAGGACCTGCCATCACTGAACAAACGGGTAGGGATCAATAAGTTAAAGGTCAAGTGCTATAATTGTCAGGAATTCGGCCATTTTGCTAAAGAGTGTGACAAACCGAAGAAAGAGTACATCGGTCCCCAAACTTCTAAGAGAAATTTAGGCAAAAACTCAAATTTACCTGAGAAGAAGACAAAGCCTAAAGGTGATCAAGTGAAGATCAGTAGTTCATAAGCGTTGATTGTGAATGAGAGACTAGATTGGTCACAAAAATTCTTAGGGAATCAAGCTAATCTGACCATGATCGAACCTTCTGAACAATTCATGGATGCAAGTGGGGATAATTCATCAGAAGAAAGTGAATCTTTTGAGTCGGAAACTGAGTCTGATGATTCAAATGTGAGATAAACTGAAACTTTTGTTTGCATGGCTAAGATAGAAGAGGTTTGTCTAATTCCACTTTTAATGCATCAGTAAATGAATGTTATGAGTCAAGGACTTCTGCAATGAATGTGATCAGTGTTGTGAACTTAAATGCAAACTTGAGTCGGCTTTGCAACATAATGATCAACTTGTCAGTGAACTTACAATGCTTGCCACAGACAGAAATCTAAGGTTTTAGATCAATCTACATTAAAGATTAAGAATATGTCTGTGAGCAATCACGATTTAAAAGTAGAAGTAAATTGCAAACTGGTTATAATTGAGCAACATTTTCAAGAAATTCTTAAATTAAGAACCAATGTCACTAAAATTGAAAACAAGATATTGGAATTGAAAAATAAAATAAGCAAGTTTGGAGACTGATCCTTTCTCCTAAATAAAATTATAGAAGCCAATAATTCTCACCAGAAGGACGGAAAAGCTAGTTTAGGGTTTGTGGAGATTCCTCCTCCATTTAAAAATTACTATCGAGTATTCCTGAGACTGTTAAACCTAAGATTGACAAATCTGAAACATTCTCAGAAAAACCTGAAAGCATTAAGTAAATGTTGAAAATGTTGGATCTGTTAAATCGGTCCATGGCAAGAATCATATTAAGAGTAAATCAGTCTTTACCGAAAATGAAGTTGATAGATCGATTGAAGAACTAAATGAACCAGAGGTAATTGCTAAAAACGATAACATTGCTACTGAAAATCATATTTTATGTGAATCAGAAGAATTTGAACATGCAGTTTATGGTTCAAAATCTTTTGTCAGTTCTTCAAATGAGACAAAGACTTCTCATAATGTAAAAACATCAGAAAAGCCGAAAATTTCTAATGAGGATTTGATGAAATTTATAAATCCTCCAAAAGAGTCTAACTAAAAACAAGGTGGGGTTTTAAACTGATAGTACTAAGTAAAGTTTTTTTTCAGATAAGGAAGTTCCTTTGAACTTGCTAAAACCCGAGTTGATTGAGAGTGTCTTTAATGATGATACATCAAAGGTAACCGAGCTTGAGAATGAATTTTTAAAATCAAAATCAACTAAATCTCAAGTGAAACAAACAGTTAATTCTTTCAAACCTATAAAGTTTGTTAAATATTCCGAATTGGAAATTGGTTCCAATACAACCAATCTGGAGTTTTACAAGAATAAAAAGGGAATTATGAATACAATTTCAGACTCGGTACCTGATGTGAGTCCAAAGGTTGTTAATGTTCAATCTAACCCTGTTCACATGACTCATGTGTTACCACAAAAAATTATTGGTACATGTTTATCTTTCGAATGTGGTGAATACAGTCACGTTGCAAAGAAGTGTGGGGCAAAGGTAACGCATGTAAAACATGTAACAAATGGATCAAATTCCTAATGTAGACATGAAACAACAATCGTTGGAATCACACATAGAAGAATAATTAATAATTCATTTGAAAATCAATCCTTGGAAGTTAGTTCGAGTTGAGAAAGTTAATGTATCTAACTGATCGTTTGAGCCTGCTTAACCTATTTGTAAGAACACCGATTCTGGGGTGATTAGGGATGGTTATTTGAAACAGAATATAAAGAAACTAGTAACTTATTCACAAGTTCCTCAATTATACTTGAAATCAAAGTTTAATGTATCTCCAAAAATCTCAAAAGGAAAGCTCATAACTGAGGCTTGGGCTGCCTTTTTGAACTAATAATTTTGCTTTATGTGCAGAGTTCATCCAGAACGATTTCAGGAAATAAATGGATACTCAATAGCGGATGTTCTCGACAAATTACTGGCAAACTTGACCTCCTAACCAATGTTAAAGAAATTCAAGGGGGTATGTAGCGTTTCCGGGTAATAATGGTGGAATGATTACAAAAGAAGGGGAAGTTTCAAACAGGAGAATCACGTTCGAAAAGGTTAATTACTGTGAAAAGGTATATCACAATTTGCTGAGCATATCTCAGATTTGTGATAAGAAATACACTACCTTATTCATAGACAAGGAATGTGTAATCCTTCAACTAGGATTCACAATTCCTGAAGATATGGTTGTCATGAGATCACCTCGATTGAATGATATTTATATCTTAGACATGGGACTTAATGTATCGACCACACCTTCTGAGACATGTTTCATCTCGAAAGCAACCGAGAAAGACACGATTCTCTGGCCCAGGCGGATGGGACACATCCACATTCTCAAGATGAATCATTGAATTGCGAACTACTTGGTGGATGGTGTGTCCCCCAAACACTTCAAACAGAACGATCACTGTGTTGCCTATAAAAAGGGTTGACAGAAGAAGAAGTCTCACCCGAGTAAGACACTGAACTCGATCGATACTCCATTTGAATGACTTCATATGGACTTTTTTGGTTTTGTGAATCGTGCAAGTATTGCGGGCGAATTTTACTATTTTGTGGTGACCGACGATTACTCAAGGTACTTGTGGGTGTTATTTATGAGTTCGAAAGATCAGATGCCTGTTTTGATTCAGAATTTGATCACGAAGATCGAATCACTATACAAACATAAAGTGAGACGCATTCGGAGTGATAATGGTACAGAATTCAAGAATAACGTATTGGATTTCTTTTATATTCAACGGGGAATACATCGGGAGTTTAGTGAACCATATGTACCACGACAGAACGGCGTGTCTGAACGGAAGAATCGTGCATTAATCGAAGCGACGAGGACTATGTTAGCAGATTATAAGCTTCCTGTTCAATTCTAGAACGATGCTGTGAACACCGCATGTTACACGTTGAACAAAGTCCTCATGGTTAAGAAGTTCAAGAAAACGAGCTATGAACTTCTTAATAGCCCTAAGCTGAACCTAAAGTATTTGGAACCTTTCGGGAGTCCGTGTACAGTACTGAAGAATGATGCTGGGAAATTTGAAGAAAAGATATTTGAGGGATACTTTCTTGGGTATAATTCATCTAAGAAACGGGTATTCAATATTTCTTCGAATGTGTGGAAGAGTGGTATCACATCGACTGTCAAATCTACACCACACCTCCTACCGGTAAAGGGCCCGACTGGATGTTCGACTACAAGTCATTATTTAACTCGTTTACACAATCGGTTGAAGTTGAAACCAAAGACTTGGTTTGAGCGTACTTGGTAGATCAGTTTATTCAACGACCAAGTTCTTTGACTTACGAAGAAACCAAGGTATCTATTCAATCGGGAACATTGAATGATCTTTCTGATTCCTCCGATGAAGCTGAGTTCATTGACCCATCATCTGTTCCTTTGGAAGATGCTCAAGACTTGCCCGAGATAATTCCAGCTGAAGATATGTCACCAACTGTCTCCTTAGACACAACCGAGGAGAATATCACCAACCTTGGTGATATTGTATCCGTTCCTGCTAATCCTTCATTAACGATTCATGCTGATCACCCACAGTAACAGATAATTGGTAACGTAAGTTACGGGGTGAGAACGCGACGACAGGTCGCTAACGTATGTGATGAAGATAATTTATCTCCTACTGATAATGTATTTGAAGATTCCGCGGTGTGTGCTTATGCGGATATACACGCAACGGGAATTCTTAACATAGCGAAGTACACCTGCTTTCTATCTCACATAGAACCTAAAATTGTCACAATGGCACTGGATGAACCGTCTTTGGTCAAGGCAATGCGGGAGGAGCTGCAGTAGTTTGTCTGACTGGGTGTATGGGATTTGATTGATCAACCCAATAGAGTCAAAAAAGCTATTACGACTAATTGATTTTATAAATGCAAGAAGGATGATCGTGGGGTAATCGTACAAAATAAGGCACGATTAGTCATCTTAGGATATAACCAAAGAGAAGGCGTTGATTACACCGAAGTGTATGCTCCAGTAGCACGATTGAAAGCTATACATATCTTTCTAGCCTATGCAACTTTTAAGAACTTCAAGGTTTATCAGATGGATGTGAAATTAACTTTCTTGAACGGGGACATACACGAGAAGGTGTACGTGAAGCAACCTCCCAGTTTTGAAGATCCGGACTATCCTGAGCATGTTTACCGATTAAACAAAGCTCTATATGGTTTACACCAGGCCCTGAGAGCCTGGTACAGCACTCTTGCTGACCATTTGTTAGATAGTTGCTTCAAGCGGGGGACTGTGGATTGTACATTATTCTATAAGAGCATTGGTGAAGATCTACTCCTAGTCCAGATTTACATTGACGATATCATCTTTGGCTCGACAAACAACAAACTATGCAAGGACTTCGAGAATACTATGCAGATTAAGTTTGAAATGAGTTCAATGGGATAGATGAACTTTTTCTTGGGGCTGTAGGCTCAGCAGTCTGATTCGGGAATCTTTATTCATCAGACGAATCAAGATCACTGCCGGAAAAATCCCCTCGACACCTCTACCATGGGTCACAATTTGTCACCGGACGAAATTGGAGGAAACAGTGGATCCGACCGTTTATTGAGCTATGATAGGTTCTTAAATTAACTTAACTGCATCTTGTCCTGATATCATGTTTTCTGTTTGTCTTTGTGCCTGGTATCAGTCGGGTCCCCGAGTGAATAATCTAGTAGCGGTTTAAGTGAATCATGCACTATCTGAGGGGTAATCCTGACACCGAGTTATGGTATCCCAAGGATGATAGTTTCGATTTGACGGCTTATACCGATTCAGACTATGACGGGAGCAAGATCAACTTCAAATCAACGACAGCGAGATGTCAATTTTCAGGAAACCGACTTGTTTCCTGGCAATGTAAGAAGTAGACAACCGTCTCAAATTCAACAGCCTAAGCGGAGTACGTGGTGGCCTCCAGTTGCTATTCACAAGTTCTCTGGATCCAGCAGCATCTGCGGGATTACAGTTTTAAGTTTCTTACTACGCCCATTTTTTTGATAATTCTGCTGCCATTAGTATCACCAAAAACCCCGTTCAACACTCAAAAACTAAACACATCGAAATCAGATATCATTTTATCTGTGATTGTTATGACAAGAAATTAATCAGTATAGATAAAATTTACATGGATTTTCAAAAAGCTGACCTTTATACCAAGGCGTTTGATAAAACACGCTTTAAATACTTGCTTTGTATAAAGGGATTAAAAACTTTAACTGAAGTTCAATCGCTTGGTTAAATCATTTATTTTGTACAGTTTTTGTTTGTTTTAAATTTCTTTTATTTTGTATGTTTGGGGGGGGGGGGGGATTGGGAAAAATACAAAAATATTGTTATTTCTGTTTGTATAGATAAAATTCAAAATCCAAAAACATTCAAATATTAAAAGTCCAAAAACATTGAAAAAATCGCTCCTCAAATTGAGTTTTTGAAGCTGCACATGAATAAATTAGATTGAAAAATTGCCGTAAGATCAGCAATAAGATATGAAAAGATAGTCTTGACACACTATATAGGGACTGATAAGATATAAACATAACGATCGTGAATCTAGTGGCATTACATCTTGGTACGTGATTCTATATCTAATTTGAAAAATCAAAAGCTCAAATGATTACTCTGTGTGCATGCGTAGATTTTGCAAAGAAATTCAACTTATTTTTCTTTTTATTTTGTAAAGAAATTCAACTTATTTTTTTCTTTATTTTTGTTCAAATCATGGATCCACTCCTGCGCGATAAGAGTATCCGACCTGAGGGTTAAAATTTGAATATTCTGCTTTATTCTTGGTGCTTCATAAAAGTCTTGGACTTTTCCGCGCGATAATACAGGATTATCCGAATTGATTGTTAAGACTTTATACAACTTCAACTTATTTTTATTTTCTTTTTTTTTTGGTAAAATGGAACCTTATCTACGTGTAGTAATATCGATCTTAAGGGAAAATTTTATCGTTCTACTTTATTTTTATTTTCTTTATTTTTGCATGAGTCACAGTTAATCAAATCTTATAATCAAAAGAAAAGCGTACATTTGAAACTTCACTGTATAATAGATAGACAAGTTTTGGGTCGGATTTTTGATAAGGAAGATTGGAATCTTCTCAACCACCTCATAAAACGGCTAAGTATGGACTTCGAGCAAGCCTAGATGATCAAGCATGGCTTTACTACTTCGAGCAAGGTCTTCAGAACCTTAAATGGTTGATTCTTCTAAGTTTTAAGGCTTCGAGCAAGCTACACTTCAACGAGCAAGAGTATTCTTCTATCTAGCATGGATTGCCAATCGAGTAAACAGCTTGATCATACAAGTTTTAACCAAGTGTCACGAGCTTAGGATGATCGAGCTCATGGAGACAAGCATGGATGCAATAAGAAGATGTCACGTGATCAAAGCAAGGACTTTGAGCACAGTTCAGTTCCCCGAGCAAGATTTACATCCGAGCATGCTAAAGATTGCTTAATAAGTCTAAGGATAAGACTAAAGACATCAAGAAGAATGAGCTTGCTTGATGGACTAGTTCAAGAAAAGAAAAGATTGGTCAAGAGGAATGAAGCTTACTGGAGGAGAATATCTTCACTGAAGATATTCTAAGTAAAGTATGCTCGAGGACATTCATCGAACATATCTAGCATAGTGAGTCTGCTCGAGCAAGATTGTTACCTTGCTCGAGGACTCAACACTTGTATTTATTTTGTCTTTCATTATGTAATGATTAGGAACTTCTAGAAGGAATGTCAGGGTCTATAAATAGGGTCCTAGGTTTCCATTTAGGGCACGGATAACGACGCACACAATACGAGAAACATTCCAAAAGAAAATTCTATTTGTTTCTCGTACAGCCGCCGCCGCCGTCATACACGAAACCCTAGACATTCCTTTCACTGTTGTATTAAATGATATATTAAATGCAGTGAATCTTTGTCTTTGAATATGTTTTTATTGATTATTTATTATCGTTTCGTATCCGCTATATCACACCTTCGTTCCCACTTGTTGGATATCCTGATTCCGCCGGGATATTCAATAGGCCTTTGGGTTACAGAGTCGTCGTGTTCTTGTCAACCTTTTTCTTAGGTTTCACCCGACTCTTGGACCTGACAAGTGGTATCAGAGCTTTGGAAGTTCGCTGAAGGCCACGGGACTGAAGGTTCGTGAAAAAGCTTGAAGCTTTACTTCGTTTTTCTGCTGTAAAATCCCAGATCTACTGAAATGGAAGACCAAGAAGTCTCTACCAACAAGATTCCTAGATTGCTTGGACAAGAAAATTTCATCAAATGGAAGGTGCTATTCGAAGCCCCTGTAAACTACAACAACCCAGACGGAAGCCACTGATTTGGACTTCTATCACGGACGGAAACTATGTTCCCTCAACAGCTCCGAACAACAATGCCACCGTTGAGCTAAATATGAAGAAACGGGACGATAAGGCTCTGTCTATGCTGAAGTTAGGTTTGTCTTGGTAGATACTGACAACCGTCAACCATCACAAAACTGCTAAAGAAATGTATGATGCAGTTATTGATATGTTTGAAGGAAATACTGAACTGAGATATCAAGAAAGTTAGACTGAAGCAACAGCTTGATAGGTTCAAGTTTAAGGATGAAGAAAGACTGAAATCAGTCTTGCAAAGGTTCATGGTGATTGTTAATGACATAAGAACAACTGACTTGCAGATCTCAGATTTCGAGCTAAACAAGAAGCTTTTGTCATCTTTATCTAGTGAGTGGTACACATCTAGCCAATTCATCAAGGAAAAGGTGAGTTTCCCCAACTTTAAGTTAGATGATGTAATTGCATTTCTCAAGGCTGTAGAACATGAGGTGATCAAAAACCACATGATTAGAGAAGATAAACCTAGTTTTCAAGTGAACAATGCTCTAGTAGCTCCTATGGGAAATCTCTCAATCAAGAATCAGCAGCCTATTGTTGAAGAGCCATCTGAGAGAAATTCAACTTGTGGTGGTCAGACAAGATTTAATGTTCAGCTAATAGAAGATGATGTGGCCTCAACAGCAAGTGGTAAGTCAGCATTTGTGTAGAACAACACAAATCAAGGAACAGACTACCAAGCTTTTTTCTCCATGTTTACTGAGTCATATCATGCCTTTGTGGCCAAGAATCTGATAAACACAAGCATTATGCAGGAAGATCTCGAACAAATAGATGCTGATGATTTAGAGGATATGGACATAAAGTGGCAGGCAACCATGTTGGGTGTAAGAAGCAAGAGATTATACAACCGAACTAGAAGATCATGCTTCAATGGACCGACTGAGAGAATAGGTTTTGACATATCTAAGGCAATCTGCTACAACTGTCAACAACCAGGACATTTTGCAAGAGAGTGCAACATGCCCAAGCAAGCTGGTAACCAAGTGAATCAGAATCTATTTTATCAAAATCAGAACCAGAACTTCCAGCATCAAAGAAATCAGATCACCAACCAAAAACCCTATCAAAATCAAAACAGACCCCAACAATAAACCTTTCAACCCCAAAGAAACAACCAACTGCAGATTCACACTAATTAGAATAGAGTTAATCAGAACAATGTAAATCAGGTTAGGGATCAAGGAAACGTTGCAGTGACTAGGGTTCCTCAGGATGGGGAGTTTGATTGGAGCAACCACGTAGCTGATATCGAGAAGGTGAATGTTGCCTTTTTGGCCAAAGTGCAGGACAAGCCAGAATCTTCAAATGCACAGGTACATTATGATATATTAATTCTGATCTTCTTCTTACAATTGATGAACTCAATCAGGAAGTTGAAAAGTGGAAAACTGAATGTGGAAAAAAGGAAGCATTCTTAAATGTGTACGAAGCATACAGAACCCAATCAAGAATGACAATTGACATTGAGGGTTTGAAAAAGCTGTATGCTGAAGAGAAGTTGAAAAATGCAGATTTTTTGATTCAAATGGAATTCTTGAAGAACCTTGTGTCTATAGGAAATATAGTGGGTTTTGTGGATAAAATGACAGAGGAAGAGAAGTACAAAAAGGTGCCACCACCTTTCTGTGATAGCTATCCACTGAAAGTAGACAAGGAAAGCAGGAATGAATATCTGAAACAATTCAAGAATGTGTTTGATGACAAGGCTGATTTTGTGAAACAGTATGATGATGTGATTGTGGATGAGAATTGAGAGTTTATAGTGAAACAGAATGAGGAACCAGAGATGAAGAAGAGTCCAAATAAGGAAAGTGAGAAAAAGAAATGGAGTGAATACTCTAGTGAAGAAAGTAATTGCAGTTGTGTCAGCACAAAATCATCTAAGGGCAAGAAGAAAAGGGGGTCAAGCAAGAAGAAAAATGAAAAGATTCCTCTTCTGCCAAAGATGACTGCAAAGTTGAAGAAGCACTATGAAAAGATAAGAAAAGAACATGTGGTGTTTGACATTTGTGCAAGACCACAGAAAGAAATCATTAAAAGAAATGAAGTGGCAATGAAATCTTTGTATGATCAGTCCCATCCCCCAATCTATCCAGTCTTCTCAAACCATGAACTATTTGATATTGGAGATGTGGAATATGTACCAATGAGAAGATTTGTTGTAGAAGAAGGTGGAAGCTGTTCAAGAACCCCATCCAAGTTGAAGCCTGTAATGTTTGTTAAAGAGAAATATCATCTGGAGCCTGATCCGAACAAACCAATCAAAATGGACTTCAGCAACTCTCAATGTCCAAAATCATCCCTAGGCTTTGATTTCCCCAAACCAAGTGACAGAATTAAAAATAAGCAATTGCTTGAAGACATGGGGAGCTATGCCAAGGTCTGGTGCAAGAAGTGTGATGCCTATGGTCATCACACTGACTCTAGCTGGTTTGAAGAGGAAGAGTTTGTAGTTACTGATGTCGTTTGTGGATTTGACATGAAAGGATACAAGGAGATGTATCAAAGATACCTGAATGAAGAGAAGAAAAGTTCAAGTGATGAAGAGAATAGATCAGTCTTGGAAAAGAGACTGAAACAAGTGTTGAAAATCAAGGATGATACAAAGGTATCAAGCAAACCTGCAAAGAGCAATAGGTTAACTGATAAAGGAAAGGAAAAGATTAGACTTGGTGTTCTGAATGGAGATGAAAAATTCTTGATGAAATAGGGTTATGAACCAAGAGTGTTTCAATGGAAGACTAAGAAGGAGTTGATTGAAAAGAAAGACTATGTGATTGAGCAAATTGAAAACATAACCATATCACAAGTTGTGAAAGTTGGGTCAAAAATAGACTCAGAAGAAGAATGTGAAGTAGTCTACGAAGACCCACTTCGACTTCCAATTCCAACTCCTGATGAATCTTCACCTGAAACTAAATTACAAACTGATGCAGTTTGAAACTCAGAATCCAACTGATTCTTTTTTGTGTGTATGTGCAGGAACAGTCCTTGAACAGTAATAACTTATGGTAAATGGACAGTGGATGTTCCAGGCACTTGACCTGTGACAAGAGTGCACTTATCAATTATGAAAGAAAATATGAAGGGACAGTCGCCTTTGGTAGTGATGAAAATGGAGGGAAGATTGTTGGAAGAGGAACACTTACCAATGGGAAGGTATCCTTTGAGAATGTGCTGCATGTTGAAGGACTACAATACAATCTTCTCAGCATTTCTCAAGTCTGTGACAAAGGGTAAAAAGTGGCCTTCAATGATGAACATTGCCTAATTCTAAAGCCAGAGTTTGTGATTCCAACTGAGATGATCATGATGATGGCTCCAAGAAATGGTAACCTCTAAGAACTGAGAATGAATACTGCTACATCTAGAGGTGGTTCATGCATTGTTTCCAAAGCCACTGAAAATGAGACCAAGTTGTGGCATAGGAAGATGTGTCATGTCAACTTGAAGAACATGAACAAGCTAGTGAAAGGTGAACATGTTGTTGGCCTTCCCACAAGAGAATTCAAGCTTAAAGAAAAATGCACATCTTGTCTCAAAGGGAAACAACATAAATCCTCACATAAGAGCAAAAGGATAAACACATTTGATGAGGTCTTTGAACTACTTCACATGGATCTGTTTGGTTCAGTGAGTGTTCCAAGTATTAGAAAGAAGAGATACTACTTGGTGATCACAGATGATTACTCAAGATTTACTTGGGTATATTTTATGGGCAGCAAAGATGAAACCCCAGAATTGATCAGAACCTGTGTGCTGAAATTTGAAAATCAGCTTGAAAGGAAGGTGAAAGTCATTAGAAGTGACAATAGGATATAATTCAAGAATGGAATAATGGAAGAATTCTGCACTTCTAATGGGATATTTCAACAATACTGTGCACCTAGAACTCCTGAGCAAAATGGTGTTGCAGAAAGAAGAAACAGAACATTAATTGAAGCTGCAAGGACCATGATTACTGATGCAAATCTGCCAGTCACTTTCTGGGTAGAAGCAATCAACACTGCATGTTATGTGCAGAACAGGGTTCTACTAAATAAGGCTCAAAATAATACTTCATATGAGGTTATCTTTAATAGAAAGCCTTATGTGAAGTTCTTACAGCTTTTTGGATGTAGATGCTCACTGTTGAATATAAAGGACTATCTGGACAAATTCCAATCAAAATCCTTGGAATGTTTCTTTATAGGATACTCATCTCATTCAAAGGCTTACAGAGTCTATATGAAGGAGCACATAGTGGCCATTGAGTCTTCAGACATCATATTCAATGAAAACCACTTTAACAATGTTGAAGGTCCCAAATGGCTTTTTGACTTGGAGAAGATGATCAAGTCTTTCAAAATTTATAATGAAGATATGGATGACAGCATGTACAGAACCAGCTTTGAAGACAAAGGAAAACAACCATTGGTGCAAACTGTTGCTCCTAATCCAAATGGATTTAACTATGAGAGAAGCAACCAAGAAGCTGCTGAAGTTGAGATGAATGGACAAGATGTTGCAGTTGAAGTCTCTAATGAAGGTCCAAGTGATGTGGAAAGTGAACCAATTCTAACAACCTGCTCAGCGTGAAGGGATAAATCAATTTGAAGACAGGTTTTAGTCTTTGTTTGACTCTCTACAAATTGAGTCAAATGTAGCATCATCATCAGAGATTAATCAAATTCAAGAAGCTGATGAAACTCAAGAGAAAAATGGAAGTGAAACTACTGAGTTCAATATGACCAATCTTGAGACAGAAGTGTCAGCACAACAATTGGTGCAAACTGCCTCTTTTGAAAGAAATCACCCCGCAGAGAATATCATAGGAGACTTGCATGAAAGAGTGACAAGAAGTTCTTCTAAAAAAGCAAACATCTGCCTGTATGCTTGCTTTCTATCCCAAGTTGAACCAAAAACCATTAATCAAGCTTTAAAGGACAACAGCTGGGTAGAAGCTATGGAGGAAGAGTTGGCTTAATTCAGAGACTTACATGTATAGGACTTAGTTGACAAGCCTAGAGGCAAGTATGCTATTGGAACAAAATGGGTGTTTAGGAACAAGAAAGATGAAAGGGGTATAGTGATCAAGAACAAATCAATATTGGTGGCTCTAGGATGATTACAAGAAGAAGGAGTGGACTTTGAAGAAGTTTTTGCTCCAGTTGCAAGACTAGAAGCTATCAGGATCTTTCTGGCATATGCAGCATCAATGAATATTAAACTTTATCAACTTGATGTGAAGTCTACATTCTTATATGGAAATATTGAGGAAGAAGTTTATGCCACTCAACCTCTAGGATTTGAAGATCCAGTTCACCCCAACAAGGTTTATAAACTCAGCAAAGCATTGTATGGACTGCATCAAGCGCCAAGGGCCTGGTATGATGAATTGTCAAATCATCTGTTGGACAATGGCTTCTGCAGAGGAGCTATTGACAAGACCCTATTCTATAAAAGATGGAACAAGGTTCTACTGCTATTGCAAGTGTATAAATGTGCAAGGAGTTTGAGCAAGTGATGAAATCCAGGTACAAGATGAGCTCAATGGGGGAAATGAATTTCTTCCTTGGACTTCAGGTGCAACAGAAAGCTGATGGAATTTTCATTAATCAATCAAAGTATGTACAAAAGATTCTTAACAAGTTAAAGTGACAAGACTTCAAGACAGTGTTTACACCAATGGACACACATGAGAAAATGGTACCTGATGAGAAGGGGGAGCTGGTGGACCAACATGAATATAGGGCCCAAGATAAGATCACTGATGTATCTTACAACATCTAGGCCAGATATTATGTTTGCTATGTGTGTCTGTGCTAGATTCCAAGCTAACCCCAAGGTCTCACATATGCTAGCAGTTAAGAGGATCTTCAGATATCTCAAGGGAAAACCAGATTTGGGGATTTGGTATCCAAAGAACTCTTCCCTTGACTTAATGTCATACACTGATAGTGACTATGATGGTTGCAACATGAGTAGAAAATCAACCTCAGGAGGATGCCAGATTCTAGGGAACAGGCTAGTGTCTTGGCAATGCAAGAAGTAAACTACATTGTCAATCTCTACTGCTGAAGCTGAGTACATTGCTGCTTCTGCCTGCTATGCACAGGTTCTATGGATTCAAAATCAACTGCTGGATTATGTTCTGAATTTCTTACTTACCTCTATTTTAATTGATAATATTGCTGCTTTGTTTATTGTTAAGAATCCAGTCCAACATTCTAAGACTAAGCATATTAAAATTAGACATCATTACATTAGGGACTGTCAGGAAAAAGGTTTAATAGAAATGAAAAGGGTAGACACATCTGATAATTTGGCTGATTTATTCACCAAACCTTTAGATAAAACCAGGTTTCATTTTCTGTTAAAATGCCTAGGAATAATAAATGCAGATGAAGTTTGATTTAGGATGTGTGCTTGAGGTGTGTACTGCTTATCCTTGTTACTCTCTTTGAATGTTTGCATGATGATTTGCTATGCTTAACTGATTATTCTAATTGCATGAATCATGTATGTAACTGTCTCTGTGTGAAAATTTTGTTAAAAACTGTTAATTACAGCTTTTGGTACTTTGATCTCTGCTTGCATGATTCATTTATGTGATTTTAAGTACTTCGAGCATGAATTTGTGCTTGATATTGTGCTTGTTGCTCCTCGAGCACAAGCAAAAGTACTTGGAAGACCTTTCTAAGTCAATCGAGCATAGAAGTCATTGCTCAGTTGCTCGAGCTTAGACTCTTGTCTTGAAAAACTTTCCAAGTATTTCGAGCATGACTCTTTGTCTAATGGGGTGTTTGGTGTTCTTCGAGCACAGACAAACCATACTTGAGATTTCTCAAGTAATTCGAGCACAAATGTTGTGTTACTACTGGTCGAGCATGGACATGTGCTCTGGAAAACTTCTAAGTATTCCAAGCACAAGTCTACTGCTCGAGCATGAAGTTATGCCTTTCGAGCACAAGAACTGAAATGATAGATTTTAAAGTTGCTCGGTAGACTTTCGATTATGCTCGATGAATTTCTGAGCATGCTCGACAGACTTATGTGTTGATTTGTTTGTTATATGCTATCTAATTGAATGTGTTTGACATTGGTTAAGTGTGTGCTTTTTAAATTTGCTTAAATGACATCACTGCTTTTCAAAATCAATCCTTAAAATGAATTTTCCAAAAGAAATGATTTTTGAAATTGTGAAATAATTTTAACTAAGCAACACTGTTTTTGGTGATCTCATATGAGATATGATAAGATTATCCAGTTATAAGCTTTAAAGAAGCTTAAAAGTTTTTGGATAGAAATAGTATCCAACCTTTGGGAAGTGATAGAAAGTTGTTTAGGATAACCAACCCATAGATTATAAGTTTAAAAGGCTTTGAGTACACTCATTGGAATTGTATGGTAACTTTCCATAATCTGTAGTTGTCATATGTGATATAAATCTAAATCTGCTAAGTCTGATGTGGTGAACCATTAGAAGATAAGGTATGCTCTCTATCATATCTCTCCGAATGATAGGCAGAAAGGTAATTATCCAATCTTACACGAGCCTGTTGGTGTCTCTGGTATAACAAAATATTTACAAAGTATTTGAGCAGATATAAATTATTGCTATATAGCAAATTTATCAAAAGAAAAGAAAAAGAAAGTTATTGAAAAGTATAAAAAGCTTAAAAAATAGTATAAAGAAATAAGTAGTCTGATATCATGACTTAAGGGGCACTAAGGGAACTACATGGGCGGGGCGTCCAAACAAGTCCTAAACACCCTGAATGTAACACATGTAAGTCCGGATGGCATGTAAGTCCAACGTTCAACCTTATAGTCTGTTATCTAAATATATATATATATATATATATATATATATATATATATATATATATATATATATATATATATATATATATATATATAAACTGCTCATTAATACTAAAAACAATTTTGACCAAGGCATCAGGGGGTTGAAGTCAATTCGGGGTGATTTGGAGAAAGCTAAATAAGCTTTGAGAAGAGATTAGAGGCAACCTAAAAATATAGTGATAATCATTCCTAACTTATGCTTTAATTGAGTCTTAAATGTATCACAGAAAGCAATGACCATTATGCTAAGTTTACCTGCTGTCAACCTGACTCAAGTCATAATAACACTGACCATGAAGTGGTGTGACCTTGCCTTAAATAGTCTGATCCCATGTTGAGATCTTTCTATGAAATTGTTTTCATTAAATTGTTTTCAATAGAATATTCAATTTGAATTTGATCTCTTATTTCAGCTTAAACAAATTGCTTAGTTCGGCTCACTGTTCTGAAAGGATTATCTGTTATGAAAAATTTGCAAATCAATTGAAAAAATTAATTAAGTGTTTCGAGCAAAGAAACATTGCTTGCTTGTGTGATAACATTGCTTCGAGTATGATGTCTAACTTGTATGATTCATCGATGTGTTTCGAGCATGAATGTTACTTTCGAGCATACTGATGATCTGAAAAATTGCTATTAAGAGTTTCGATCATGCATCTTACTTTCGAGCACCTGCTATGATATTAAAATTAATGTTTATATGTTTCGAGCATAGAAGTGTGCTACACACTTAGGCATGAGGGTTCGAGCTTAAGAACTTAATGGATCAATTTGTTAAGTACTTCGAGCAATCTTGTATGCTAGACCCTTAGGTTATGTGTTCGAGTACAGGCATAGGAAGGATTCAATCTGCTAAGGCTTTCGAGCATAAGGATACATCGAGCACACTAAGCTGTAGTAATCTAAGTGAGTCGAGCAAATATTACAACACTGCTAAGAATGCATCTCGAGCATAGGTTATTGTCATGATAGATTTCTAAGCGTCTCGAGCATGATGTATTGTCGAGTATGGTTAGATTACAGGTCTCTCAGGCATATATATTTTGATTAAAGTTTGACAAGTACTTTCGAGCACACTACCCCTCGAGTATGACTCAATACTTAAGCATGTAATATGATCATTAAACATTTGGCTAAGGCATCGAGCATAAGTCTATTCGAGTACACTATCTCGAGTATACTAGTGCTCAAGAGCATTATATTCCAAGTACGTCGAGCAAAGTTTGTACTTTGTACTCGAGTACAGTGGGAGACAGCTGTTCATTTGGCTGTATGCTCGAGCAAGGGAGGTACATTAAATTTGAATTAAATGACAACTGTCGTGCACTAGACGACAAAAGGAGGTACTGTACTACCCAAACGTTAGGTATAAAAGGGGGACTTAGAAACTTTTTCACACATTTCTTCTTCTTTCTCTTAAACCTAGACGCAAAACCCTCTTGCTTGTGCTTTTCCCTGCTTGCTCGCATACTCTTTTACTTGCTCGATTATACTTCGAATACAACCATTAGCTCTGTTTCGACTTTGGTAAGACATCATTGTTAGATAATCGTCACACTGATTTCGAAATTAGGGTTTCTGATTGATTTACGGACTAATTGTTTACTTGTTTTTGCAGGTACGCATATTACTATGGAACAGGTTATTGAAGAAGCTATTATCATCTACCTATCCTCGAATATTAGTTTTGCAATTGTGTGTACTGACATATTTTTCTTATTTTGCAGAACTGATGGCCTTAAAATTCGAGAAGAGGCACAACATGTGCGCTCAGTTAGAGCTTGATGATGATAACAGAGAGTTGGAACACATGATTGTTTTTCTAAGAAACTCCAACTTAAGAGTAGCTCTTACCGAGAGCCCCACAATTTACAGAAACCATATCTCGGATTTTTGGGGTTCAGCGACTTATGTCAACGATGTTAACGGGGAGAGGATTGAGGCCTCTATTTTAAATCATGATGTTGAGATTACAGAAGCCTCAATAAGGGCTGCTGCATTAGAACTAAATGACAATTTTAATGCTCAGCCATCCTACTCAGTCCCAAGATTATTAAGAGTCTTTCAAGAGACTATGGGTTATCAAAGCGGTGTGAAGGACGGACAGTTCCAAAAGGGGAGTTTTCCATTGATATACCATTTCCTGATCCACCATGTCATCCAGTCTTTATCTCCAAGGAGAGGGACTTGGACACTCTTAAGCAGGGAATTGGGCACTATTACTGTAGCAATTTTATATTAGCAGCCCTTCAATGTATCAAAATTTATCTTCCAAGGATTAGTGTCAAATGCAGAGAAGGAAGTAAATCACAGGTTCCATATGTATCCAAGGTTCCTGTAGATTTTGATAAACCGATTATTGCCAGATCTTCAAAGAACAGGGGAGATTTTGAGATTACAAGATCCCAATATCTGCAAGAGAATAAAAGATGCAAAGAGCAAGTTTGAAGATAATAATGATTGGGACGTTCTCCTAAGGTTGCTTGTGCCGGCTCTAGGTGCTATTGATGTGCCTAGAACCCCTGGTAACAGTGATAATGAAGAGGATGATGATGTAGATGATGATGGTGCAGATGAGGATAATGATCAGAATGATGAAGGGGACAACGGTCCAGATGGTGATAATGTTGTGGTTGTGGGTAATAATGATGACACTCAAGAGGTTGCTGGTGATGTGCCTATGATTGAACAATCTACTCATGAAGGAGATGGTGCAGAACTGGAGATTAATGATGAAACTGATGAATAGGTTAAGGGTCCAAGCAACAAAGCTACTGAACCAATGGACGACGATGTGTTTGTAGCAAATGTTCTATCAAATGTTATTGATACCATTAACAAGATAACTCCACCAGATTTACCACCACCGGAGATATACAATGATGACACAGACTCTATTGAAGTTGATGATGGCAATGAAATTGCGTCTTCCTCACCTGCTGACGTAGGTTGTCGCAGTTTACTTAAAAACAATTAATTAAAGACTTAAATACTTATAACTAGTACGGGTAAGTAAGGTCATCTCCACAGGTACTCATGGAAAGTGCTAATTTAATATTAGTAAATTAATTATTAAACTAAGGCAGACAGACGATGTCAAGCGGTTTTTAGAAAAAGATTAAAACTAACAATTACTTTAAACGATTTGTAAATAATATTAATAAAATTCATTCTAGGTTCAGTTAATGTGACATTCAACTTAACCCCAGATTCGATTATACTAATTACGCAGTAATTACTAAACCTAGTAGTTGGATTGTGATGTCAAACGATACCCTAAACGAATTGATGACACAATGAAACTTGGTTTACCTAATCACCAACTTATGTTTGTTAAAACCAATTAAGAGACAATATTTGAAGATAACTAATCAATGACACAAGAGCTTAAACCCTAAATGTTGATGAACACAACCAAACAAATAATGCATTAATTAATAATCCCAAACACAAATTGTTTAAATAATTAATCACAATTTAAGCAAGACTAAGGCAATAACTCAATGAAGCTCATAAACATTAAGCATACGAATCTGATATGAAGTTAAAACACACAAAAACCTACCCTAGAATGAACAAGAAACTTAGCCAAGAATCGACATATCGATTATATCACTTATCTTGATGAACATGCAATCCCGAGATAGACCGGAAGCCTTGGAATTATGGAAGATTGTCCTAAGCAGCCTCTTTTGCCTCTGGAAGTCGTAATTTTCCGAATGGGGAGGTTAAGGGGTTTATATAGGGCAAGCCTAAATTTTTGGCCGACTTAAGCATCTTCGTGTATCGCGAATATGTAAGGGATGCTTCTTCGCGTATTGCGAAGGACAAATTAGTCGCGGCTGAATTCCTGCAACTTTGCGTATCGCGAAGTTGCCCTTCTTTGCATCTTTGCGTATCGCGAAGATTGTCAGATTTTTCTCTTTTCTTTTCTTTAATGCCTCGTGATACGTGCATGTCCAATCTTTCACTTCTCGATCTTCATTCCAAGACCGTAAATATCCTCGTTAAGCTCCATAGCTTCCATTATCCTGAAAACACATAAACAATGCTTGAAGTACCAATGTTCATTCGATTATTTAACTAAATATAACTAATTAATATACAATAATAACTAACTTTTACCCAACCATCACATCCCCACACTTATCCTTTTTCGTCCCGAAAAAGATTTTGCAATGGAATCAGAATCATAAACTATTCTCAAAATACTTTATAGATTATCTTAATTAAGCACCAAGAACACACAAAAAAAAACCACGATTGCGACCCACGCCTAAATACTTACCAGGAAAAATAAGGTGCGACAGTTTTATTAATTCATATGATTAAAATGGAACCCGCACCTCAAAGCCCTGAAGCCGCCTTACCATGCTTCATTATAGTTTTACCGAACTAGGCCACCCCAACTTGACTTAAACCTTAAAATTAGACGATCAAAATTTTGCACATTTGTACAATTTTTCAAGCCCATATGTAATAGCTAAGACAATCTTGGATATTTTTATCGAAACCAACCCCAAACTTAAGTATTAAAGTCTACCAAAATGGCCATTAGATATGATTAAGGTGCAATTAGGTAACCAACTAGTAAATAGCCCCCACTACATGACATACCCCGTTATCAAGCAATACCCCGAAGTCCATCACCATATGTGAGTAGGCACGAATTCATCTGTAGGGCTTACATATGACGTGTCCTGTGTGGTCCGTTTCTTAATGGTAATGAGACGCGAGCATGGGGACCCCATATGACTAATAGCGTGGATGATCAAGTCAGTAGTGAATTTGTACTTTGAAAGCACCTTTTGTGATCATGTTTATTGATTTATGAATTGGCAGATAAACTGTGGGTTTGCTCTTTTTAAGCTTTTTTAATATGAATAAATCCACTTAGGATTTATGCATACCAGATGATAAACCGCATACCAACCCATGGTCTCCGTTCCCCGGGGCATCCCATCAATACAGGATTTAAGGCCATAAAACCATACGCCTATGAAGCGTTAGCCACTTAACTAGCAGTTTTTTCATTTATGTTTATATCAAGCCATTTAGCATACTCTAATGTTAAGCCTATCCAACCATTGTACTCTAGACTATTCATATTAAAATATATTTTTGGTGATCAAATCTAATAGAAAGGCTTGCGTATGGCTTAATCTTTCATTCCAGTCCTTACACATGCTTAGCTAAACAAACAAAACCCTGAAGGCGTTTCCCACTAAAAATCAAGCATTCAAAGTTCAATTAAGTCAACAACCAAATTATCCTTCCATTCTCAAACTAAGCCTACCAACACATCTCAAATTACGTGTGTTCTCGTTTTTTTTCTCTATTATTATATAATAATTTTGAAAAATAACCCCCGATTTTTCTATCATTTCCCATTATTTGTGCAAAAATCTTAATTCAAGGAACATAAAACTTTTTAAATTTCAATTTCTCCCCCATCCCCACACTTGAGGCAAACATTGTCCTCAATGTTTAAAAATTTAAGACATAAAATAGGAACGGGGTTAAAATTCACTTCAACAATTTTAAAATCGGGCCTAATGTGATGGTGGTTATTTATTATACATTTATACAATTACACTTTTAATACAAAAACTAGTAAAATAAAGAAGGTTATGAAAACAAAATCACCTGATAGAAAATAAAACTCTCATGTGCAAGTCTCGTGCCCTCGGTGATCTCTCGGTGAACTTAACTCCTCAACTCTCAAAAGAAAATCTGCAAACTCTCAAACATGTAGAAGCAAGCTTCACACAAATGTTAAAAATATAGGTCTTTTAAACCGTTTGCAAAAACCATTAATTTTAAATTACCAATCAAGATTAATTCATTTCATAACCAAATTTGTTTAACGAGTAAAAATGTTAAAAGACCTAACTCACTTTCGTAGGAATCACGGTTGCATTTAGCGTATGCAACAAGCCCTTTAAACCCCTCGGTAGCTCGGGTGGACGAGTATGGTCTCGTGAGGGTTTATAGTGAACTACGTCCACAAAGTTCAACTACAAAATATACACAAACGACCACCCATAAGAATAATTCCCATCAAGTGTCCAACCAAACCACCCATAAGCAAAATAATAATAATATCAGTACAACCCATAAGATAATGAAAACATAATAAAATAAAATAAACCCAAAACATTGATCAGGACGGTTGCTTCCATCAACTCCTACTCCTCGTCAGTATCCTCCTAGTCATTATCATCACCATCTCCACCAGCTCCTGATCCTCTAGCACCTGTATAATAAAAATCACTCGACCCATACTGTCCATAACTGCTATACCCAGATCCTCCAACACCATAACCACTAGCCCCACCATATCCACCAGCTCCTGCTCTATACACATGTCTAGCACCAAACCCATAACCACCCATGTCAAAGCCACCAGTAGTAGGTGGCGGCGGCTGCAAAGTACCTGGCAGTGGAATATGCCAGTGATAAAACATGGTTCTGAAATAACTCCGCAACTCATCTCTGTACTCTCTGAACTCGTCTCGATAGCCATGCAATTCATCCCGTATTTGCAATTGTTGCTCAAACATGTAGTCTAAGGTCATGGGCTGCGGATGCCGTGGCGGTGGTGAACTCAACTGTCGTTTCCAACGTGGCAGGGCAGGTGGCCTCTCCACACCGTGGCCACTCTAACTACCCTATGCTATCGCATCCGCCATCCGCGGCGGAACACCATAAGTCATAATGCCCGCTTTTTGTGAATCGTCAAGCGTCACAACATCAGTATTCGGACCCTCCATAAAATACTCCGGATAACGTCCAAATACACCCAAAGACTGAGCAGTCCTCATGATCATGGGCCCCAACGCCAACTGAGTCGTGGCCACACTCGCTCTCCGACCACCCCTATCAAATGAACTCAACAACAATGTAGCCAGATTCACATTCATACCTCCAATCATGGACATCAAACACATCAAATCAAGATTATTCCATTTATCTTTCCCCGAATGTCGTCCCGTGAATGTAGAAGCAATCACCCTGTGTAAATACCGGTGTAGTGGGTCCCGAATTTGTGAAGCAACAACACTAGTCGAATGATCACCATCACCAATGGTCCTCCAAAACGTAGCCAAGTCAGTCGTCAAGATCCATTGGGGCCGAGAAGGAGTCGACCATGTGGTAAACCCCCTATTACTCTCCCGAAACTCGGGAGTCTCAACCTCGTGTGCCCCCATACAAACCCGCAATTACCGCAAACCTAGGCACCATAAATTGAAACAACTCTCTTCCAAACGCAAAACTAACCGCGTATGGCTCATCAAAATCTTTTGGATTATACCTGAAAGTAGAGTAAAATTCGTAAACCAACTCCTCGTACTGTGTCTGCTCAAATCTCAAAATATCTCTCCAACGTCCCGGTAACAACCTATTAAGTCTCGAAACTTGACCAATAGCTTCCAACACTTCCGAATCAAACGCACGGTCTCGGAAGATCTCCAAATCGCAAATCTGTCTAAACAACTCATACTCGGGAGTACCGGGGAGAAACCGTAGAATGATGTGATCCTCATATTATCCCCCAGTAATATCCTCGACCGCGGCCCCAAAAACCACGATCTCGGGAACAACGTATCTGATCGGTGCGCGCGTGTACTGCTGAGAAGTATTGTCAAACATCTGTTATTGTTCTGACCGTTTCCTTGACATCTGTAAATAAATATACCAAGTAAGTCCGGGCGACAACCGTATAGCATTTCGGTCGCGGTTGTCCCTAATAATCTAAATTATAATAAAAATTATTATTATTTATTTTTTTAACCTTTTTTTTTAACTCAACAAATAGAGACTCAAACTAAATTCCTCAAAATCGCATGTGCACAACGTGACATAATCATACTGACAAGATAACCAACAAACCGACAAATACTTGTCGCTTTCAAAAACTTTTTACAATCTTACTTTGTCGGAAAAATTCCCATCATTCAAAACACACAACATCATCGACGTCTTGGCAAACTACCGTCCCAAACTCACAAACTTTGGATAAATCTTTTTCAAACTTCGACTCGAAAACTCGCCGGAAAATTATTCCAGTGATCCAAACTCTTTCGAAAACACTATCATTCATTAAAATCGTCACACAATTCCCAAAATCCGGCCAGAACATCAATAATCCGGTAAACCCATCCCGGAAAATCCGACATCAATTAACCACAAAAATACTATACCCGTCATTCCCGACCACAAACAAACCCCCTATAACATGCATTCATTAACCCTAAGCAATCTGTGATACTTGATTCAAACTAGAAACAAACCAATTGCAAACGAAATTAAATACATACCTTTCAATCGGATCACGATACACGATGAAAATACACGAAAATAGTGACGGTGGTGGCCGGCGACGGTGGTGACAGGGGTGGTGGCGGTCGGATTTTGTTTGTGTGAATAGGGTAAGGATAAGAAATATATGGTGAAAGTGATGGGGAAATCAGACTTTTATAAAAAATTTTCGTCAGATCTATGCATCTTCGCGTATCGCGAAGATGCAAGTTTGACCGTTGACTCATTGACTTTGACTGGTGTTTTACTTTTCGCGAAGATGCAAGGCAAAGTCAGCAACAATTTTTTATCGGTTTTCAGCTTTAAAATATTAATCTTTTAAGTGTTATTCGAGATGATTTCCACCGCCACCCCGCTTCTGTCGCCACATATCAATCACCTACGTACCTGGGTCTCCCTCTAGCGACGCATGTGCTTACCAACTTCTCTCCAATGCTAATCATCATGTCGCTTCCCCACGCTCGATGTTTGCTCCACACTGCACGATTTGAGGAAAATACATAGCTAACTAGACTCAATATACAAGAATACAACTTACAAATTCCGGGTTGCCTCCCGGTTAGCGTTGAATTGAATGTCTACAGCTCGACATTCCTTGGTTCCTTAATCAACCGAGTATGTCAGCTCTTTCGCCAAAAAGCAAACTTCCAACTCGTGTATCTCTTTGTTCAAATCCGCATCCTCCAAATAGGGCTTCAACCAATGACCATTCACCACTTGCCTCAGATGATCATCAAAATCTTCACCGAATTTTCTAACTCTCTTGACTTGATACTGTCCCGTCCACTTGCTCTTCAACTTGCCCGGGAAAAGCTTCAATCTCGTGTTGTACAACCACACTCGCTGCCCCTCCTCAAACGTCCTTCTTCTTAAGCATCGTGAACTCTCTTCATCTTGTCTTTAAATGCGGACGCACACTCATAAGCTTCATCTCTCAATTCTTCCAACTCGCATATGTTCAACTTCCTTTGCTTACCTGCACACTCATAGTCTAGATTAATATTCTTAACCGCCCATAGTGCACGATGGGCTAGCTCGACAGGTAAATGACAATGTTTTCCATAAACCAACCGATAAGGGGTGGTTCCAATAGGCGTTTTATAAACGGTCCGGTAAGCCCATAAAACAACATTTAGTTTATTTGACCAATCCTTCCGATCGGGCCTTACCGTCTTTTGTAAAATATCTTTGATTTGCCTATTAGAAACCTCCAATTGCCCACTCATTTGAGGGTGATATGGAGTGGCAATGAGGTGGTTTACGACACACCGTTTAAGTAGTTTGCCAAAATAAAAGTTTTTGAAATGTGAACCCCCATCACTAATGATAACGCGGGGGACACCAAAACTTGAAAAAATATTAGACTGGACAAACTTACAAACAACGGTATGGTTATTCGTCTTTGTGGCGATTGCTTCTACCCATTTAGACACATAATCGACCGCCACCAAGATATAAAGATTACCAAAAGAATTAGGAAATGGGCCCATTAAATCAATCCCCAAACATCAAATATGTCGACAACGAGGATTGGTTGCATGGGCATCTCGTCCCTCTTTGAAATACCCCCATCTGCTGGCATCTAACATAATTCATCACAAATGCTGCTGCATCCATGAATATAGTAGGCCAATAGAATCCGCATGCAAGCACTCGATTTCCTGTCTTCCTGCCGCTGAAATGGCCTCCACAAGGTGATGAATGGGCATGATACAAAACACTCCGCATCTCTTCCTCCGGTATGCACCGCCTCATTACTTGATCTGCTCCGACTCTAAACAAATCCGGATCTTCCCATGCATAGTGCTTTACCTGCGAGAGGAAGTGTTGCTTCTTCTTCTTTGGCCAAAACTCCGGAATTGTATCTGCAACAAGAAAATAAATAATGTCAGCATACCATGGCAAAGTTGAAACAGAAAACAATTGCTCATCCGGGAAAGACTCATTGATGGCCCTCTCGTCTTTCTCCTCTTCTTCTTGTCCCACATGTCTTGACAAATGATCCGCTACCACATTTTTGCTTCCTTTCTTGTCGCGGATCTCCACATCAAACTCTTGGAGCAATAAAATCCACCTGATCAATTGCGGCTTCGCGTCCTTCTTCTCCATCAAATACTTGACTACGATGTGATCTAAAAAAACAATAACCTTGCTCCCCCAAATGTAAGATTGAAACTTATCAAGTGCATATACTACGGCGAGCAACTCCTTTTCCGTAGTGGTATGATTAATTTGAGCATCGGAAAGGGTTTTGCTTGCGTAGTATATGGCAACGGGCTTCTTATCCACCCGTTGACCCAACACAGCACCGACCGTGTAGTCACTTGCGTCACACATAATTTCAAATGGAAGTGACCAATCTGGTGACAACAAGACCGGGGCTTCAACCAATTTGTTTTTTAAGACATTAAATGCATTAAGACACTCTTCGTTAAAAACAAATGGTACATCTTTTAAAAAAAAATTACACAACGGTTTAGATATGACACTAAAATTCTTAATGAACCGTTGGTAAAAACCGGCATGACCCAAAAATGCCCTTATCCCTTTTATATTAGTAGGTGGCGGTAAATTAGATATGACTTGGATTTTTGCCCGGTCAACCTCAATCCCCCTACTTGAGATGACATGTCCCAAAACTGTCCCCTCTTGAACCATAAAGTGGCTCTTTTCCCAACTTAAGACCAAATTCGTTTTCACACATCTTTTTAAAACTTTAGTTAATTCATTTAAGCATTTTTCAAAAGATGAACCGAAAATCGAGAAATCGTCCATAAAAACTTTAAGTGAATCCCCGACCATATCTGAAAAGATACTCATCATACACCTTTGAAAGGTGGCCGGGGCATTACACAAACCAAAAGGCATTCGCCTAAATGTGAAAGTACCATATGGACATGTGAAAGTGGTCTTATGTTGGTAATCGAGATGAATAGCAATCTGATTTTACCCCAAATAGCCATCAAAAAACAATAAAATTTTTGACCTGCAAGTTTCTCAATGATTTGGTCAATGAACGGCAAGGGAAAATGGTCCTAAGATGTTGCTGCATTCAGCTTTCTATAATCAACACAAATCCGCCACCCGGTTACCGATCGGGTGGCGATCTCCTCACCTTTCCCATTACTGGTTATCTGAATACCCGCCTTCTTTGGAACTATTTGTGTCGGACTTACCCATGTGCTATCTGAGTTCGAAAAAATGATACCCGCGTCCAACCACTTCAAGACCTCCTTCTTCACTACCTCACGCATGTTTGGATTCAACCTTCTTTGTGCATCATGAGCGGGTTTTGCCTCGAAATCGGTGATGATCTTATATATGACAATGGATGGGCTGATCCCTCTCAAATCTGCTATCGTCCAACCATTAGCCGCCTTATGCTCTCTCAAGACTACCACCAACGCCTTCTCTTGCTCATCTTCCAAATTTGCAGCGATGATGGCTGGTAATGTCTCTCCCTCTCCCAAAAACACGTATTTCAGGTGTTTCGGGAGCTCCTTCAATTCAACAGTCGGTGGACTCTCCAATAATGGTTTCAACTTTGAATCGATCTTATCGGGCAACCGCTCCACCTGCTGAGACCATGGCGGTTTCCCAATACTTGCCGCATACAGCTCGACTTCTCTTTCTTCTTCTTGTAACTACAAGGCATGCTCAACTGTTTTCCTGCAACCAATAGCACACTCCTCTGTGGACTCATCCTCACTCCCGTGAGGGTTCAACCCGTCAATGACTTCAGCCGCGAAGCATTCGTCACTCACCAGAGGGTTAGACACGTTTGGAAACACATTAAGCCGAAGATTCTTATTACCAAAGCCATGTCCACTACCCCAGTTCTACAATTAATCAAAGCATTTACGGAGGCCAAAAAGGGGCGATCGAGAATTACGTTCGGTTGCTATTTCCGGTCAACTGTCACGTAGTCTAGAACCAGGAAGTCGACCGGGTAATAAAAATCTTCTATCATCACAATCATATCGGTCACGAATTCCCTAGGAAGCTTGAGTATCAAATCAGCCAACACCATGGTGGTGTCGGCTTTTCTAAGTGGACCAAAGTCGTACTGGTCATACAAGCTTCCCGGGAGGATACTCACCCCAGCCCAAGATCTAACAACGCTCTAGTCATTTTAAAATCACCCACTTGAATGGGTATAATTGGCGTTTCCGGATCTTGTAGCTTGGGTGGGAGGATACCCGTCAAAACCGAGCTCACATTTGCAGTTAAGTCAACTTGTTTAGGTAACTTGTGAGTTCGTTTTTGAGTACACAAGTCTTTTAAATATTTAGCATATGCCGGGACTTGTTTAATTGCATCTATGAGGGGTAAATTAATTTTTACTTGTTTAAAGATTTCCCACATTTCTTCGTGTTGTGGGCCCCTCTTTCTAAGTGTCGACGAGGTCTCGGGATTCACCAATGCCCGAGGAAATGGAAAGGTTTTACTCGTTGAACCTGTCTCCTTGGCGGTTGGTGTTCCTGTTTTAGTTACTAGTTCAATTTTATTTTTCTTTATTTGTTTCGGGTTACGTTTTCGGTTCAATTTCAACCTCATCGTCACTCTTCCCATCTTCCCCCAAGTCCTCCACCACACCTTCAACGAAAGGTGGGGATACCCCGCTATTGTATACCTTTCCACTCCTGAGGGTACTTACCTGATTGACTTGGGCACTCTTTCCGTTTGAAGAACTGCTACTCTGATGGTTTGGATTTTTCAATGTGTCACTTGGTAGCTTTTTCGGGTCTTTCTTCAATGTGGCCATCTCCTCAGCCAATTGACTCATTTGCTTATCTCTTGCGGCATTCGCTTTTTCTTGAATCTCCATTCTTCGGCTCAAATCTTTCAAAAGTGTCAGAATTTCTGAATCTTGCGAAGAACTTTGGCCTTGAGTCGCCCCTTGAGTTTGCTGACCCTGCTGATAACTTTTCTGATAACTCTTGTTATACCCCCGACTCCTTTTGATTATACCCGCCTTGACCGCTACCCCTCTCGTTCCCATATTGACGTTGATTTGACTGAACCTGCTTTTTGGGAATTCCCTTGAAAATTCGGGTTTTGCTGCGTGTTCGGGTTTCCATAGCTGAAATTGGGGTGGTTTCGGAGGCCCGGGCGATAGGTGTTTGAATTCATATTATTATTGTACCTCTTCTCACCCTGAACAAAGTTCACCTCCTCTTTTTCCTCTTCTTCTTCGTCTTCCAACATAACCCCACAAGTAGCCGCTACATGACCTATTCCACCACACCCCTCACAAACTGGATACGCCTTTCCTGACTTGCCTTTCTCTTTCACTCCCACACCCATCATTTGATCCAACTTTCTCTCCAACCTAGCCATACAATCATCCGACTCACCACTATCCATGACTTTCACAACCACCCTTTTAATCATTCGGTTTGACTGAGCTTTTCTTTTTGAATTCATTGCATGTCTTTCCAAATGTTACCAATCTTCATTCTCATCATTAGTCAAAAATGACCTATTTGTGGTCAACTGAAGATCACGCACATCGTCACTCAATAAGCCGTCATGAAATGCTTTTATCAACTCCCACAATGCAATCCCGTGATGCGGACAAGTTCTCAACAACCTCTTTAACCTCATAAATGCTTCATGAAAAGTTTCACCCGACCCTTGCTGAAAAATTCTGATGGAAGTTCGGGCCTCGGAAGTTCTTTGTGGAGTGTAGTATTCATCCAAAAACTACTGAGCCATATCTTGCCACATATAAATACTCGCTGACGGTAACGATAAAAACCACTTCTTTGCTAGATCTTTAAGGCTGAACTGGAACACGACTAGCTTGACTCCATTAGTAGTCAAACCTTGCCTTGAGATGGTGGCACAAATTGCATTAAACTCGCTCAGATGCAAATACGGTTCTTCTGATGCTTTCCCATGAAAAGTAGGCATCCCGGTCAAGTTACTTTACCTTACTGAAAATGTTCTTCATTCTCTAACCGGGATCACAATGGGAAGCGGTTCGTGGCCACTTGTGGAATGAAGTGGCTTTGAACCCCCCGAACGGGCGGTGGAACGAATGCCGTCGGGACCCCATCATCAAATCCATACTCGGGAAAGTGTGGCTCAGGGGGATCTTGTCTTCTTCTCTCTTGACGGTTTCTTGGTTGTTGAGCGGGCTCGGGTGTTCGGTTTCTAGGAGATTGTTGTTGTTGTCTTCTATAATACCGATCCCCTTGCACGTCTTTCATCTCCTCTTCATCCTCGAACTCATCAAAATCGTCAAATCCACTCCACCAATCATACTCGAACTCGACTCTATTGTGCGGTGGCTCAGACCTGATTGAACGATCATCTATCATTTGATATCTTCTTTGAGCTCTCGAGTTTTGGTTTTGGTGAATGGGTGGGTTGAATGGTGGTAGGTCATGGATTGGTGGATTTTGTGGAATGTTTTGTGGGATATTTTGTGGAATGGGTTGTTCTCGATTGTGCGGCTGGTTAAGGTCATCGGGTTGAAACACAGGTGGAATCAGGTTGAGGTTATCTTCTTGATGATTCATGTCTTCTTCTTTCGGTCTTGAAGTTTCACCCCTTATTTGTTTTGCTCGGTTTATTCTCGCGGCTTTCTCAATCTCGGGATCAAACTGCAACACCTCCTTGGCTCGAGCAAACCTCGTATGCATCTACCTGAAAGATTAACTGCACGCCACAAACAAGCACACCTCGCGTAAAATCAACGAAGAAAAGAAATTAAACTAAAATTAAACTAAATTACGCTAATTTAAACTAAACTAAACTAGCACAAAGCGCGTTGAGTCCCCGGCACGGCTCCATTTTGACGTAGGTTGTCGTGGTCTACTCAAAAACAATTAATTAAAGACTTAAATACCTATAACTAGTACGGGTAAGTAAGGTCGTCTCCACATGAACTCAAGGAAAGTGTTAATTTAATATTACTAAATTAATTATTAAACTAAGGCAGACAGACGATGTCAAGCGGTTTTTAAAAAAGGATTAAAACTAACAATTACTTAAAACAATTTGTAAATAATATATAAAAGCATTCATTCTAGGTTCGGTTAATGTGACATTCAACTTAACCCCAGATTCGATTATACTGATTACGCAGTAATTACTAAACTTAGTAGTTGGATTGTGATGTCAAACGATACCATAACCGAATTGATGACACAATGAAACTCGGTTTACCTAATCACCAACTTATGTTTGTTAAAACCAATTAAGAGACAATATTTGATGATTACTAATCAATGATACAAGAGCTTAAACCCTAAATATTGATGAACACAACCAAACAAATAATGCATTAATTAATAATCCCAAACACAAATTGTTAAAATAATCAATCACAATTTAAGCAAGACTAAGGCAATAACTCAATCAAGCTCATAAACATTAAGCATACGAATCTGGTCAGAAGTTAAAATACACAAAAAGCTACCCTAGAATGAACAAGAAAATTAGCCAAGCATCGACATATCGATTATATCACTTATCTTGATGAACATGCAATCCCGAGATGAACCGGAAGCCTTGGAATGATGGAAGATCGTCCTAAGCAGCCTCTTTTGCCTCTGGAAGTCGTAATTTTCCGAATGGGCAGGATAAGGGGTTTATATAGGGCAAGCCTAAATTTTTGGCCGAGTTAAGCATCTTCGCTTATCGCGAATATTTAAGGGATGCTTCTTCGCATATCGCGAAGGACAAAATAGTCGCGGCCGAATTCCTGCAACTTCGCGTATCGCGAAGTTGCCCTTCTTTGCATCTTCGCGTATTGCAAAGATGTAAAAAATCAGATTTTTCTCTTTTCTTTTCTGTAATGCCTCGTGATGCATGCACATCCAATCTTTCACTTCTCGATCTTCATTCCAAGCCCGTAAATATCCTCGTTAAGCTCCATAGCTTCCAATATCCCGAAATCACGTAAACAATGCTTGAAGTACCAATGTTCATTCGATTATTTAACTAAATATAACTAATTAATATATAATAATAACTAACTTTTACCCAACCATCTCCTGCTAAAACTGAACCAACCATATCTAATATTGAACCAATCAATGACACTCATGTCCCTTCACCACTAACATCACCACCTACTGTACCTATCATTACCACACCTGTTTCCCAACTTGCCCAACCTGATCAAGATACTCATCTTCCAATTCCACCATCCTCTCCCTTACAAGACAAACATGCTACTACCACTACTCAGCCAACACAATCAATTCCCACAGAACCTGAGCAATATAGAGTACCATCTCTAGAAACAGCTGAGTCTACGCCCTTTTCTGAACCTGCCCCAAAGCCAACTCAAGAAACCCCACCTTCAAGCCCAAATCTTTATGACATTGTTTGTGAAAATTCCAAGCTTTAATTTGAGAATATCGTGCTGAAGGAAAAGAATGCTGTTTTGGAATCAAGGAACAAAGCTTTGGAGGCTGCGTTAAATGAAGCGTTATTGAAAATTCAAACCCTAGAGGGGCATTCTGAGGTTGAGAAGACCTCAGATGCACCAAAACAGGGGGAGAAACATGATGAAACAGAAGGTCTAAAAGTGATGGAAGAGCTGTATGCTAGCTCGGATGAAGAGGTTGTAGATGTTGGAACATCAAGTGCATTAAATATGATAAATCAAGAATATGAGGATGGAGACTCTGATGATGAGGGGGAGAATGATAGTGAAGATGAAACAGAAGAAAAGTTGAAAAGGAAGCAAAAAGGGAAAGGGATTGCTTATACAGATGATGATTTACATCCCAAGTGCCAACACAAAGTTCAATCTGGTGATGACGTACTTCTCAATAACAATGTAATTGATCTTGATGTGGCTGAAGTTGAATCAGTAAAAACTGCTATAAGACTAATGAATGAATAATTGGAGTCTTTGAATCAAGAGAATGAGGAGGAAATTCCTCAAGAAGTGCTTGAAGCAATAATCAAAATGAAGGAAAAGGAAAATGAGAGACGGAGGAAGGAGGCAGATGCTGCTATCAAGGCTACACTGGAAGCTCTGAAAGAGAAACAAATTGCTAATGATCAAAAGCACATACAAACTGATGAGCCAGTGGTAACTAAGCCTAAAGAGCCTATGCAGACTGAGCCTGTACAAACTGAAACTGAACATGAGCTAGAGTTAACAAGGCCTGTACAAACTGAAACTGAAACTGAACCCACAAATCCAGAGATGGAAACTGATAAAGAACAAGAACTTGGATTGGGTCCAGTTAATCAAGAAGAGGATGAGACCATTGAATAATCTGCCAGTACAATGGTAAAACTGGTTATAATGAAGGATCTGATAGACATTCTGAACAAGCCAGAAGGGCATCATCCTGAGATAGTAATGGCTGCAAGAAAGTCATAGAGAGACTTCATTGAAATGAGCAAAGAAAGAGAACCAGTGGTTGAAGAACCAGCAGAGACCACTGAACCTGTTGTAAATGAAGTTAATGAAGAAGTTGAAGATATTTATGAAAAGGAGCCAATAAAAGAAGAAATATTTGATGAAGAACCAAAAACTGATGAACCTGTTGTTGAAGAATTGGTTGATGGACCAGAAAATCAAGTAACACAACCTACCTCGCCTAACCCATCCGAACCATCTGAATCTTCTGAATCCTCTGAACCGTCTGAACCAGAACCTGAAGCAAAAGAATCACTGAAACGAGAAGAAACAGCTAAGCCCGAAACACCAAAATCCAAGAGACAAAAATCTGTGAAAGTGATGGTGTACAAGAGAAGACTTGACAAACTTGAAGAAAGGAAAAGGGCTCAATCTGTGAATGTTGAAGAACCAATGATTGGGGCACTTCATAATTTAGATGAAGAGTTCGATGAGAATGAAGATGAAGAGGGATAAATGATTTTGAAATGGAAAATGAAGATAGAGCTTATTTGATAAGTCTTGAGTATGTTCTGAAATATCTTCTAAGACTGTCAAAGGAAGCCATAGCCGAAGAAGCTGAAGGTTGAAGACAAAGGGAAACCAGAATAGAGTTCTTGATAAAAGCTGGTTACAAGCCTGCATCACTAAACCTACAATCATTTGTTGTTATAGATATACTCTACAAGAAAGCTCTTGTAGATGACTTGGCTAATCTCGTTGAAAAGGCTAAACACAAAGAGAACAAGTGATGATGCTGAACAAGTGATGATACTGAATATGAATCTATGAAGGATAAACACAAAGAAATTCAATTTCTGCAAGTCCATGGTTTTGAATACAACTATCTGATCAAGCTTTCACTAGAAGAATTAAAAAGAAAAGTGCAAGAAGTAAAAGACTCTCATCAAAGTAAAAAGAACTCTTCTGATGTTGAAAGAGAGAATGGAGACTGAAAAGAAGAAAACTGAGGCCAAAGAATGGTTCCAAGATCCGCTAAAAGTTCAAACTTTGAAGGAAATAGTGATGGGTAAAGGTATGACAGAAGAACAGTTCAACAATATGCCTCATGAATAACTCTTAGACATATACAATCGAGAGCAAAGATTATATATGGAAACACAGAGAAGATTGGAAGAGGAGAAGAGGAAGATGGAAGAACTTGTCAAAGCTAAAATGCTGGGTGCCCTACACAAGAAAGGTGTGAGTATGGGAAGACTGATAACTCAAACTAATGAAACTTTGAAGAGATGGTATGTAGAAGAAGGGCTTGACAAGACACAAAATACACGGCAAGGAAGCACAAGCCAAACACCCTTAAGGTCTGAGATTGTGAGGCCTGAGCCACCACGAAATCTGAATCTGCCCACACATCTCTTCTACGATAAAAATTCAAAGACCTTGAGGGTTTTCACTGAAGACAAAGAAGAAACACTTATCATCTTTAGAGATGATTTGAGAAACTTTACAAAAGAACAGGTGAAGAGAATGACCGAACTGGACTTATACGATAATCAAGATCGAAGACAATAGGCCGGGCAACAAAGAAACGATCTCTCCAAATTCATTAAAGAACAAGCAGAATAGGGATTTCCATTTCTAAACCAAAGAAGAAGAGAGATATGGAGTCAAGCAGAGAGGGATAAAAGAATCAAAAGGATTAATGAAGTTCACACTCTTGAACTCTCTCTCTTTGACTCCGGCAGAAGGAAAACTCAAGCAAGCAGCTCACATGGCAAAAGGAAAACCTTGAAGGAGTGCTTGGCTATGAGGGAGGAGATGCGAGAACCAAATTCAGTGGTGCAGCAAAATGGAAGAATCACTTTCATTTCCTACAACCAGCACAACGACTCAATCTCCTTGAGGAATGAGTAGGATGTACCCATTGAGGTAATCAGGCATGATGGGGATCTTCAATTTATGCATCCTCAAGATCTCCAAGACTTAATTTTTGCAGAATTCCCAATTGACTCCTATGACGCTGTAGAGCTTGATATGATTAAACAAAAAGCAGCCCTTGTTAAACGGATGAAAGAAAAATCTGACACAAGGAGCAGGAGGAGGAGATAGCAGAAAAGAGACGCAATGATGATTATTTGATTTCTGTTTATCTTTGTAATTTTGTTTTAGTTTGTATGCTTGATGTAAAATTTTAATGTGTAATGCCCAAGTGGCAGAATTCCTTTTTAGGTAATGAAATTACATGTTCTTGAACGATATATCTTTGATGTCGGATACATGTGTAACTCTATGCAGGTATGTTTTGGTGCATCTGAGCTTATTCCAATCTAGGGGAGATTGTTGGGTCGGAATTTGGATAAGGAAGATTGGAATCTTCTTAACCTCCTCAGAAATCGGCTAAGTATGGACTTCGAGGAAGCCTAGACGATCGAGCATGGTTTTACTACTTCGAGCATGGTCTTCAGAACCTTAAATGGTTGATTCTTCTAAGTATTAAGGCTTCGAGCAAGCTACACTTCAACGAGCAAGAGTATTCTTCTATCGAGCATGGATTGCCAATCGAGCAAACATCTTGATCATACAAGTTTTAAGCAAGTGTTACGAGCACAGGATGATCGAGCACATGGGTACAAGCATGGATGCAATAAAAAGATGTCACGCGATCAAAGCAAGGACTTCGAACACAGTTCGGTTCCCCGAGCAAGATTTACATCCGAGCATGCTAAAGATTACTCAATAAGTCTAAGGACAAGACTGAAGACATCAAGAAGAATGAGCTTTCTCGATGGACTAGTTCGAGCAAAGAGAGGATTGTTCAAAAGGAAAGAAGCTTGCTGGAGGAGAATATCTTCAATGATGATATTCTAAGTAAAGTATGCTCGAGGACATTCATCGAGCATATCTAGCATAATGAGTCTGCTCGAGCAAGATTGTTACCTTGCTCGAGGACTCAACACTTGTATTTATTTTGTCTTTCATTATGTAATGATTATGAACTTCTAGAAGGAATGTCAGGGTTTATAAATAGGGTCCTAGGTTTCCATTTAGGGCACAGATAACGACGCACACAATACGAGAAACATTCCAAAAGAAAATTCTATTTGTTTTCTCGTACAGCCGCCGCCGCCGTCACGCACGAAACCCTAGACATTCCTATCACTGTTGTATTAAATTATATATTAAATGCAGTGAATCTTTGTCTTTGATTGTGTTTTTATTGATTATTTATTATCGTTTCATGTCCGCTATATCACACCTTCGTTCCCACTTGATGGATATCCTGATTCTGCCGGGATATTCAATAGGCCTTTGGGTTACATAGTCGTCGTGTTCTTATCAATCTTTTTCTTAGGTTTCACCCGAATCTCGATCCTAACAACAAGTTATGTCTGATAGGTGGGGTCCGCATATGATTTGTGCTTAATTGAACCTTTAACATATCGTAAAGTTTCTGACAAGTTTGTGTAAAATTTAAGAGGACAATTATATTTGCAATCATCGTTGGATTACGTGCATAATAAGATCGAAATTGAAATGTTGCTTAGAAACATCATGAATCAATATGATTTCCTGTTTAAACTCACAAAAATATGTACTGCTTTATTGTTTTTACATTCATTGTATTTACATTTTCATATTTCATTTTCGTTATTTTTGTTTGAAAAAATGAAAAATACAAAAAGATTTTAAGTGTTTCTTAATATAAATTTTGAAGAATCAAAACGATATTATTTCTTCTTTAGTTTTGATTTACCGAGCGAACTAACTATTCAAGATAAAATGAAAAAGATTTCCCACATTTTAAGTTCATTCGTGCTTAACGTATTGATTTTTAAAGTATATCCACTTAATTTAATGATTTTCGATCAAAGTTTGATCGGCTAACGTAAATAATGTTAAATTAATCTCACTTGAAACCCTAATTGGATTAAAAACTGATTATTTAATTCATTTTGAAAGAAATTGGTTTCATTCGTTAAGATGTATTAGCTATTCGTTATAACAGTATAACGAATGACTAGACATTCGTTAAAATTCATAACGTATGATCTCATTCGTTATGAATGCACATTCGCTTCCACTACCTGATAATGAATGTCTTCATTCGTGCACTGTATTAACGAATGACAGGTTAATTTAGCTTATTCGTTTAAGATTAACGAATGACCAGCTTATTAGTTGAAAAGGTTCACGAATGAAGGGTTATTCATGGTTTTCAACGAATAACTATTTTAAATTAACGAATGAACATCTCATTAGTTAGTTTGAATTAACAAATGACTTTAGGATTCGTGCAATTATTGCTGGGGTTTATAATCCCTAGAAGACAAATGAGCTAACCATTCGTCTTCACTATTTTATCGACACTCATAAGGGAAATTCTTGCAAAATTTTTCCAGATTCATAAACCTCTATAATACTCGTTCTAATTAATCAATTGTGAATCTACAGGTATTGGCGAGTTTAGACATACCAGTTTCAATAGATTTGGACTTGTATTTAGGGTTTAAGCGTCGAAAAACTGAATGGAAACCTTAAAACCATTATAACTCTTAATCATTAATTGTATTATGATACTTGATGTTATTTTATTCATTAGAATTGCTATAAATGAATCATATTAGGGTTAATTAGAGTTTAGTAGTTGTTTAACAATCATCTGTTGATGTATTAGAATGTCTTTGACTTTCTGGGTTATTGGTTAATTTTGACCTTGACCTTATTAGTTAAACGAATGGTATAATGTATCATTCGTGTATATGTAACGAACGGCACACTATTTGTTTTGTTGATAATGAATCAGTGTTGTTTATAATGTATGACTATCCTTATTTGTTAAAGTAACAAATGACAAGGTTTATTCGTTAATATAGCGAATGACTTTCTCTTTCGTTAAGTAACGAATCACTTGATTCGTTAATGTAACGAATAAGTAGCTCATTCATTAATGTAACGAATGAATAGATTCATTAATACACACGAATGGGCGACATATACGTTAAAGTAAAATTTAACGAATGTACTCTGTAAGAGTTTAATGACTAGTACTAGGGTCTTAATTTTGATTGTATAGGGCTTAAAACGTCATATGTAGTTTGTGTTGTAAGTAGCGCATAAGTCTACTTGGGGACCTATGCGCCGTATAAGATATACGCCCGAAGTAAGCTTCCACATAAATCCTATAAATAGGGGACTTATGCGTGATTAGTTAGCTTTCTGGACCATTCAATTCATGTGCTAGAGAGAGAGGCTGGAGATCCTAAACTGTCATATCTTGTAATCATTTGTTATTATCAATGAAATATGTGCTTAAAATTACTTGTTATGTTCATTCTCATTGTTTTTCGCACCTTGAGACATAAACTGTAACAATTTCAAATCCTAATCAGTGTTTACATCAGTCCTCTCACCTCCTTTCAAGTGGTATCAGAACATTTGGCTCGTTATTAGCTTGTATATCACAAGTTTTTCAAGTTTTTCTCTCTATTTTCACATTTAAATGTGAAAATTCCTTCAAACTCTCACAAGTTGTTTCTTATACCTTCGTGGCAAATCCTTCAAAGTTTCATTTAAATTCATCACCATTTGATCAATCAAATTGTCAAATTACCAACATGGATGTTCTTAGCGCATATGTTATACTCACGCATATGTTTTTCACGTATAACATATATGGCGCATAACATATACGCCGTATATGTCACAAGTTGAAACATATACGTGGATATAACATATACATTGTTCTACTTATCCGCTGACCATTATTTGACCAACACATATCCGTTAACCATCATATCCGTTGACTTTGGTGTTATCCCATATTTGTTGTTTCAATTTGCTTTCTGTTCCTATTCTGGTTTTGTATTCCTTTATTGATTACATCATGGACAATCTAATTGCTTTTGTGTCTCAACCCTCTGCTTTGCTTCAGAACATTAATCTAGAGAATGAAATGGGGACGTCAAACAAACTTCCAAAGCTTCTTTGTATGGAAGACTATCCCTCATGGGCCGATAAGTTTGAAACCTATGTTCAGGCTTTAAACTATGAGATGTGGACTGCTATTGAAGAAGAGTATATCATTCCTAAGAATGAGAATGGTGAAAATTATTGGTTGTCACAAATTGAAGATGGTGACAAAGCCTTATTCTTAAAAGAGAAGAAAATGTTGAATCTCTTTCAACAAGCAATCAAAGCTGAAATCTTTCAACTGTTGCCGCACAATGGTTCATGTTATTCGATTTGTCAGGCATTGTTGAACAAAGGCAGATGAAACCTTAATATGAGAAAGAGTAAAATGGCGTTACTCAAGAAAGTATTTGACATATTCACTCAAGTTAAGGGAGAATCCTTTGCACAATTGATTGAACGATATTGTCATCTGGTAAATGAAATGAAGAGGTTGAAGATTGATAATCCTTATTACGAGTAAATTGATAAGCTTGATGATGCAGTTCCTGAAGAATGGGGCACATTTATAATTACTCAACAATCAAATCTAGTTGCCTATGCCCGTCATAATCTAGCAAGGTTTATCGAGAAGCTTGAAGCATATGAGCTGGAGCTTAAGAAAAAGCAAAATATGAAATCAACTGCTATGTCACAAGATGTTGGATTGTACTACAATGGTTCACAATCAAGTGTTTCTTCAAATCCCAAGATTCCAATAGCTTTCTGTGATGAACAGACTGGACAAGCCTTTGTAACTAGTGTACCTACTACTACACAATATGGTAGTAGTTACTCGGGCACTATTCCAGTACTTCAAACCTCAAATCCAATCACATAAGACACTGATGTTCTACAGTGCAATATTGTTGTAAACTTGAAAAAAACAGGAAGCCTAACCACTGAAACAGTCAAAGAACATATGGCATTTCTAGGCTCAGTTCTGGAATCATATGAATGTTTGGTTGCTGTTCGGACTAGATTACAACATGACCAAAGAGGATTATGATCAGATTGACCCATAAGAGATGGAAATGATTGATATTCGTTGGTGTATGGCTAGTGTGATCAGGAGAGCTCAGTGCTTCAAAGAGATTTCTGGTAGGAATGTGTTGGATGGGTCTACTTCAAAATTGGGATTTGATAAATCCGAAGTTAGATGCTTTCGATGCAAGGAAAAGGGAATTTCAAACGGGAGTGTACAAGTAAGAATGAGATGACAATGCTGCAAATCCGTTTGGGAGAGATTATTACAAACAGGCAATATATCGTCCTTATCAAAACGAGGCCGATTCTTCTAATGGTAAGAAATCGTCAGAGGCTTCTACATCACAACAAAAGGCTGCAACTTCACAAATGGACAAGGGGTTCAACTGGTGTGACAATTGAGACAAAACCAGGTACACCTTAATACGCAATTACCAATTTAACGATTAAACGCGTATTACGTACCGAACAAATGAATAACCGAACGGGTCTGGTTATGACCCAGATATCTCGGGGGGGGGGGGCATCTATAAGTGATATACGATTAATATAAGTTAATATATTAGTATTATGGCCTTAGTTCGATAGCAAACATGTTAACGAAAACATGCTCGTTTAACTACCAGCTATAAATTTAAACGCGAAAGATAGTTACAAACAAAGCATTGTATCACCTGTTAAGCCAAAAAACACTTACCAAACACTTATTAGAAATGTTTTAAGCGATCCATGAAAATATGTTCGAATTTTACAAATGTATACTATGTTTTTATAAATTTATACAAAAATAGCCTAAAAACACTCGTTTTCGCGCTGTTTGTCATGCCCGATAAATTTTCGCACCATAAACCGAACCCGAAATAAATTTGGAGTCGAGATTTCGCGTTCGGGCTTGTAGATCCCGAAAGTTGGGCCAAATGGGCCCATAAGTCTTGCATACGTAAAAAAGGGAAAACCACCCCTTTTGAATTCTTTCACATTTAAACAAGCTTTGAGATATTTTGCACATCCATCTATGAACCCAAATCTGGAAGAAACCTTTCTTCTTCAGCAAAGAACTCAAAAATCCTAAGGTATCTTCATGATTTTAATCATTTTTAACTTGTTTAATTATGTTTAATATCATATAAACATGGTTTAATTGCCAAAAATCATTCCTAACCATGTAAAAATCCTAAAAATGGTCCATAAATATGTTTTGACCATGCACACGGTTAAGAACCTGGTTTGATAGTTTTTTTGGCCATAAACACGGATTAGAGGGTTTAAACGGCGTTTTTACGGTTCAAAAGTTTGGTTTCATACTCTAGCCGAAACCCTAAGTTATGGTGCTGTTATGTTGATGAAACTTGCTTGGTTTGTGATTTAGGACCTATATCTAGCCTGCATAGAAGCCCAAGAGCTTGAAAACTTGATTAGAATGACATAAACGAACCAAAACCGCTAAGGTAATACCCGATCACTCGTTTACGGGCTGTTTTGGATTCGATTGTGATGTGCATACTGTTAAATTTTGAAATTTTTCAGAGACATTAGCGACCATATAATTGAGTCCATGTTCAAATTTGGTAATATTTCGACCATCCGAGAATAATTGCCGAATTTATTACCAAATTTGGACGTTTATTTGGGAAAAATAGTTAAAATGCTTGAAAAATTATGAAATTTTGTGGGAAAATCAGATTTGGTATAGTTTGATCACATATGAAATTTGGAATCATTTGGAAAAGTCTAAGTGCATTTTATGCATATGTGTTCATATTATAGTCGAATTTGGCCCGAAATGAATATTGAGCAAGGTTTTTACATTATAGAATTGATACAGATCAATTTGGGATATAATTTGAGCATCCAGGAATTTTTGTGGAATTTTTGGAAATCGTTTGGGATATACGGACGATTTTCAGGCTAAATATAGCTGATAAAATGATTTTTTATAAATTAATAAATCAGTAAATAATTCCAGAAATATTTTTATAAAAATATATATTTTTTATTTGATAAGTGACTAAATTTTCATAATTTAATAATTAACGGTTAATTAATTATGCTAATTTGAAAATTAAACAAATTAAATTCTGATAAAAACCGGCAAGTTTATAATTAACGAACCTGCGGGAATATCAGAACACCAAGAGTGATCAAAAATCATACATTTTGATTAAAATTATGTAAAAACGAACCTTTTTATGAGAAACCTAAACAATCTGGATAGATTGTGCGCATTTCTCCTCAAATTAAACTGAATAAACGGAAACGGGCCCCGTAACGTTCGAGAACCTCAATATGTGATCTTTCTTTATAACTTAATCATTCTATTGACCAACACCTTTACCCAAGCCTGCTTTCCCATAACTATTTTCTGAACGCATAAACGAACAACTTGGCCCAGCTGGAAAAACGGGGAAACTGAGCCAAGTTCGGTTTTAAGTATTAGACATTGAACAAGATCACAATCTAAGCCTACTGACACTTTCTGGGTGTTCCAGCAATACCCAGATTAGATACATAGCCCATTTTAGTATTGAGATTATAATAATATTAAAGTATTAATATTATTATAATATTGATTATAGGAACTAGTGATAGCGACTCAAACAAACCACGAACAGACACAGTGCTGATTATCTGCTAAACCGTGAGTTTCATGACCCCACATTTAAACTACTTTTACGAACTTTTGAGGTGAAAAACATGTTGATACATATCTATATATACCCTGAACTGTTTGATGATGAGAATTATCTAAGTGCTAACACACTAAAGTCCCCATGAACACAGTGATTAACTTCGAGCCGGTGGCTTGTGAATAGTACTATTGGTTTGACAACCCCAAATGGATCCGGCACGGTTTGCCGATACATTAAACCGTTTGCACATAACCATAATTATACAAACACGCTATGTAGTGTTAGACATAACTACTCGGGGCATGTTGTGGGCGGAAAGGGGGCCACAGTGGTTGATTGAGCGTGGGAAATGGATGCACGCTACACAGACAATCAAGGCTTTACTGTAGCTTAGCATATTTACATCATAAACATACAAACAAATGTACTTGTGAACGTACATACATACATACTTACGTATTTACAAATATGTGATTGTTGTACGCACAACTGCTTTCTTGAAACCCGTGAAACTCGCCAAATATTTGTAGTTGACCCGTTTTAACATGTTTTTCAGGTACTGGATTGGATTAGAAAGTCAATGTGCTACGTGTTTGACTTGCGATCAATTTTGGGTGAATTGATGCAAGTGTGCTAGTAAGAAATAAAGCCGCTTAACGGGCTGGATTTAGTTTGTATCACCTAGTTGTAATAGAGTTAGATTGATGTAAAATATTGTAAACTAGTTTGTATTGTTCTTTATAAACAATGTGGTTGATACCAGAGGTGTCTGTTACATTTCCGTTTTACGCTTCCGCAAATCGCTCAACAGGGTGTGACAGAAGTTGGTATCAGAGTCATTGGTTATAAAGGATTAGGTTATCCCTTAGGGTACCTAAAATATAACTGTAGGCTCGATTAACACTGGAAAAATAAATAATAATTTAATATTATATACTGATGGATACCGGGATGAACTTGTAAGGCAAGTGGGTTATTGTTGTCCAGAACATAATAACGGACTTGCTTGTACGAGGGAATTTGGGGAGAAGTCGCGGGACTTATTGATAGGTAAAAAATGGCAACATATGTGTATAAAAAGTAATGCTAAGCATAGATATATATGTAACACACATACGTGCTTATCTGGAACAAGGTGTTCAAATGCGTGTACGTATTGTACAATTGACAATATTAAATCCTATTGTAACGAATATTATATTCAATTATAATCAATATTAATTCTTATTATCATTAAAATTATATTTTATTAAAAATAATATTATATTTTATCATAGTCATTACAAATAAAATATTTTGTTCTACCCTATGTAATAATATCCCTTACTCTGATTCATATTATCAGGAGATATTATTCTTATAATCTAACCATTGCACCGGGAGATATCGTGAACTGGTAGTCTTACGTCGGATGAAGAAATTGAGTTGTTTGTAAATGAGGATACGAGAACCTTTTATCGAGTCTAAACTGAACCCCATTGTATGATAAAACCACAGACTAAGTTTACCATTCAAGGCCAGAAAAGAATCGCAGGAAATGTGATCTACATACGTCTATCTCCACGAAATGTAGCCTTTTTCAGTTCAGGCCTAATATTTATCTTATATATCGGTTTTCTAACAATAAACTAAACTATTTCCTAGTCGTCCTTTCACTTCCGTCATTCAAAGAACAAACACTATTACTAAGGAAAATACCTATTAACGAGCCCAATTTATGAAATTATAGATATAATAATTACTTTACAAAATTCTCGATGTATAACAAACCATGACCACCTGTATATATCATTTAACAGTTGTAGTTCAAAAAATAAAAAAAAATAAAAATTTTAAATTATCAGTACAATCAACCCTGCCAAACCCACCTAGTCAATAAACTCATCAAATCATCTGTGTACGAGTACCCCACCCATTTTTATATTTTCCACTCTGATCGATTCGCTACAAAAGAGAAACCTCGTGCTTATGGATCGGTGATGCGTCTTGACCTGTATGGAACATGCTTATTCTCAACTAATAAATTATCACTTTTAATAGACCCAGAATGCTAGCGGGTATCGAATGACCTGATAAAAGAATGTTCTAAAGCTATATTTAATAACATCCAAAGAGCAAGGGGAGCATACAAATGCCTCCCGACTATAATTTACTATTTAAACTCATAACGAGCAAACGTCTACTTACGGGAGAGGCGGGATAAAGTAGTTACTCAATGGTGGGAATTAACTCGGAATAATTGCTGTGCAAGTTGTAAACTATTCATAATTATTATAATGTGTGCTCCGATAGACAAGGATAGTATGGCACTCTTGTGTATAGTTTGATACTCCATGCAAGCATTTGATAGTATGCTATGCTGATATGGAGGACGATTTGGGTGTATTAATACAAACATTAGCCCTTAGCGGGTTAAAATTACTTGTCACTAGATGACAACTTTCGATATAGACATGCAAACAATGGCCTTATTAAGCTAAATCAATGTATTATCCTTGGTATATGGATACCCGATTCGATGTGTGTGATACATACGTGTTATTTAAAATACTTGAGTATTAGCAAATGTAATTCCCTGCGCAATAAATATGGGGGAAATTACTATTAATTGAAGTAGAGTCATTTATCATTATAGGATGGCCCTGAAGAAAACAAACACGTGATTTGAGGCAGTTGTGGCCGAGATGATTGTTCGGCAACTGCAAACGGTAATTTCGACGATAGCAGCGCGATTCGCTGCTGACTTTAACACGACCAGGAATACAAATGTTATTCTTCTTGATAAGTACGAGCGTTGTCACGAATAATACTCCACCATTGAGCACTAATGCTATTACCGATAATGATAATTTCCCCCACTAAATGCCATTGACAACAAAAATCTTTTACCGAACACGAATACTAGTCGTAACCGTTTAAACGATTTAAGTCGTGCAAACATGTAAATTTTAGTGGTACTAAATAATCAAATAAATTAGTAAAATGGATCGAGACGATAATATCTGTTATCTGTGCCGGTAGCTCCCATCAAATTGTATCGTTAATTATGTTACTATTACATTACTTGGCCACGCCCTTGTGTGGTAGAAAGCGATTTTACGAAATTGGGAACAAAAGGCAATTATCCGCATGGCCTGGCAAGACTTAAAACCCTTATATTGAAATATTTTGTTCAAGGAATGAAATCCAAAATGAAGGGGCGGGTCAACTGGAATGCACATACCGTTCTAACGATTTGGTTCGACTAATACTATGGTTAGTAATCCAGACGTAGAGACCCTTGTTAAATCAGTTAGCCACTTAACTTTTGAGAATACCGAGACGCAAGCTTTGAATTCGGTCAGTAAAGGTGTGTTAAGAGTACCGAAAAATCATCTAGTACAAAATGAGCTAATCACGAAACAGGACTACAAGAGCTGCAACAATTTAAACGTGCGCACCTTACAACTCAAAATAACACGACAATCAAACCTAGTTCAGAATTAAACATATACAATGAATCTTCGCTAAAGGGTATGTTGAATTAAGGCATGTCATAAAAGCGGGAAGATTGGATACTATGCCTGTAGTTGTGAAACCATTATGAACACTATAAACTAACCATTTTAACTTCATCACTTACAGTTATCCCAATCACAACTAATTCGATCACAAAGTATGACAAAACCTCATGTTTACTATGAGTATTGAAGTATGAAACGCTTAAAAAGAGAACTATCCCCGGTTAAACCAAGAACAAATATAGACGTCTAAACTCGGCTGGAGGCCGCGCTTAGTGATTGAGTCAGATGGTACACAACATGATTTAATTGTGGTATAAGAATATATTGGTAAATTCTGACTATTGTGCTTAAGTTCCTTTGATATAGATACCGATAAAAGACTTAGTCTCTATTGACTTCGTATCCCTAGAGATTATACCGATTAGTGTACTAATAGATCCCCATGCTATAGAACTCACTACTGATAAATCTATAATTACTAACCAAATGTTCTAAAATTGTCTTATTATCTTAAACGAACAACTGATTCTTATTGATCTACTCCCAATAAAGTTATGAACCTTTGTCACACCCCGACTAGCACAATGCGCAAGCGTAAAACGGGAATGTAACAGACACCTCTGGTATCAACAACATTGTTTATAAAGAAACATTACAAACTAATTTACATTATATTACATTGATATATCTTTGTGTTCAAACTAGGTGTTACAACAAAATACGTTCGTTAAACTATTCTATTCGTACTAATAACCTTGCATCTATTCACATAGCATCGAGCATGTTCCACAATAGATAGCACGACATCACTTTATTCCAACTTTGGTAATCCTTAAAAGCAGTTTAAAACGGGTCAACTGCTGGAGTTGGTGAGTTTCATGAGTTTCAAGAAAACAGTTATGATTATTCACAAGTTAACACTTGTAATCAAGATATAAGTATGTATGTATGTAAATAATATAATTATTCTAAGCCACAGTGAAGCCTTGACTGTATGTGCTGCGTGCATCCATTTCCCACGCTCAATCAACCACTGTGGCTCCCCTTCCGCCCACAACATGCCCCGGTAGCTATGTCTAACACTACATAGCCTGTATATATAAATATGGTCATGTGCAAACGGCGCTATGTGACACGGCAACCAGGCCGATTCCGGTTGGGTTTGTCAAACCAATAGTACTATTCACAAGCCACCGACTCGAAGTTAATCACTGTGATCGTGGGGACTTTCGTGTGTTAGCACTTAGATAATTCACATCATTACAGATTTCAGATATGTATACATAATCAAACATGCTTTTCACCCCAAAAGTTCGTAAAACTGTTTAAAGAGTGGGGTCATGAAACTCACGGTTTAGTAGGTAATCAGTAGCACGTCGGTTCGAGGTTTGTGTAACTTGTAATCACGGTTTTCTATAATCAATATTATAATAATATTAATATTTTAATATTATTATAATCTCAATACTAAACTGGGCTGTATAACTAATCTGGGTGTAGTTGGAACGCTCAGAAAGTGGCAATAGGCTTAGATTGTGATGTTGTTCAATGTCTAGTACTTAAAACCGAACTTGGCTTAGATTCCCGTTTCCCAGCTGGGCCAAGTTGTTCGTTTAGGCGTTCAGAAAACAGTTATGGGGAAATAAGCTTGGGTAAATGTATTGGTTAATAAAATGACTAAGTTATAAAGAAAGATCACATATTAGGGTCCCGGATTAGCTACGGGCCGTTTCCGTTTATTCAGTTTGAATTGAGAAGAAACGCGCACAATCTATGCAGATTTTCCAGGTTTCTCATAGAAAGGTTCGTTTTTACTTAATTAATCCAAAAATATGATTTTTGATCACTCACGGTGTTTTGATATTCTCGCAGGTTCGTTAGTCGCGAACTTGCCGTTTTTATAAAAACTGAATTTTTTTAATCTTCAAATTAGCATATTTAATTAACCGTTAATCATTAAATTATGACAATTTAGCCACTTATCAATTAAAATATGTAGTTTTTTATAAACATATTTCTGGAATTATTTACTGATTTATTAATTTATAAAAATTAATTTTATCAGCTATATTTCGCCTGAAAATCGTCCGTTTATCCCAAACAATTTCCAAAGATTCCACAAAAATTCCTGAATGCTCAAAATTATGTCCCAAAACAAACAGTATCAATTCTAGAATGTAAAAAGCTAGTGCAATATTCTTTTCGGCCCAAATTCGGCTATAAAAATTTAAACGAACGCATATGCACAAAACACCCTTAGACTTCTCCAAATGATTCCAAAATTCATATGTCATAAAAATACATCAAATCTGAGTTCCCCAAAAACTTTCATAATTTTTCAAGAATTTTAACTATTTTTCCCAAATAAATGTCCCAATTCGGTAATAAATTCGCCAAATATTCTCAGATGGTCGAAAAATTACCAAATTTGAACAGGTACTTAATGATATGGTCCTTGATGTCCCTAAAACTTTTCAAGACCTAAAAATATGCACATCACAATATTAACCTAAACAGCCCGTAAGCGAGTGTTTCGGCATTACCTTAGCGGTTTTGGTTCGTTTCCGCCTTTCTAATCAACTTTTCAAGCTCTTGTACTCCTATTTAGGCTAGATAAAAGTCCTATATCACAAACCAAGAAATTTTTTATCAACATAACAGCCCTTAACTTAGGGTTTCGGCTAGTGCACAAAAACGAACTTTTGAACCGTAAAAATGCCGTTTCAACCCTTTAATCCGTGTTTATGGCCAAAAAAATATAAAACCAGGTTTCTAACCATGTTTATGATCAAAACATGTTTTTGGACCATTTTTAGGATTTTTTTCATGGTTACGAATGATTTTTGGCCATTATACTATGTTTATGCGAAATTAATCAAGCTTAAGCATGCTTTAAAATTGATCAATATATGAAATTACCTTAGATTTGTGTTGTTCGAGTACAAGTCCAGAAAAAACCCAGATGGTAAACGTTGAAAGAAGTGAAAATATCTCAAATATATTACAATATATAAAGGAAACTTAAAATGGGGGTAATCCCATTGTTAGCGGCGGGAAGTTCTTTTATGGGCCTCTTGGGCCTCATTTGGCCCAATGGCCTAGATTTGCGTTCCCGGACATGTAAAGCCAAGTTCAATTTTATTTCGGGTTTGGTTTTTGGCACGAAAAAAATATCGGGTGCGTCAAACAATGCGAAAACGATTGTTTTTCGGCTAGTTTTGTGTAAATTCATAAAAACATGCTATACTTTTGTAAAAATCGAAAATATATTCACGAATCGCTTAAAACATTTCAAATAAGTGTTTGGTAAGTCTTTTTCGGCATAATGGATGATACAATGCTTGGTTTGTAACTATCTTTCGCGTTTAAATCTATAGCGGGTAGTTAAACGAGCATGTTTTCGTTTAACTTGTTTGCTATCGAGCTAAGGTCATATTATTAATATATTAGCTTATATTAAACGTATATCACTTATAGATTGCTCCCCAGGATATCTGGGTCATAACCCGACCCTTTCGGTTAATCGTTCGTTTGTTACGTAAAAAGCGTTTATTTGCTAAATTGATAAATACGTACAGAGGTGTACCTTGTTTTGGCTCAAATGTCACATTCTCCCCCCATTAGAAAATTTCGTCCCTGAAATTCAATTATTCAACTTTGTCCATGTTTGGAAATAGGTGCGGGTATTTCTTTTTAAATTCAGATTTTCGTTCCCACATGAATTCGGGTCCCCGTTCTGAATTCCACCGAACTTTGACCAGACATATTTTGTTGTCTTAACTGTTTTATTTTCCCCTCTAATATTTCCACCGGCTCCTCTACGAAGTTTAGTTTTTCGTTTACGTTGAAGTCTTTTAATGGCACGATTTCAGTTTCGTCGGTCAGACACATTTTCAGGTTCGAAACGTGAAAGACATCGTGAATAGAACTCAACTCCAAAGGTAATTTCAGTCGGTAAGCTACAGGACCGATCTTAGAAATTACTTCATACGGCCCAATGTATCGCGGAGCTAGTTTACCAGTTTTACCGAATCGAATGACGCCTTTCCACGGGGATACCTTGAGGAATACTTTATCGCCTATTTCAAAAGATAATGGTTTTCTACGAACATCAGCGTAACTTTTCTGTCAATCTCGGGCGATTTTTAATTTATTTGTGATTTTACGGATTTTGTCGGTGGTTTCTTGAATCAAGTCAGATCGAGTAATTTTGGTATCTCCAACCTCAGTCCAGCACAAGGGTGATCTACATTTCCGCCCGTACAGTGCTTCATATGGTGCCGCTAGAATGCTACTGTGATAGCTATTATTGTACGAAAATTCTACCAGTGGAAGATGTTGATCCCAGTTCCCACCGAAGTCTAATACACAAGCGCGAAGAAAATCTTCTAAAGTTTGAATGGTTCACTCGGATTGACCGTCGGTTTGGGGATGGTAGGCGGTGCTTGGGTCAATTCGGGTTCCCAAAGCTTCTTGTATAGCTTGCCAGAAACAAGAGGTGAAATGGCTATCACGATCAGAAATAATTGAAATGGGTACGCCGTGTCGGGTTACGATTTCATTTATGTAAATGTGAGCAAGTTTTTCGGTTGTGTAAGTGGCATGAATTGGAAGGAAGTGTGCGGATTTGGTTAGTTGGTCAACTATCACCCATATTGCATCGTTTCCTCGGGAAGTTTTAGGGAGGTGTGTTACAAAATCCATGGTAATTTGTTCCCATTTCCATTGCGGTATTTCCGGTTGGTGCAACATTCCTGAAGGTTTTTGATATTCGGCCTTAACCCTCGCACAAGTTAAACATTTACCGACATACGTGGCTATATCCTTCTTCATACCGGGCCACCAATAATACTCCTTCAAGTCCTTGTACATCTTATCTGTTCCAGGGTGAATGGAGTATTTGGACTTATGGGCTTCGTCCATGATCAAGTCACGCAGAATGCTGAAAGTGGGAATCCAAACTCGGTTTTTGTAATATAAAATTTCGTCGGTTCTTTCTTAAAAGTTTTGTTCGGTCCCATGTAAGTTTTCATTTTCCAAGTGATCTCCTTTCAGAGCTTCGTTTTGAGCAATACGAATTCGTTCGGTGAGACTGGTTTGGACAATCATTCCAAGTGCTCGGACCCGTAGTGGTTTGATTCTGTCTTTTCTATTTAAGGCATCTGCTACTATATTAGCCTTGCCCGGATGGTATCGAATCTCACAGTCATAATCGTTCAGCAGTTCTACCCATCTCCTCTGCCTCATGTTCAATTCTTTTTGGTCGAAAATGTGTTGTAGGCTCTTGTGGTCGGTGTATACTGTAAATTTGGTTCCATACAAATAGTGCCTCCAGATCTTAAATGCGAAAATAACCGCGCCCAGTTCCAAGTCATGGGTGGTGTAATTCTTCTCGTGCTCCTTTAATTGTCGAGAAACGTATGCTATGACTTTATTTCTTTGCATTAGTATGCATCCCATGCCTTTCCGGGACGCGTCACAATAAACAACCAGGTCATCAGTTCCCTCTGGAAGACTCAGTATCGGGGCTTGACATAGTTTCTGTTTCAACAATTGAAAGGCCGCTTCTTGATCTTCTCCCCAAACATAAGCGCGATCTTTTTGAGTCAAAAAGGTTAAAGGTTGGGCTATGCTGGAAAAATTAGCAATAAAGCGCCGGTAATACCCAGCTAATCAAAAAAATCGGCGGATCTCTTTCGGTGACTTTGGGGCTTGCCAATTTTTAATGGCTTCAATTTTGCTCGGGTCTACATGAATACTATGTCGGTTAACAACGTGCCCTAGAAATTGTACCTCTTGTAGCCAAAATTCACATATTGACAGCTTGGCATACAACTTTTCCTGCCTCAAGAGCTCCAAGAGAGTTCGTAAATGCTGCTCGTGTTCCTCCTTGGTTTTTGAATATATCAGAATGTCATCTATAAACACAATAACGAATTTGTCGAGATACGGCATACAAACTCGGTTCATGAGGTCCATGAAAACTGCGGGTGCATTAGTCAGCCCGAAAGGCATAACTAAGAATTCATAGTGACCATAACGAGTTCGAAATGCCATTTTAAAACCCTTATCTAACAATTCCTGTAACTGGTTGGATAATTCTTGCATTTCAGAGGGTGCCAGTCGGTAAGGTGCCTTAGCAATGGGGGCTGATCCTGGGATTAGGTCAATACGAAATTCAGCATGTCGGTTCGGTGGTAATCCAGGTAAGTCGTCGGGAAAGACATCAGGGTATTCACGTACAACGGGGATATCTTCAATGTGTTTTTCTTCAGGGTTCTTTATGGTCACGTTTGCCAAAAATGCCATACAACCTTGGCGTAAAAATTTCAACACTTTAAAATGAGACACAAGAGGTAATATCAAACCAGACTTCTCTCCCTGAACTACAATCATTTCACCATCCGAAAGGGGAATTTTAACCGTCTTGTCATTACACACAATCTCTGCTTTATACTTGATTAACCAGTCCACGCCGACAATAACATCGAAACTTCCTAACTCTACTGGGAGTAGGTCAATAAGGAATGGGTGGTCATTTAGAATAATAGAACAGTTTTGGACTATTTGGTTGACAGTTATAGAGTTACCGTTAGCGAGTTCTATAGTATAGGGATTTGTTAGTTCACTAACTGGCATATTTCCCAGGGATACAAAGCTAGAGGAAACGAAACTTCTATCGGCACCAGTATCAAATAATACAGAAGCATATTGATCAGAAACTACGAATGTACCTGTTACAACGTTCGGGTCTTGTCGTGTTTCTCCTAACCCGATAAGGAACGCGCGTCCTCTAGGCACACCAGACGTCGATGCTTGGTTCGGTCTAGTAACTGCTCTTGGATTCAACTTGGGGCAGTTTCTTCTAATATGTTCTGTACTGCCACATTCATAGCAGGCACGATAGGTGGTTGCGGCTGCAGTCTGCTAGGTAGGTTGTTGGCGGATTGGCTGAGGTCTGGGTGGCTGTGGACGACTAGGTTGAGTTGTTTGGGTTGATCGGTTCACAATTTCTGTACCTGCTCTGCAATTAGGGGCATAATGCCCAGTTCGACCACATTTCTGGCATACCGGGAATCTGCATTCTCCAACATGATGGTAATTACATTTATCGCACTTTGGCATGGGTCCCTTATAACTGTCCTGCTTCATATCGGAACCAGTTATAGCATAATTTCTTATTGTCGGACGTGCACGTTTGCTTGATTATCCTCATTGTGCTCTCGTCCCGTAGTCAGTTCGTTTCATACCCACTGATTCTCCAGCCTTTCTCAATACTCCACTCCTTACCAGGTCATAAGTCACAATGCCGGCTTGAGTCACGGCATTCTCGAACGATATGTGACCCACAGAGTTTACCAAACTCCTCACTTCCGGGGCTAGACCCCAAATATAATGTTCAACTCATTTGTCTTCGGGAGTTACTAACCAGGGTACTAGGCGAGCTAGTTCATTGAAGCGGTTGGTATACCCCAGATGATCCGCTTCTTTCATTTCTAAGCTCCAAAGTTCATGCTCTAACCTTTGTATTTCATTCTTTGGGCAAAAATGTTCCAGCATCAATGTTTTGAGTTCAGCCCATGTCATGCGATTAACCGTATCTTGACCTCTTATTTGCACCGTAGTATTCCACCACATTAATGCGTGATCAGTAAATGTAGAGGCAACATACTTGACAATGTTTTCGGGTGGACAATTACTGATATTGAGGACGGATTCAGTCTTTTCGATCCATTTGATTAACCCGTTTGGCCCTTCAGTGCCCTTGAAATCAATCGGTTTACAGGCCATAAAGTTTTTAATCGAATATTCTCTTCGAGGGGGATTAGGATTGTTATTGTTATTTTTATTGTTTGGGTTCGGTGGAGGATTATTGTTGTTGACATTATTTGTATCCGGTGGGGGATTATTTGCATTGGGAGGGGCGTTTGTATTAGGTGGGGGATTATTATTTGTGACTATTTCAGTGTTGTTTGGGAGTACATTATTGATGGGTTGTTGGTTTGTTTGCATATTTGTGTTAACAACGGCAGTCACCTGTGTTACAATAAGTGGGATTACTGCCTGCATTTGCTGAGCAATCATCTCGGCTATTTCTGCCTCAGTCATAGCATTTGCTTTCTTTGGGGCCATTCTATAATGATAAACAAATATAAGCCAATTAATACTAATTCCAGTATACGGCACATTGTAACCATAATCACAATAAAGGTTGCATGGTAAATCAAATAACACACTGGTATTTCACAAACTGCCGTGTATATTGATAACAAAAGGTACATAGACTTAGCCTGATAAAGGCCAGTGCTTGCCTGTATGTATCAAAATCTGTCACTAAGTGAGACTTAACCCTGTAAGGGTCAGTGCTTGTAATAATACATAAAATCATACGCCATGTCAACATACATACTACTATATACATACATGGAGTATCAAAAGATTACGTACACATATCTGTAACATCCTGCATCTATCCATACAAACGATAGACTAGCCACAAACATAAAAACAACAACACCGTAATCATCCAATAACAGTTCCACAGTCGAACTGTCACCCTATCCAAACACCAACGGTGGTAGGCATCTGACTGTTGCAAGTTCAGTACTATCTCCTGCAATATCAATAAGCACTGGGTCACGTCTCTCCTCCCCTGGTTAATGTTAGCTATGGCTATCGAGTGGTCTATCACACGGTCGGTCAGGACAGCCATCCATGAGTTGTTTCCTACGTTTGGGAGGTCAGGGCGAGGGTAGGTATACTCAACGAACGAGAAGATGAAGTATCTGCCCTAGGACGTGAAGGTCCTCCCCGGTAGTGGGTAGATCTGAATGGAATCGAGGCAGGGTCAATCGGGGTTACCCGAATACGAGCAGTCTGTCGGACTCGTGCAGTAGCTGAAGTCGTCGGCGACAAGTGAATAGGTGGAGTGGGTGATCTGGCTACTCTAGTAGGTGAATGGTACTGACCGTTAAGTTCGTTTTGATCTCTGCGTGGTGACTTGGGTGGATAACTATCGCGTCTGTAGCCGGACAGATCAGGCACATTTCTGGGTAGCTCTCTACAAATAACTTCTTCTTCAACCTCTTCCTCATCCTCCTCCGGTTCCTCTTCTGGGTCCTCCTCCTCTGGATCCTCCTCTGGTTCCTCCTCTAGATCCTCCTCCTCAGCAGAGATTACCGGTTCTTCTTCCGGTACATAGTCGTTATTCCTTGACATGACTCTGCACAAAGGTTAGTTATAAGAATAATATCTATTGCTAGCGCTAACTATTGTCGGGGAGATTAATTAATTAAGCCAAATTTAATATTAATTATATTAGAATATAATATTAGTTTTATTAAAATTTTAATTATAATTATTATTAGAATTAATACTGAATATAATATTCATAATAAAAATTTACCGTCATCAATAGTATCGTACGTATACGTATTTATACACCTTGATTCAGATAAGCACGTACGGGTGTTACATAAATATATATACTTACACATTACTTTTTATACACATATGTTGCCACTTTTACCTAACCACACGTTCCGCGACTTTTCCCGGAATTCCCTCGTACAAGCAAGTCTGTTATTATGTTCCGGACCACAATAACTCACTTGCCCAACAAATTCATCCCGACATCCATCAGTATATAATATTAAATTATTATTTAAATATTTCCCAGAGTTAGTCGAGCCTACGGTTATTTTTTAGGTACCCTAAGGGATAACCTAATCCTTTATAACCAATGGCTCTGACACCAACTTCTGTCACACGCCGACTAGCAAAATGCGCAAGCGTAAAACGGGAATGTAACAGACACCTCTGGTATCAACAACATTGTTTATAAAGAAACATTACAAACTAATTTACATTATATTACATTGATATATCTTTGTGTTCAAACTAGGTGTTACAACAAAATACGTTCGTTAAACTATTCTATTCGTACTAATAACCTTGCATCTATTCACATAGCATCGAGCATGTTCCACAATAGATAGCACGACATCACTTTATTCCAACTTTGGTAATCCTTAAAAGCAGTTTAAAACGGGTCAACTGCTGGAGTTGGTGAGTTTCATGAGTTTCAAGAAAACAGTTATGATTATTCACAAGTTAACACTTGTAATCAAGATATAAGTATGTATGTATGTAAATAATATAATTATTCTAAGCCACAGTGAAGCCTTGACTGTATGTGCTGCGTGCATCCATTTCCCACGCTCAATCAACCACTGTGGCTCCCCTTCCGCCCACAACATGCCCCGGTAGCTATGTCTAACACTACATAGCCTGTATATATAAATATGGTCATGTGCAAACGTCGCTATGTGACACGGCAACCAGGCCGATTCCGTTTGGGTTTGTCAAACCAATAGTACTATTCACAAGCCACCGACTCGAAGTTAATCACTGTGATCGTGGGGACTTTCGTGTGTTAGCACTTAGATAATTCACATCATTACAGATTTCAGATATGTATACATAATCAAACATGCTTTTCACCCCAAAAGTTCGTAAAACTGTTTAAAGAGTGGGGTCATGAAACTCACGGTTTAGTAGGTAATCAGTAGCACGTCGGTTCGAGGTTTGTGTAACTTGTAATCACGGTTTTCTATAATCAATATTATAATAATATTAATATTTTAATATTATTATAATCTCAATACTAAACTGAGCTGTATAATTAATCTGGGTGTAGTTGGAACGCTCAGAAAGTGGCAATAGGCTTAGATTGTGATGTTGTTCAATGTCTAATACTTAAAACCGAACTTGGCTCAGATTCCCATTTTCCCAGCTGGGCCAAGTTGTTCGTTTACGCGTTCAGAAAACAGTTATGGGGAAATAAGCTTGGGTAAATGTATTGGTTAATAAAATGACTAAGTTATAAAGAAAGATCACATATTTGGGTCCCGGATTAGCTACGGGGCCGTTTCCGTTTATTCAGTTTGATTTGAGAAGAAATGCGTACAATCTATGCAGATTGTCCAGGTTTCTCATAGAAAGGTTCGTTTTTACTTAATTAATCCAAAAATATGAATTTTTATCACTCTTGGTGTTTTGATATTCCCGCAGGTTCGTTAGTCGCGAACTTGCCGGTTTTTATAAAAACTGAATTTGTTTAATCTTCAAATTAGCATAATTAATTAACAGTTAATCATTAAATTATGAAAATTTAGCCACTTATCAATTAGAATATTTAGATTTTTATAAAAATAATTCTGGAATTATTTACTGATTTATTAATTTATAAAAATTCATTTTATCAGCTATATTTCGCCTAAAAATCGTCCGTTTATCCCAAACAATTTCCAAAAATTCCACAAAAATTCTTGAATACTCAAATTATGTCTCAAAACAACCTATATCAATAACAAAATGTAAAAAGCTCGTGCAATATTCTTTTCGGCCCAAATTCGGCTATAAAAATTCACAAGAACGCATATGCACAAAACAACCTTAAACTTCTCCAAATAATTCCAAAATTCATACGTGATCAAAATACACCAATTCTGAGTTCCCCAAAAAATTCATAATTTTTCAAGCATTTTAACTATTTTTCCCAAATAAATGTCCCAATTGGTAATAAATTAGCCAAATATTCTCAGATTGTCAAAAAATTACCAAATTTGAACAGAGACTCAATGATATAGTCCCTGATGTCCCTGCAAAATTTCAAGACCTAAAAATATGCACATCACAACCGTAACCTAAACAGCCCGTAAGCAAGTGTTTCGGCATTACCTTAGCGGTTTTGGTTTGTTTCCGCCTTACTAATCAACTTTTCAAGCTCTTGTGCTTCTATGTAGGCTAGATACAAGTCCTATATCACAAACCAAGCAATTTTTTATCAACATAACAGCCCTTAACTTAGGGTTTCGGCTAGTGCACAAAAACAAACTTTTGAACCGTAAAAATGCCGTTTCAACCCTTTAATCCGTGTTTATGGCCAAAAAAACTATAAAACCAGGTTCCTACCCATGTGTATGATCAAAGCATGTTTTTGAACCTTTTTTAGGATTTTTGCATGGTTAGGAATGATTTTTGGCCATTATACTATGTTTACGCGAAATTAATCAAGCTTAAGCATGCTTTAAAATTGATCAATATATGAAATTACCTTAGATTTGTGTTGTTTGAGTGCAAGTCCAGAAAAAACCCAGATGGTAAACATTGAAAGAAGTGAAAATATCTCAAATATATTACAATATATAGAGGAAACTTAAAATGGGGGTAATCCCATTGTTAGCGGCCGAAGTTTTTTTATGGGCCCTCTTGGGCCTCATTTGGCCCAATGGCCTAGATTTACGTGCCCGGACGTGAAAAGCCAAGTTCAATTTTATTTCGGGTTCGGTTTTTGGCACGAAAAAAATATCGGGTGCGTCAAACAGTGCGAAAACGATTGTTTTTCGGCTAGTTTTGTGTAAATTCATAAAAACATACTATACGTTTGTAAAAATCGAAAATATTTTCACGGATCCCTTAAAACATTTCAAATGAGTGCTTGGTAAGTCTTTTTCGGCTTAATGGATAATACAATGCTTGGTTTGTAACTATCTTTCGCGTTTAAATCTATAGCGGGTAGTTAAACGATCATGTTTTCGTTTAACTTGTTTGCTATCGAACTAAGGTCATATTATTAATATATTAGCTTATATTAAACGTATATCACTTATAGATGGCCCCCCAGGATATCTGGGTCATAACCCGACCCGTTCGGTTAATCGTTCGTTCATTATGTAAAATGCGTTTATTTGCTAAATTGATAAACACGTACTGACGTGTACCTTGTTTTGGCTCAAATGTCACAACCTTCGATGTAAATGCCAGAATGGGTGAGTTATTTGAGTATAAAGCACATATCGTTTGTAAGGAAGAAGTAGTTCAAACTCCTCTTTCGAATATTGAAATGATTATGGTACAAGGAGAGAATACTGGGATACTCCAATATCCTTACGGATAAGCTACCCGAAATTCCATTACTCGACAATTTGAACTTCGAGCTGGCCTAACCTTAGGGCCAACTACTACTATCAATGCACCTTATTGTCTGACATTCTCCAAAATGTAAAAACTAAATATACAGCTACAAGAATTATTAGATAAGGACTTTATGGAACCTAACTATAATCATTGGGGAGCACCGGTGTTGTTGGTAAAGAAGAAGGATGAAAATTTAGGATATGCGTTGATTACTGGGAACTACACGAATTGCCATTAAGACCAATATTCCCTCATAGAATTAGACGATTTGTTCAAACAGCTCCAAGACGCGAATTACTTCTTGAAAATCTCTGAACTGGCTATCGTCAAGTTAAAATCGAAGAGGAAGATGTTTCTAAAACGGCGTTTCGAACTCAATAAAGTCGTTATGAATTTTTAATTATGCCTTTTGAGCTAACTAATACACCCACCCGTAGTCTGCTTGGACCTCCCTAACCAAGTTGTAAACCGCACCTCAGTAAATTCGTTGTAGTGTTTAGAAATGACATCTCGATATATTTAAAAACCAAGGTGGAACTCGAACGACATATACGAACAATCTTAGAGGTGTAGAGGTGGGAGAAATTGTCCAAGTATGAATTCTAGCTACAAGGAATATGATTTTTGAACACGTTATTAGTTGACACGGAATTTACATACACCTGAACAAAACTGATAAACACAAGAATCAACAAAAGAAATTCGCTAAATTTGGAATTAGCTGAGTATTATCGACGCTTCATTGTACATTTTCCATTTTAGTCCAACCTTTAACCCTTTCAACCCAAGAAAACTGAATTTATGATTGTGGAAGAGAACAAGAAATGGCTTTTAATCATTAAAACAAAAACTTTATCAAATCCCTATGCTAAAACTCCCTGAAAGGACTGATGATCTTGTAATCTATTGTGATACATCCCGAGAAGAATTAGAATGTCTACTAATGCAAAGAAACAAGGTTATAATATACACTTTCTAACAATCAAAAACACACTATAAAATCACACTTTCCTTGACTCGGACTATGGGACGATTGATTTTGCACCGAAGACATGGGAATACTACTTATATGACATCAAATGCACCGATTACATAAATCATAAAAGCCTATAACCTGTAAATGATCTGACAAAACTAAATATGTGGTAAGGAAGACGAGTTGAGTCATGGGACAATTGTAACTAAGAAAAACCGATGCTTTAAGATGAAGGGATAAATTTAAATATTGGAAAGTACGGGTACTTGAAACGATTGTTTGAGACAAACATTATCGGGCATATTCATATCGCCCAAAAAAAATCCTAAAACCATAAAATTAGAGGAAAGAAAAAAAAATTTTGTACGGGGACGATAAGAACTTTGAAAACAAAAACAGATGAAATTCTATACCTCCAACAAACCGAGTCTAGATTTCAACTTTTGTTAAACTATATGACCTGATCTTGGACGAAGCACATAAGCCCAAAGATTCTATTCATCTAGATGCCGATAAGATGCACAAACATTCAAATAAATATTATTGGTGGCCCGATATATATATATATATATATATATATATATATATATATATATATATATATATATATAAAGAAAGAAAAGGTGTAACTATTCATGTCGATAAATGCCTGACTCAATTTAAAATTAAGGCAGAATATCAAAACTACTCGGTAATGTTATAACAACTGAAAAAACCCAAGGGAACTGGGAACACATTACTATGAGTTTCATAACACACTTTCGTAAATCATTCCGGGAGCATAGTATGACTCGGGTACTAATTAGCCGGCTAACTTAAATTGCATACTCTTCCGATCCATAAGAATTTCACAAATAAAGGCACACATACAATTATGACAACAAAATCATACCTCGACATGGTATGTCTATTTCAATTACTTCAGACTGAAATAGTCATTTGACCTCTTAATCTTTGGCAAAACTTAAGAAACCCAATTGGTTTGAGCACAACCTATCATTCCCAAATAAGAGATTGAGCTGGGCGAACTATACAAATACTGGGATAATTACATTGTAAATGTATATTAAATCTTGAAAAAAAAAATTAAGGCCAGCATTTTCAACTGGTCTAATCCTCGTATTCTAATAATTACCATAGTATTATACAAGTGACACTATAACTGGTACGATACAAGCAAGAGTATAAATCGTTACCTTAATAAGCTAAAATTTATTGACATTCAAAATTCAAAACCCAATATGAGTCCGGAAACCACAGATAAAACTCGTAGAAATAAAAAACAAACTGAAGGCCGCATAAATTTAATAAAAGAACTACACCGATGTACGTAATGAATTGTTGACCTTTGAAAAGTGTTATTCGAATTAAGGAAACTGAAAAGTTGACATCAACATAAATAGAATTGAACGAGGTTGTCTCGAAAATTAATCCCAGAGCATATTGAATAAACTATCTCGAGAATTAAGTTCATTCTCACTTTTAGTTCTACTAAAAATTTCTTATATACAGAAACAAACAAGCGTTTTTGATAAGGCAGAGTTAATACCACTTGAAAAAATTCACGTAACTAAATTTGGTGATAAACATGTATAAATAGTGGATGGAAAAATCAAACAGTTACGACTCAATAAAAATTTCAAGGATCAAGATTCAGTAAAATCCACAACGGGGAACCAATTATATTTGAAAACAAAAACAAATACTCCTGTTTGTCCCTAAGGGGCATCTAATTGGCATAGACGAATTTCGAGGACGAAATTTTCTAACGAGGGGAGAATGTGACAATTGAGACAAAACTAGGTACACCTTAATACGCAATTACCAATTTAACGATTAAACGCGTATTACGTACCGAACAAACGAATAACTGAACGGGTCTGGTTATGACCCAGATCTCCCGGGGGCATCTATAAGTGATATACGATTAATATAAGCTAATATATTAGTATTATGGCCTTAGTTCGATAGCAAACATGTTAAACGAAAACATGCTCGTTTAACTACCCGCTATAGATTTAAACTCGAAAGATAGTTACAAACCAAGCATTGTATCATCCGTTAAGCCGAAAAAGACTTACCAAACACTTATTAGAAATGTTTTAAGCGATTTGTGAAAATAAGTTCGAATTTTACAAATGTATACTATGTTTTTATAAATTTATACAAAAATAGCCTAAAAACACTCGTTTTCCCGCGCTGTTTGTCATAACCGATAAATTTTCGCATCAAAAACCTAACCCAAAAATAAATTTGGAGTCGATATTTCGCGTTCAGGCTTGTAGATCAAGAAAGTTGGGCTAAATGGGCCCAAAATGGGCCCATAAGTCTTGCGTACGTAAAAAAGGAAAAACCACCCCTTTTGAATTCTTTTTTAAACAAGCTTTGAGATATTTTGCACATCCATCTATGAACCAAAATTTGGAAGAAATCTTTTTTTCTTCAGCAAAGAACTCAAAAACCCTAAGGTATCTTCATGATTTTAATCATTTTTAAGTTGTTTAATTATGTTTAATATCATATAAACATGCTTTAATTGCCAAAAATCATTCCTAACCATGCAAAAATCCTAAAAATGTTCCATAAACATGTTTTGATCATACACAAGGTTAAGAACCTGGTTTGATAGTTTTTATTGTCCATAAACACGGATTAGAGGGTTTAAACGGCGTTTTTACGGTTCAAAAGATCGGTTTTATACCCTAGCCGAAACCCTAAGTTATGGGGATGTTATGCTGATAAAACTTGCTTGCTTTGTGATTTAGGACCTGTATCTGGCCTGCATAGAAGCACAAGAGCTTGAAAACTTGATTAGAATGACAGAAATGAACGAAAACCGCTAAGGTAATACCCGATCACTCGTTTATGGGCTGTTTAGGATTCGATTGTGATTTGGATATTGTTAGGTCTTGAAATTTTGAAGAGACATCAGGGACTATGGAATTGAGTTCCTATTCAAATTTGGTAATATTTCGACCATCCGAGAATATTTGCCGAATTTATTACCGAATTGGGACGTTTATTTGGGAAAAATAGTTAAAATGCTTGAAAATTATGAAATTTTGTGGGGAAATCAGATTTGGAAAAGCCTAAGTGCATTTTCTGCATATGCGTTCATATGTGTTTTTATAGTCAAATTTGGCCCGAAATGAATATTGAGCAAGGTTGTTACATTATGGAATTGATACAGATCGTTTTGGGATATAATTTGAGAATCTAGGAATTTTTGTGGAAGTTTTGGAAACCATTTGGGATATACGGACGATTTTCCAGCAAAATATAGCTGATAAAATGAATTTTTATAAATTAATAAATCAGTAAATAATTCTGGAAATATTTTTATAAAATTATTCATATTTTATTTGATAGGTGACAAAATTTTCATAATTTAATAATTAACGGTTAATTAATTATGCTAATTTGAAAATTAAACAAATTCAATTCTGATAAAAACCGGCAAGTTTACAATTAACGAACCTGCGAAAATATCAGAACACAAAGAGTGATCAAAAATCATACTTTTTGATTAAAATTATGTAAAAACGAACCTTTTTATGAGAAACCTAAACAATCTGGATAGATTGTGCGCATTTTTCCTCAAATTAAACTGAATAAACGGAAACGGGCCCCGTAACGTTCGAGAACCTCAATATGTGATCTTTCTTTATAACTTAATCATTCTATTGACCAACACCTTTACCCAAGCCTGCTTTCCCATAACTATTTTCTGAACGCATAAACGAACAACTTGGCCCAGCTGGAAAAACGGGGAAACTGAGCCAAGTTCGGTTTTAAGTATTAGACATTGAACAAGATCACAATTTAAGCCTACTGACACTTTCTGGGTGTTCCAGCTATACCCAGATTAGATACAGAGCCCATTTTAGTATTGAGATTATAATAATATTAAAGTATTAATATTATTATAATATTGATTATAGGAACTAGTGATAGCGACTCAAACAAACCACGAACAGACACAATGCTGATTATGTGCTAAACCGTGAGTTTCATGACCCCACTTTTAAACTGCTTTTACAAACTTTTGGGGTGAAAAAAATGTTGATACATATCTATATATACTCTGAACTGTTTGATAATGGGAATTATCTAAGTGCTAACCCACAAAAGTCCCCATGAACACAGTGATTAACTTCGAGCCGGTGCCTTGTGAATAGTACTATTGGTTTGACAAACCCAAACGGAGCCGGCATGGTTTGCCGAGACATAAAACCATTTGCACATGACCATAATTATACAAACACGCTATGTAGTGTTTGACATAGCTACTCAGGGCATGTTGTGGGAGGAAAGGGGGCCACAGTGGTTGATTGAGCGTGGGAAATGGATACACGCAGCACAGACAGTCAAGGCTTCACTGTAGCTTAGCATAATTATATCATAAACATACAAACAAGTGTACTTGTGAACGTACATACATACATACTTACGTATTTACAATCTGTTATTGTTGTACGCACAACTGATTTCTTGGAACCCGTGAAACTCACCACTATTTGTAGTTCCCGAACATGTTTTTCAGGTACTGGATTGGATTAGAAAGTCAATGTGCTACGTGTTTGACTTGCAATCAATGCTGGGTGAATTGATGCAAGTGTGTTAGTAAGAAATAAAGCCGCTTAACGGGTTGGATTTAGTTTGTATCACCTAGTTGTAACAAAGTTAGATTGATGTAAAATATTGTAAACTAATTTGTATTGTTATTTATAAACAATGTGGTTGATACCAGAGGTGTCTGTTACATTTCCGTTTTGCGCTTCTGCAGATCGCTCAACGGGGTGTGACAACTGGAATTCAGTATTTCAGGCTGACATAGCAGAAGTTGTTGAGGATAGTGAAAAAGTTGAGATGGTTGAGAACAAGAAAGAAGTTAAGATGGTTGAAAGTTTTGAGAATGTGGTTGGGGACAAGTCGGTTGAGAATGAGAGTTTGAATAAGGTTTTAAAGGTTTAAGACAAACAAAGTGACAAAGTTGATCAAATGGTTGATCAAATTGATTATGATGACGAACTTTCAAGAACTTATGACAAGATTCACACGGTTCCTTCTGATTATCTTACCTCTTTAATTCCTCTTGACATAATTGAAAGTTTTGCAGGATGGTTTAATGGAGAGGAAGTACCACAAGGTAAGATAGATTTTGTAGAGGAAGACAATGTGGATGAATCAGAAGTCAAGGATTCAAGTAAGGTTGATGGAATCATTGAAGATACAACTGATGAAGAGTCTGAAAGTTCAAATGAAGAACCAACTGATCATGCGTTCTTGGCTAACCTTGTGTGAAAAATGTGAGTTGTCGTGTGATGAATGCGATTTTAAAACTTTTGAAATTAAAGAGTTGAAAAAGCATTATGACAAGGCTTTATTAGATCTTAAAAATGTTAATGAGGCATATATGAAACTTCAAACATGTGAAAAGAATTTGTGGGCTAAGATTCTACAGGATTAAAAGACCATTTTAAAGTTAAAACACACGGTTGAAGACAAACAAATTAGCATCAACAGACATATAGATGAGAATGCAACACTCAAACTTGAGTTACAAAAACTCAAGATTGAGACTGAAAGAGTAAATTTAAAAGTAGTGAGTTATGCTGCATCGTCTTACGTTCTCAATCACATTATGTCTAAAAATTCATCAAAATTTAAGAATGATGTGAATGAGAATATAACATCTAATGAGGATTATCATGCTGTGCCTCCACCTATGTGGAATGCTTATATTCCCAAGAAACCAAAAGGGTTCAAAAAGGTATTGAATGTGGAAGTCAAATCTCCACTTCATGATATCTCAAAGTCTGATGATGATGATTGTGTTACCCTTGAAAAGGTTGAAAATGAAAGTTCTGGCTGTGATATGTCAACTGGAATTAAAGTTGCAGAGTCGGTGTTAACTGAGGATGAGGTTAAAGATCATGTTTTGGGAAAAGAAAATTGTGATGATTCGAAAAGATTTGCTAAAACGAATTTTTATAATAAGTAGTCTCATCGAATTAAACCAATACAAGTTAAAAAGATTGTGTTTGTTCATGGTAAAACGTCTGAGTCTGAGAAAGAGGCTGTCTTCAGAAATCAGTCAAATCAAGAGTTTTATTGTCTGAAGGCCGAGCGTGATAAGGCTGAAACGACCTCTCAGATCAATATGTTTATTGATCGGTGATGTTGTTTTAACTGCAATGAAGTTGGACACGTATTCTATGCGTGTCCCAGTCGATTCAAACATGGTCATGCTCCGCCTCAAAAGTTTGAAAACAAGAAATCAGGTCTTGGATATGTAAATAAACCTGCTAATGTTCCCGAACCTGTGAAAATTTTAAAACGTGGTGAATTAGTAAAAAATGAAGTTGCTAAAACCAACATTTCAAAGATTTCACAAACCACTTTTTACAGCAAGAAACAAGCTGTAGGTCAGAATTGGGTGGCCAAAATTGTATCTAAACCACCATGTGTTGTAGAAGAAAAGAAAGATGAATAAGAATCACATGAAACAAGTGATGATTTATTAGCATGTGAATCGGATTTTGAGGTTGTTAGGTTGTTATACAAAAATTTCAAACAACCCAAGACCAAGAAGGCTTGGGTTTTCTTGTTTCATTAAAACGGTGTTCTGTGTGTGCAAGGGCTTCCAAGATCCCAACGATTCACGTTGGATTATGAATAGTGGAGCCTCAAGGCACATGACGGGTACTCTTCATTTACTTAAAGATGTCAAATCTATTCGAGGAGGGTATGCTGATTTTGCGGGAAATCAAGGAGGTCAGATTGTTAGAGAAGGTACATTGACAAACGGGAAAGTCATATTTGATAAAGTCAACTACATTTTAGAGTTGGAGAACAATCTTCTCAGCATATCACAATTCTGTGATAAGAATTTCTCTACTCACTTCACAGACAAGGAGTGCCTAATTTTGAAACATGGTTTTAAAATTCCTGATGATTGGATATTAATGTGCGCTCCTCGAGGGAATGATCTCTATGTTCTCAACATTTACTGCATTAACGTCTTCGTCGACTGCTCAATGTTTTATATCCAAGGCGTCAGAACGGGAGTCTATGTTATGGCATCGTAGGATGGGTCACATTAACGTGAGGAAGATGAACCATTTGGTTCATAATAACTTGGTCAAAGGAGTGAACTTGAGGAGTTTTCATTTGAATGAAGAATGTTTGGACTGGAAGAAGGGAAAACAAATAAAGAAACCTCATCCAGGAAAACTTGTCAATTCCATCAAATTACCTTTCGAACGTCTACAGATGGATCTCTTTGGTCCGGTGAATGTTAGAAGTATCACGGGAGAACTCTATTGTCTTGTGGTCACCGATGATTATTCAATATTTTTGTGGGTGATGTTTTTAGCGTCTAAGGATGAAACTTATGATTCCCTGATGTTCTTATTTAGGAAACTCGAGACTTTGTACAACTTACCTATTCGAAGAATAAGAAGTGATAATGAGACAGAGTTTAAGAATAACAAAATGCTAGAGTATTGTAACGACCGGGGGATTCTTCATGAATTTAGCGCACCTTATACTCCTCAACAGAACGGGGTCGCTGAACGAAAGAATTGCTCTTTGATTGAAACAGCTCGTACAATGCTTTCTGATTCAACGTTACCTGTGAATTTTTCATCTGAAGCAGTGGCATCAACTTATTATACTCTCAACCGGTTACTTACTGTGAAGAAGTTTGGCAAAACGTGTTTCGAGTTACTTAAGCGACCCAAACCAAATCTTAAGTGGCTTGAACCGTTTGGATCTACATGCACAATTCTTGAACCAAGTGGCAAGTTTGGTCCCAAATCTATTGAGGGATTTTCATGGGGTAAGCTAGTCCACTACGACATGTATACATTCCTAGCCTCCACAAGATTGTCGAAGTCCAGAACGTTGATTGTCAACGTTATACTCCTACATTTCAAAGACCAGGAGATTCTCGGTTGTTTGATTACGAGATCCTTTGGGAGAGTTTCAAACTTCCTGAGGAAGTGCTTTCTGATGAGACTGTGGCAACGTTATATCAACAACATTTATTAGAAGATCCCGCATCAACAGCAGAAGTTCCTGTTATGACTGTTCCTCAAGTTGTCCCTGATACTATTCTACCTAATGATGTTTCAGAGACTACACCTGTGTTTGACGACGACAGTGAAACAGATGAGGAGATTATTGAGGCTATTTCTCTATCCTCTGTTGCTGATGAAGAGAATGTCACCAATCTTCAGACTGAAGTGACAGTTTCTACTGAAGTTGTGCTAAGAACATTATCCTATCGTCCTGAGGATAATATCATTGGAGATTTGAACGCTGGGTTTCAGACTAGAAGTCAAATCGATCTAAGCCTTCAGTGTTTTTACAAGTGTTTCTCTATTACAAAATCGTTTCTCATTCAAATGTTTTATTTCTCAGGTTGAACCGAAGACTTATAAGGAAGCCCTGACAGAAGAGAGCTGGGTCAATGCTATGCAAGAAGAATTAATGCAGTTTGAGAAGCTCGGTTTCTAGAAGCTCGTCGACTTGCCTGAAGACAAAAATCAGATCAACACGAAATCGGTATTTAAACGCAAACGGGACGAGAATGGGGTTATCGTCAGAAACAAAGCAATACTGGTTATTCTAGGATTCAACAAGAGAGAGGGTATCGACTACAATGAAGTTTATGCACCTGTAGAAAGGCAAGAAGCAATTCGGATCTTTCTGACGTTTGCTTCATGGAAAGGGTTCAAAGTTTATCAGTTAGATGCCAAGTCTGCATTTCTCAACGGGAAAATTAGTGAAGAAGTCTACGTGGGACAACCACCGGGGTTTGTTGATCCAATCAACAAGGACAAAGCGTACCTCCTTGATAAAGCCCTTTACGGTCTCCATCAGGCCCCGAGAGCCTGGTATGAGCCATTGTCTCAACATATTTTGGACAATGGGTTTATCAGAGGAACGGTCGATTGTACACTATTCACCAAATTGGTTGATGGACATCTACTGATCGTGCAAATCTATGTCGATGATATCATTTTTGGGTCGATAAACGATGATCTGTGCAAGCAGTTCGAGGAGGTGATGAAGCTAACGTTTGAAATGAGTGCAATGGGGGGGGGGATGAAATTTTTCCTTGGACTTCAAGTAGAACAATTATCAGATGGTATCTTTATCCACCAGACAAAGTATGTCAACGAAGTCCTGGCAAAGTTCAACATGGCTGATGTAACAGCAATCAGTACTCCTCTACAATTGAATCATGGTATCGGTCCTAATCCCAATGGGGAGAAGGTTGATCAAATGTTATACCGATCTATGATTGGCCCATTGATGTACCTCACTACATCTCGGCCAGACATCATGTATGCCACATGTTTATGCGCCTGATATCAATCAATTCGAAGGTTTCACATCTCATGATCGTCAAAAGAATTCTATGATATCTCAAGGGATGTCCCGGGTCGGTCTTGTTATCCAAAAGATGATGAGTTTGTGCTGAGGTGTGACATTTGAGCCAAAACAATGTACACCTTAATACGTATTTACCGATTAAGCAAATAAACGCCTTTTGCGTAACAAACGAACGATTAACCGAACGGGTCGGGTTATGACCCAGATATCTCGGGGGGCCATCTATAAGTGATATACGATCTATACAAGCTAAAATATTAGAAATATGGTCTTAGTTTGATAGCAAACAAGTTAAACGAAAACATGCTCGTTTAACTACCCGCTATAGATTTAAACGCAAAAGATAGTTACAAACCAAGCATTGTATCATCCGTTAAGCCGAAAAATTCTTACCAAAAACTTACTTAAAATGTTTTAGGCGATCTGTGAAAATATTTTCGATTTTTACAAACATATAGTATGTTTTTATAATTTTACACAAAACTAGCCGAAAAACACTTGTTTTCGTGCTATTTAACGCACCCGATAAGTTTTTCGTGCCAAAAACCGAACCCGAACTAAATTTGGACCTGGCTTTTCGTATTTGGGCTTGAGAAATCAGAAACTTGGGCCAAAATGGGCCCAAGGTGGGCCCATATGAATCCCGATCGCAAACAGCAGCCCCCCCCCCCTTTTAGTTCTTTCACATATAAACTAGATCCAAGATATTTTCAACATCATTCTCTTGAAAACTCTAGACACAAGTTCTGCTCCAGCCAAAAACCAGCAAAAACAAGTTAAAGAGGTCTTAAATAATCGATTTTCGGCTTGTTTAAACTCGTTTAATACCATAAAAACATGTCCTGATTACTAAAAATCATTCCTAACCGTGTAAAAATCCTAAAAATGGTACATAAACATGTTTTGATCATACACATGGTAAGGAACCTGTTTTGATAGTTTTTTTGACCATAAACACGGATTAAAGGGTTGAAACGGTGTTTTTACGGTTCAAAAGTTCGTTTTTGTGCACTAGCCGAAACCCTAAGTTAAGGGCTGTTATGTTGATGAAAAATTGCTTGGTTTGTGATATAGGACTTGTACCTAGCTTTCGTAGAAGCACAAGAACCTGAAAACTTGATTAGAAAGTCGGAAACGAGCCAAACCCGCTAATGTAATGCCGAAACACTCGCTTACGGGCTGTTTAGGTTAAGGTTGTGATGTACATACTTTAAGGCCTTGAAATATTGCAGGGACATCAGGGACCATTTCATTGAGTCCCTGTTCAAATTTGGTAATTTTTCGACCATCCGAGAATATTTGGCGAATTTATTACCGAATTGGGACGTTTATTTGGGAAAAATAGCTAACATACTTTAAAAATTATGAAAATTTTCTGGGAACTCAGATTTGATGTATTTTGATGATATTTGAATTTTGGGATCATTTGGAGAAGTTTAAAGGTGTTTTGTTTATATGCGTTCGTGTGAATTTTTATAGCCGAATTTGAGCCGAAAAGAATATTGCACAAACTTTTTACATTCTAAAATTGATACAGGTTGATTTTGGACATGATTTGAGCATTCAGGAATTTTTGTGGAATTTTTGGAAATTGTTTGAGGTAAACGGACGATTTTCAGGCGAAATATAGCTAATAAAATGAATTTTTATAAATTAATAATCAGTAAATAAATTCCAGGAATACTTTAATAAAAATCTACATATTTTAATTGATAAATTGTTAAATTTTCATAATTTAATGATTAACGGTTAATTAATTATGCTAATTTGAATATTGAACAAATTCAGTTTTTATAAAAACCGGCAAGTTCGCGACTAACGAACCTGCGAGAATATCAAAAATTATATTTTCGGACTAACTAAGTGAAAATGAACTTTTCTACGAGAAATCTGGACAATCCAGGTGGATTGTGCGCGTTTCTTCTTAAATCAAACTGAATAAACGGAAACGAGCCCCGTGGGTAATCCGGGACCCCAGTGTGTGATCTTTCATTATAACTTAATCATTTTGTTAACCAATACATTTACCCAAGCTTATTTTCCCATAACTGTTTTCTGAACGTGTAAACGAACAACTTGGCCCAGCTGGGAAAACGGGAATCTGAGCCAAGTTCAGTTTTAAGTATTAGACATTGAACAACATTACAACCTAAGCCTATTGCCACTTTCTGGGAGTTCCAGCTACACCCAGATTAGTTATACAGCCCAGTTTAGTATTAAGATTATAATAATATTAAAATATTAATATTATTATAATATTGATTATAGGAATTACTGATAGCAGACCGAACAAACCACGAGCTGATACAGTACTGATTATCTACTAAACGGTGAGTTTCATGACCCCACGTTTAAACTGTTTTACGAACTTTTGGGGTGAAAAGCAAGTTTGATTACATATACAAAAGTCCCCACGATCACAGTGATTAACTTCGAGCCGGTGGCTTGTGAATAGTACTATTGGTTTGACAAACCCAAACGGAATCGGCCTGGTTGCCGTGTCACATAGCGCCGTTTTCACATGACCATATTTATACAAACAGGCTATGTAGTGTTAGACATAGCTACCGGGGCATGTTGTGGGCGGAAAGGGGCAACAGTGGTTGATGGAGCGTGGGAAATGGATGCACGCAGCACATACAGTCAAGGCTTCACTGTATCTTAGCATAATTACATCATTTACATACATACATACTTATTTCATGATTACAAGTGTTGACTTGTGAATACTCATTACTGTTTCCTTGAAACTCGTGAAACTCACCAACTCTAGTAGTTGACCCGTTTTAAACTGCTTTTCAGGTGTACCTAAATTAGAATGATTTGGTGATCTGTTACTTGCCCAAGGTGTGTGGTTGATGCTATTTGAATAGAGGCAAGGGTGTTAGTAGTAAGAACGTTTAGTTAACGAACTAGTGTTGTTTGTTGTAAGGCCCCGTTACCGGTAACCCTACTGTCGTGTCGGATTTACTCATAAACACAGTTCTTCAAATCAGAGTTTATTAAAACTTTTCGCGGAATATAAAACGTCAATCATTTGTTACAAAACATTAAATCTTTTCCTTGATACCATAACACCAAAACTTTATATTTAAAACATCTTTACTTCTTTCTTCAGATGCCAGCCGTTCAATCCATGCCATGTGCCATCCTCATGCTAACTCTATAATCAGCTCACCTGCGTGCATACTAAAAGTCAGCTACGCTGAGTGAGTTCTAGTTAATCACATAATCATACAATACATTCTTGCATTTCATACTTTCTTACCTTCATACTTTTATACATTCATATATTCATACTTTTATTCATTCATACTTCTATACATTCATGTATTCATGCTTTTATTCTTTCATACTTCTATACATTCATGTATTCATGCTTTTATTCTTTCATACTTCTATACATTCATGTATTCATACTTTTATTCTTTCATACTTCTATACATTCATATATTCATACGTTTTAAAGAGCCTTTCGCCCTATAACCTCACAGATATTATAAGGGTCTGGTCCCTAACATCACAGATATTATAAGGGTCTGGTCCCTAACATCACAGATATTATAAGGGTCTGGTCCCTAACATCACAGATATTATAAGGGTCTGGTCCCTAACGTCACAGATATTATAAGGGTCTGGTCCCTAACATCACAGATATTATAAGGGTCTGGTCCCTAACGTCACAGATATTATAAGGGTCTGGTCCCTAACATCATAGATATTATAAGGGTCTGGTCCCTAACATCACAGATATTATAAGGGTCTGGTCCCTAACATCACAGATATTATAAGGGTCTGGTCCCTTGTTTTCGAATATTAGAAGGGTTCGATTCCCTCTTCGTCACCATACAACCATACATCATACCTCGAGTATTAGTAGGGCTCGGTACCCTTTTCGTAACCATACATTATCATTTCTTTCTTCTATTATCTCTATCATGTTCATACACATAAACATACATATCATACTTACCTTACACATAGTGTTACAACCTGACAGTACGTGCAATATCCGAAGATCGTTCACGTACCATCAAGCAATCATTCCTATATATCATATCATTCACATAAGGCATACACTTATCTCTTAGGATAAGCGTATTAACAAACATATCGAGTATGCACACAGCCCCGAAAACATAACACATAAATGGGGCTAGAAACTCACCTGGATCCTGTTACGCTCGCCGTTGATCGTAATTCCTTTCTTTAACTGGGCTCGGCTAACTGTAATATTTACATATATCAATTAACTACTACTACTCGTTTTGTATTTCTATCTATATATGACCCACAACGAACGGGGGTCCGGGGGCAGCGCCCCTGGCAGCGGGGTTCTAGGGGCGGCAGCCCCTAGCGGGGTCCAAGGGGCAGAGCCCCTGGCTGGGGTTAAGCTGCCAGGTCAGCTTGGAAAAATTTTATTTACATTAACTGCCTTAACACATTTTCCATTAGGTTTTTAATTTATTTTCTAAGCGAACTTCACTTTAGGCGAAGTTAAACCTTAGGCGAACTTGGCTTCAGGCGAAGTTTAAACCTTAGGCGAACTTGGCTTTTAGGCGAAGTTAAACCTCATGCGAACTTGGCTTTTAGGCGAAGTTAAACCTCAGGCGAACTTGGCTTTTAGGCGAAGTTAAACCTTAGGCGAACTTGGCTTTTAGGCGAAGTTAAGCCTCAGGCGAACTTAGCTTTTAGGCGAAGTTACCATTTAGGCGAACTTAGCTTTTCAGCGAAGTTGCCATCAGGCGAACTTGGCTTCAGGCGAACTTATCATCAGGCGAACTTGGCTTGCAGGCGAAGTTCATCAGGCGAACTTAGCTTGCAGGCGAAGTTCATCGCTTGAAGGCGAAGTTGCCCAGATGAAGGCGAAGTTGTCGCGCTGCAGATCTGTTTGCCCATAACTCCTTCGTTTCTTAGCCAAATAACTCGATTTTGGTACCCACGGAATCGTATGATCGGCGCCTACAAATCCCAACCATCAAATCGGCCTAAAATCGACGTTTTAGGGGTCCGATTTGGGCAGTTGGGTTTCGGGTCCGGTTAACCCATCCAATCCTAACCATTTTCAGTAATATTAGCTTTGTTGGATTAGTTCTTACCTTATCAACTCAGATCTATTCAACAGAATCTCGGGTCTCGGCTTCGAATCTCGGTCGGTTATGTGTGTGTTTTTGAGGAGTGTAAAAGAGAAAGATGGAAATAAATGATATTTTGGGCTTGGGATGGGTATTTATCTCTCTCAAGCCCACGGACCCAAGGCCCATTCTCATTTAACCCATCTTACGCAATCTAAGTCCAAGACCCACATACATTTCCCAACACTAGCCCGACCCATACCAACTCCTATTCTATTATTTATTTCCTGATAACCCGAGTAATCTTTCCCTCTATTGTTAAGTAATATAATTAATATTATCTCGAAATTTCGGGATGTTACATTTGTATCACCTAAACTGTAAAACAATGATAGAACAAAGAAATGTAATATATTGTAATTAGTTTGTAATGTTTCTTTATAAACAATGTGTTGATACCGGAGGTGTCTGTTACATTCCCGTTTTACGCTTCCTTAGTGTGCTAGTCGAGGTGTGACAGAAGTTGGTATCAGAGCCATTGGTTATAAAGGATTAGGTTATCCCTTAAGGTACCTAAAATATAACCGTAGGCTCGATTAACTCTGGGAGATAATTAAATAATAAATTAATATTATATACTGATGGATGTCGGGATGAACTTGTAGGGCAAGTGAGTTATTGTGGTCCGGAACATAATAACAGACTTGCTTGTACGAGGGAATTCAGGGAGAAGTGGCGGAACGTGTGGTTAGGTAAAAGTGGCAACATATGTGTATAAAAGGTAATGTGAAAGTATATATATATGTAACACTCATACGTGCTTAATTGGAACAATGTGTATGAATATGTGTACGTATGATACTGTTGATGACGGTAAATTTTACTATGAATATTATATTCATTTATATTCAATATTGATTTAAATAGTAATAATAATTAAAATTTTAATTAAACTAATATTATATTCTAATATAATTAATATTAAATTTGGTTTAATTAATTAATCTCCTTGACAATAGTTAGCGCTAGTAATAGTTATTATTCTTATAACTAACCTTTGTGTAGAGTAATGTCAAGGAATAACGACTACGTACCGGAAGAAGAACCGGTAATCTCTGTTGGGGAGGATCCCGAGGAAGAATCAGAGAAGGATTTAGAAGAGGAGGATCCATAGGAGGAATCTGAGGAGGATCCAGAAGAGGAGGACCTGAGGAGGAACCGAAGGAGGAGGAAGAGGTGGAAGAAGAAGTTATCTGTAGAGAGCTACCCAGGAGTGTGCCTGATCTATCCGGCTACAGATGCGATAGTTATCCACCCAGGTCACCACGCATGGATCAAGACGAAGTTAACAGTCAGTATCGTTCACCTGCTAGAGTAGCCCGATCACCCACTCCACCTATTCACCTGTCGCCGACGACTTCAGCTACTGTCCGACAGACTGCTCGTATTCGACTAACCCCAATTCACCCTACCTCGATTCCATTCAGATCTACCCACGACCGGGGAGGACCTTCACGCCGTAGGGCAGATACTTCATCTTCCCGTTCATTGAGTATACCTACCCCTCGCCCTGACCTCCCAAACGCAGGAAACAACTCTTGGATGGCTGTCCTGACTGACCGTGTGATAGACCACTCGATAGCTATAGCTAACATTAACCAGGAGAGGAGGGACATGACCTAGTACTTATCGACGTTACATCAGATAGTACTGAACTTGCAGCAGTCAGATGCCTACCACCACTGGTGTTTGGATAGGGTGACAGTTCGGCTGGAGAACTGTTACTGGGTGATTACGGTGCTGTTAGTTTTATGTTTGTGGCTAGCCTATCGTCTGTATGGATAGATGCAGAATGTTACAGATATGTGTACATGATCTTTTGATACTCCATGTATGTATATAGTAGTATATTACGTTAACATGGAACAGAATTTTGTACATTATTACAAGCACTGACCCTTATAGGGTTAAGTCTAACAGTCACTTAGTGACAGATTTTGATATATACATGCAAGCACTGGTCTTTATCAGGCTAAGTCTATGTCCTTTTTGATATCAATGTACAAAACAATTTGTGAAATGTTAGTATGTTATCTGGTTTACCTGTACAACATTTATTGTGATTATTATTACACAGTGCCGTAGACTGGAATTAGTACTAATTGGCTTATATTTGTTTATCATTATAGAATGGCCCCAAAGAAAGCAAACCCTATGACTGAGGCAGAAATAGCCAAGATGATTGCTCGGCATATGCAGGCAGTGATCCCACTTATCGTAACACAAGTAACTGCCGGTATATAGGAAAAATGCAAACAAACCAACAACAAAAAAATAATGCTCCCCCAACCAACAATGAAACAGTTACAAATAACAATCCCCCACCTAATACAAATGCCCATACCAATGCAAATAATCCCCCACCTGATGCAAATAATGTCAACAACAATAATCCCCCATCGAACCCAAACAATAACAATAACAACCCTAATCCCCCCGAAGGGAATATTCGATCAAAAACTTTATGGCCTGTAAACCGATTAATTTCAAGGGCACTGAAGGGCCAAATGGGTTAATCAAATGGATCGAAAAGACTGAATCTGTCCTCAATATCAGCAATTTTCCACCCGAAAACATTGTCAAGTATGTTGCCTCTACATTTACTGATCACGCATTAATGTGGTGGAACACTACGGTACAGATAAAAGGTCAAGATACGGTGAATCGCATGACATGGGCTGAACTCAAAACACTGATGCTGGAACATTTATGCCCAAAGAACGAAATTCAAAGATTAGAACATGAACTTTGGAGTTTGGAGATGAAAGTAGCGGATCATTTGCGATACACAAACCGCTTCAATGAATTGGCCCGCTTAGTACCATGGTTAGTAACTCCTGAAGATAAACGAGTTGAACGTTATATTTGGGGTTTAGCCCCGGAAGTGAGGAGTTTGGTGAACTCCGTGGGGCACACATCATTTGAAAATGTTGTAACCCAAGCCAGAATTGTGACCTTTGACTTGGTAAGAAGCGGAGTATTGAGAATGACCGGAGAATCAGTGGGTATGAAACGAACTGACTACGGGACGAGAGCACAAGGAGGACAATCAAGCAAACGTGCACGTCCGACAAAAAGAAATTATGCTATAACCGGTTCAGATACGAAGCAAGACAGGTACAAGGGACCCTTGCCAAAGTGCGATAAATGTAATTACCATCATGTGGGATAGTGTAGATTGCCGGTATGCTAGAAATGTGGTCGAACTGGGCATTATGCCCCTAATTGCAGAGCAGGTGCAGAAATTGCGAGCAGACCAACGCAAACGACTCAACCTCGTCGTCCACCGCCGCCGAGACCTCAGCCAATCCGCCAACAACCTATCCAACAAACTTCAACCGTAGCAACCTACCGTGCTTGTTATGAATGTGGCAGTACAGAACATATTAGAAGAAACTGCCCCAAGTTGAATCCAAGAGCAGTTACTAGACCGAACCAAGCATCGACTTCTAGTGCGTCTCGGGGACGCGCGTTTGTTATCGGGTCTGGAGAAGCACGACAAGACCCGAACGTAGTAACAGGTACATTTGTTGTTTCTGATCAATATGCTTCTGTATTATTTGACACGGGTGCCGATAGAAGCTTTGTTTCTACTAGTTTTGTATCCCTGGGTAATATGCCAGTTAGTGAACTAACAAATCCCTATACTATAGAACTCGCTTACGGTAACTCTATAACTGTCAACCAAATAATCCAAAATTGTTCCATTATTCTTAATGACCACCCATTCCTTATTGACCTACACCCGGTAGAGTTAGGAAGTTTTGATGTTATTGTCGGCATGGACTGGTTAACCAAGTATAAGGCGGAGATTGTGTGTAACGACAAGACAGTTAAAATTCCCTTTTCGAATGGTGAGGTGATTGTGGTACAGGGAGAGAAGTTTGGTTTGATTTTACCTCCCGTGTCTCATCTCAAAGTGTTGAAATGTTTACGCCAAGGTTGTATGGCATTCTTGGCAAACGTGACTATAAAGAATACTGATGAGAAACACATAGAAGAAATTCCCGTTGTACGTGAATACCTCGACATCTTTCCTGACGATTTACCCGGATTACCACCGAACCGACAGGTTGAATTCCGCATAGACTTAATTCCAGGAGCAGCCCCTATTGCTAAGGCACCATATCGACTGGCACCCTCTGAAATGAAAGAACTATCCAACCAGTTACAGGAATTGTTAGATAAGGGTTTCATTCATCCTAGTTATTCTCCTTGGGGAGCACCGATATTGTTCATAAAGAAGAAAGATGGAAGTTTTAGAATGTGCATCAATTACCGGGAATTAAACAAAGTTACCATCAAGAACCGATACCCTCTTCCACGAATAGATGACTTGTTTGACCAACTCCAAGGGGCAAACTATTTCTCGAAAATTGACCTTCGATCCGGTTACCATCAAGTTAAAATCCAAGAGGAAGACGTGTCTAAAACGGCGTTCCGAACTCGTTATGGCCACTACGAATTCTTAGTTATGCTGTTCGGACTGACTAATGCTCCCGCAGTTTTCATGGACCTTATGAATCGAGTTTGTAAACCGTACCTTGACAATTCGTTATTGTGTTTATTGATGACATTTTGATATATTCGAAAACCAAGGAGGAACACGAGCAGCATTTACGAACTATTTTGGAGCTGTTGAGGCAGGAAAAGTTGTATGCCAAGCTGTCAAAGTGTGAATTTTGGCTACAAGAAGTACAATTTCTAGGGCACGTTGTTAACCGACACGGTATTCATGTAGACCCGAGCAAGATTGAAGCCATCAAAAATTGGCAAGCCCCAAAGTCACCAAAAGAAATTCGCCAATTTTTGGGTTTAGCTGGGTATTATCGGCGTTTTATTGCCAATTTTTCCAGCATAGCCCAACCTTTAACTCTTTTGACTCAAAAAGATCGTGCTTATGTTTGGGGAGAAGAACAAGAAGCGGCTTTTCAATTGCTGAAACAGAAACTATGCCAAGCCCCGATACTAAGTCTTCCAGAGGGAACTGATGATCTGGTTGTTTATTGCGACGCATCCCGGAAAGGGTTGGGATGTGTACTTATGCAAAGAAACAAAGTCATAGCATACGCTTCTCGACAATTAAAGGTGCACGAGAAGAATTATACCACCCATGATTTGGAACTGGGCGCGGTTATTTTTGCGCTCAAGATCTGGAGGCACTATTTGTATGGCACCAAGTGTACAGTATACACCGACCACAAGAGCCTACAACATATTTTCGATCAGAAAGAACTAAACATGAGGCAGAGGAGATGGGTAGAACTGTTAAATGACTATGATTGTGAGATTCGATACCATCCGGGCAAGGCTAATATAGTAGCAGATGCTTTGAGCAGAAAAGACAGGATTAAACCACTATGGGTCCGAGCACTTGGAATGATCGTCCAAACCAGTCTCACCAAACAAATTCGTATTGCTCAAAACGAAGCTCTGAAAGGAGATCACTTAGAAGATGAAGACTTGCATGGGACCGAACAACATTTTGAAGAAAGAACTGACGAAATTCTATACTACAAAAATCGAGTTTGGATTCCCACTTTCAGCAATCTGCGTGACTTGATCATGGACGAAGCCCATAAGTCCAAATACTCCATTCATCCTGGAACGGATAAGATGTACAAGGACTTGAAGGAGTATTATTGGTGGCCCGGTATGAAGAAGGATATAGCCACATATGTCAGTAAACGTTTAACTTGTTCGAGGGTTAAGGCTGAATATCAAAAACCTTCGGGAATGTTGCACCAACCAGAAATACGACAATGGAAATGGGAACAAATTACCATGGATTTTGTAACACATCTCCCAAAAACTTCCCGAGAAAATGATGCAATATGGGTGATAGTTTACCGATTAACCAAGTCCGCACACTTGCTTCCAATCCGAACCACTTACACAACCGAAAAACTTGCTCACATCTACATCAATGAAATCGTATCCCGACACGGCGCACCCGTTTCAATTATTTCTGATCGTGATAGCCATTTCACCTCTCTTTTCTGGCAACCCGTACAAGAAGCTTTGGGAACCCGAATTGACTTAAGTACCGCTTACCATCCTCAAACCGACGGTCAATCTGAGCGAACCATTCAAACCTTAGAAGATTTGCTTCGCGCTTGTGTACTAGACTTTGGTGGAAAATGGGATCAACATCTTCCACTGGTTGAGTTTTCGTACAACAATAGCTATCACAGTAGCATTCAAGCGGACCGTATGAAGCGCTGTACGGACGGAAATGTAGATCACCCTTATGCTGGACTGAGGTTGGATATACCCAAATTACACGATCTGACTTGATTCAAGAAACCACTGACAAAATCTGTAAAATCACAAGCAAATTGAAAATTGCCCGAGATCGACAGAAAAGCTATGCTGATGTTCGTAGAAAGCCGTTATCCTTTGAAAGTATCCCCGTGGGAAGGCGTCATTCGATTCGGAAAAACCGGTAAACTAGCTCCGCGATACATTGGGCCATATGAAGTCATTTCTAAGATAGGTCCGGTAGCTTACCGACTGAAACTTCCTATGGAGTTGAGTTCTATTCACGATGTCTTTCATGTTTCGAACCTGAAAAAGTGTCTTACTGATGAAACCAAAATCGTGCCATTAAAAGACTTAAACATAAACGAAAAATTGAATTTTGTTGAAGAACCGGTGGAAATATTAGAGGGAAAAATAAAACAATTAAGAAACAACAAAATCTCTCTAGTAAAAGTTCGGTGGAATTCACAAAGGGGACCCGAATTCACGTGGGAGCGGAAATCTGAATTCAAAAAGAAATACCCGCACCTATTTCCAAACAAAAACAAAGTTGAATAATCAAATTTCGGGGAAGAAATTTTCTAACGGGGGGAGAATGTGATATTTGAGCCAAAACAAGGTACACCTCAGTACGTATTTAACGATTAAGCAAATAAACGCCTTTTGCGTAACAAACGAACGATTAACCGAACGGGTCGGGTTATGACCCAGCTATCTCGGGGGGGCCATCTATAAGTGATATACGATCTATACAAGCTAAAATATTAGAAATATGGTCTTAGTTTGATAGCAAACAAGTTAAACGAAAACATGCTCGTTTAACTACCCGCTATAGATTTAAACGCAAAAGATAGTTACAAACCAAGCATTGTATCATCCGTTAAGCCGAAAAATTCTTACCAAACACTTACTTAAAATGTTTTAAGCGATCCGTGAAAATATTTTTGATTTTTACAAACATATAGTATGTTTTAATAATTTTACACAAAACTAGCCGAAAAACACTTGTTTTCGCGCTGTTTAACGCACCCGATAAGTTTTTCGTGCCAAAAACTGAACCCGAACTAAATTTGGACCGGGCTTTTCGTATTTGGGCTTGAGAAATCAGAAACTTGGGCCAAAATGGGCCCAAGGTGGGCCCATATGAATCCCGATCGCAAACAGCAGCCCCCCCGTTTTAGTTCTTTCACATATAAACTAGATCCAAGATATTTTCAACATCATTCTCTTGAAAACTCTAGACACAAGTTCTGCTCCAGCCAAAAACCAGCAAAAACAAGGTAAAAAGGTCTTAAATAATTGATTTTCGGCGTGTTTAAACTCGTTTAATACCATAAAAACATGTCCTGATTACTAAAAATCATTCCTAACCGTGTAAAAATCCTAAAAATGGTACATAAACATTTTTTGATCATACACATGGTAAGGAACCTGTTTTGATAGTTTTTTTTGACCATAAACACGGATTAAAGGGTTGAAACGGTGTTTTTACGGTTCAAAAGTTCGTTTTTGTGCACTTGCCGAAACCCTAAGTTAAGGGCTGTTATGTTGATGAAAAATTGCTTGGTTTGTGATATAGGACTTGTACCTAGCTTGCGTAGAAGCACAAGAACCTGAAAACTTGATTAGAAAGTCGGAAACGAGCCAAACCCGCTAAGGTAATGCCGAAACACTCGCTTACGGGCTGTTTAGGTTAAGGTTGTGATGTACATATTTTTAGGCCTTGAAATATTGCAGGGACATCAGGGACCATTTCATTGAGTCCCTGTTCAAATTTGGTAATTTTTCGTTAATTTCTTGACGAATTATAATGTGACATTCGTGACAAAACCGGATACACCTCAATATTCAAAAATCGAATAAGCGATTAACCGCTTATTGCGTAACAAACAAACGAATAATCGAGCAGCCGTTATTTCGATACTATGGCTTTAGTACGATAGCAAATCAGTTAAACGAAAGCATGCTCGTTCGACCATCCGAGAATATTTGGCGAATTTATTACCGAATTGGGACGTTTATTTGGGAAAAATAGCTAACATACTTTAAAAATTATGAAAATTTTCTGGGAACTCAGATTTGATGTATTTTGATGATATATGAATTTTGGGATCATTTGGAGAAGTTTAAAGGTGTTTTGTTTATATGCGTTCGTGTGAATTTTTATAGCCGAATTTGGGCCGAAAAGAATATTGCACAAACTTTTTACATTCTAAAATTGATACAGGTTGATTTTGGACATGATTTGAGCATTCAGGAATTTTTGTGGAATTTTTGGAAATTGTTTGAGGTAAACGGACGATTTTCAGGCGAAATATAGCTAATAAAATGAATTTCTATAAATTAATAATCAGTAAATAAATTCCAGAAATACTTTAATAAAAATCTACATATTTTAATTGATAAGTTGTTAAATTTTCATAATTTAATGATTAACGGTTAATTAATTATGCTAATTTGAATATTGAACAAATTCAGTTTTTATAAAAACCGGCAAGTTCGCGACTAACGAACCTGCGAGAATATCAAAAATTATATTTTCGGACTAACTAAGTGAAAATGAACTTTTCTACGAGAAATCTGGACAATCCAGGTGGATTGTGCGCGTTTCTTCTTAAATCAAACTGAATAAACGGAAACGAGCCCCGTGGGTAATCCGGGACCCCAGTGTGTGATCTTTCTTTATAACTTAATCATTTTGTTAACCAATACATTTACCCAAGCTTATTTTCCCATAACTGTTTTCTGAACGTGTAAACGAACAACTTGGCCCAGCTGGGAAAACGGGAATCTGAGCCAAGTTCAGTTTTAAGTATTAGACATTGAACAACATCACAACCTAAGCCTATTGCCACTTTCTGGGCGTTCCAGCTACACCCAGATTATTTATACAGCCCAATTTAGTATTGAGATTATAATAATATTAAAATATTAATATTATTATAATATTGATTATAGGAACTACTGATAGCAGACCGAACAAACCACGAGCTGATACAGTACTGATTATCTACTAAACGGTGAGTTTCATGACCTCACTTTTAAACTGTTTTACGAAATTTTGGGGTGAAAAGCAAGTTTGATTACATATACATACCTGAAACATGTATTGATGTGAATTATCTAAGTGCTAACACACGAAAGTCCCACGATCACAGTGATTAACTTCGAGCCGGTGGCTTGTGAATAGTACTATTGGTTTGACATACCCAAACGGAATCGGCCTGGTTGCCGTGTCACATAGCGCCGTTTGCACATGACTATATTTATACAAACAGGCTATGTAGTGTTAGACATAGCTACCAGGGCATGTTGTGAGCGGAAAGGGGCCACAGTGGTTGATGGAGCGTGGGAAATGGATGCACGCAGCACATACAGTCAAGGCTTCACTGTATCTTAGCATAATTACATCATTTACATACATACATACTTATTTCATGATTACAAGTGTTGACTTGTGAATACTCATTACTGTTTCCTTGAAACTCGTGAAACTCACCAACTCTAGTAGTTGACCGGTTTTAAACTGCTTTTCAGGTGTACCTAAATTGGAATGATTTGGTGATCTGTTACTTGCCCAAGGTGTGTGGTTGATCCTATGTGAATAGAGCAAGGGTGTTAGTAGTAAGAACGTTTAGTTAACGAACTAGTTTTGTTTGTATCACCTAGACTGTAAAACAATGATAGAACAAAGAAATGTAATATATTGTAAATTAGTTTGTAATGTTTCTTTATAAACAATGTGTTGATACCGGAGGTGTCTGTTACATTCCCATTTTACGCTTCCTCAGTGTGCTAGTCGGGGTGTGACATGAGGGCATACTCTTTCGGACTATAGAAGCTGTAAACTGAATTCCAAATCTACAACGGCAGGGTGTCAGTTCTTCGGCAAGCGTCTTGTCACCTGATAATGCAAGAAACAAACCACAGTATTGCTATCTACATGTGAGGCTGAATATGTAGCTGCCTCTAGTTCCTGTTCTCAGGTTCTATGGATTCAACAACAGATGCGAGACTACATTTTGAATTTTCTTACTACCCCTATCTTCGTAGATAATACTGCAGCTATTTCAATGACAAAGAATCCGGTAAACCAGTCTTAAACTAAACATATTGAAATACGGTATCACTTCATTCGTAATTGCTACGAAGAGAAGTTAATTAACGTAGAAACAATTCACACCGATGAACAAAAAGCAGATCTTTTCACAAAATCTTTTGGTAAGTCACGTTTTCAATACTTATTAAAACTTAATGGTTTACAAGTTTTGGGCGGTGTTGATAAGAGGGTTATCGAGATATTAGATGGGTCGGATACCTTGTGAACCTAAAAATCAGAGTCACCTTTGTTTTTCTGTAAATATTTTCATATGGTTTTTGTTTTTAGGGTTGGTAGATCTTTTTCGGTTTAACGGATCTTACAATAACGGCTGCTCGATTATTCGTTTGTTTGTTACGCAATAAGCGGTTAATCGCTTATTCGATTTTTGAATATTGAGGTGTATCCGGTTTTGTCACGAATGTCACATTATAATTCGTCAAGAAATTAACGAATGAGTTCATCTCAAATCCAAATTCCAGAATCCACAAACCACTTAAACCTTTACCAAACAATCCAAACCTCAATCAAACAACTCGCAATACATAATACAAACCATTTCGAACCAATTCCAAACTCTAATCAGTCCAAATTCTTATCAATTTTGACTTCAAAAGTCAAATTCAATACGTTTAACTTCCATACATTCCCGCTAATATCTAAATCAATCAAATTAACCAAATAAATACAATTATTTCAGTCTAGATAAACAATAGATTATTTCGAACTCAAATTCGTCAACTGATTAACTTTAGGTTTGTAATATCCAAAATCAAATTCGTTAAAATCCATTTACAATTAAGTCTCAAAACACTAATTCATTGGATCTAATTTAGATGCATAACAAAATCAATCACACTCCAAGCTCCGATACCATTTGAGAATCCAATACATGGTTCTACGATTAAGATCTAGTTGGTGATATGATTGTGTTGTAATACGATTAGGTCTACTGTGTAGTGTGTCTGTGTGTTGAGAGAGTATTTGGACAGGTAACGAGGCTCAAATGCATAAAATAAGATCTCTGTTAATTAGAATAACTTACAGGGGATATATATATATATACATATATATATATATATACATATATATATACATACATATATATATACATATATATATATATATTGGTGACGACTCATTCGTTAGACATGCCTAACGAATGAGCATCTCATTCGTTATGTCATTCGCTATACAAACCTTACCGAATGACCTCCATACATTACCCTTCATTCGTTAAATATCCTTAGCGAATGAGGAACAAAACACGCGGCCTCATTCGTTATTAAACCATTAATGAATGAACCTTACATATAAAGACCAAAATACCCCTATACATTAAACTAATTCCAAAATATGTTAAGCAAAGACCGAGACGGCAAACGCAGTATCAACAGTTCCCAAGTAAAATCAGCAACGTTTTTAGGTTCCCATCAAACCTTAACCAATGGGAAACGACTACGATTTTCTCCTTTTATATTTGGTCTTTGATTTCGACAGGCTTCTCAGCAACGTGCATAGATTCATCGATGTGAACTTCATCGAGAGGGATATGGAAATTGCCTTTGGCTAACCACTTCTTGAGGTTCTAGATGTGAAAGTTGGATGGACATAGAAAGCTCTTTAGGAAGTTCGAGTCTATAAAAAATCTTTCCCAATATTTCCAAGATTTTGAATGGACCAACAAAACGCAGAACTAGTTTCCCTTTCTTTCCAAATGAACAACACCTTTACAAGGAGAAACTTTCATAAGAACTAAGTCACCAGATAGGAGAGCAACATTTGCGGCCATAAAGAGCTTCAAACGGTATCATACCAATGCTAGAGTGAAAATATTATACGAGAACTCAATGAGCAGTAGATGTGAATCCTAATTTCCTCCAAATTATAGAACACAAGATCTAAGCAGATCTTCTAACGTCTTAATAGTTCTCTCGGATTCACCATCAGTTTAAGGACGATAAATAGTGCTAAGGTCTAATCGAGTTCCCAAAACCTTTTGATGCAATTTCCAGAAATGCGAGATAAAATGACCATCGCTATCGGATATAATAGTCAACGGTACTCCATGACGGAAAACAGTGTGCTTGACATAAAGCTTAGCAAGTTGCTCGATAGATGATCACTCAAATACTATTATGTTGGTCATGGGTCGTGGAAAGTTAAGTGATGAAATCAATAACGATGTCATCCAATTTGCACACAGTAATTGGAGGTTGCTCAATCAAACCAAAAGGATTATGATGCTCAGCTTTAAATTTTAGGCATGTAAGACATTTGGACACATAAACGACTATGTCCTTCTACATTCTAGGCCACAAATAAATAAAACGAGGATCAAAATACATCTTATCTACACCGGGATGAATAGAGAATCATGACTTATGAGCTTCATTTAGCATGAAAGTTCAAAGATCGTCACAATCGGTAATCCATAAATGATTTAAGAAACAAAGCAAACCATTTTGTTTAGTGTCAAGCTGAAATTCGGCACCACACGACATCTCGTCTTACATGTTGCCTTCGCTGACAGAGAGGTGTTGAGCTTCAAAGATACGGCAAAGGATATCGATTTGGTCAATAACACTATTAAGAAAGATTGATTTAACATGCCCCATTTGGCTAAAGGCATTGGCCACAACATTCACTTTACCCGGATGGTAGCGAATCACGCAATCATAGTCACTAAGTAACTCGGCCCATCGTCATTAACACATGGTGAGTTCTTTTTGGTCAAAATGTTGAAGACTCTTGTGTTCGGTGAATACCACACATCGGTACTGTGTACGGCCCGATACCTGGCAGCCCTACATTGTTATTGGATTTACTCATAAACTCAGTTTATTACAGCAGAAGCTCATACAAATAGCAGCGGGAACTAAAACTTTTACATTAACTTCTATCTCTAACTAGATATTCAATATGGATGGCCTCGCACACACCTCAAGCTCACCACGTCATCAACCATACATGCATGCATACTAAAAGTAAGCTAAATCCTGAGTGAGTTCTAACATTTCTTGCTTTTCATAAAGTATCAATATGAAACAATTGATACGTGGCTCTTTCGTATCTGAAGACACATTTACATGTCCTTCCTTTCGTTCACATTCTTACCATTGTCTTCTTCATGCATATCAGAACATGCAGGCTGTTCATGTACGCTATCTCTTCCCCAGGTATCCATAATTGGACCAAACAATCACACAACGTATGTGTATACATTCACATTCTTACCATTGTCTTCTTCATGCATATCAGAGCATGCAGGCTGTTCATGTACGCTATCTCTTCCCCCGGTATCCATAATTGGACCAAACAATCACACAACGTATGTGTATACATTCATTAACTACCTTGCCAGACGATCATATACCACATACACATGCGTATTTATTAACTACCATACTTAGTATCCTAATTGGACTATCTATTCATTGTATCCATAACTGGACCACCTAACCATCATATCCATAACTGAACCACATTATCCTTTATATCCATAACTGGACCACATTATCCTTCATCCATAAATGGACCACCTTACCATAGTATCCATAACTAGACCATCTTACTGTAGTATCGATATCTGGACCATCTTACATTTATAATAGTATTCTATCAGTCAATCTATTGTATCCATAACTAGACCACGTTAACATAGCGTAAAAATGAAGTGACACAAGGATTTGTTGCAAGGAAAAAACCCGTTATCCTGAGGATAATAAGAAAAAAAAACCCGGGCGGTGAAAACTATCACCACCAGTTTATTAATAACAAAAAATGAATACAAGTGTTGGAGCTTCTCTCTTTCGGACCGTGTTACAGAAGATCGTTATTGCTAGTGTGTGAAATGTTGTGTGTTTTGATCCAGAGATTAGCTCTATATTTATACTAACATAAAGCTAACAATAACTCCTAAAAAATAGGAAACCCTAGACTACTTCTAAACTAGCCGTTTGTCTTCCGTTTCGCACGTTTTTGAAGTAGTTGCTGAGTGGTCCGAGTCTTCACGAGATCATGAGAACGGTATATGACCTGGTAAACAACAGAAAAATAGCGACTGATCCGTTAGTTATACAATATATTAAGGATACCTGTTGCTTTGGAGGATACTGTATCCTAGAGTTATCCTGAACATATTGCTTGCTTAGGATACTGAAAATATGATGCATAACAATTGTCCCCAATATTGACGACTGTAAAAGTACATTACAGCTGTTAATTTTTGAATTTCGAATCTTGCAAGTTGAGTAGATTGTCCGCACGTGTCATTCATCCGTGAAATTTGTCAAACCCTTGGTTATCCTTATATTTACTTGGATAAATAATTCAAGCTTCCATCCCATCATCTATCCAGGTGATCTTCTCTCTCTCTCTCTTTCTTTTTCATCTTCAAGTATCATGAATGTGAAACTCAAATGGCTCAGGATGCTGGCCTGGACACTCCCTTTTAGGATGTGGAAGCCTGGGAGAAGATTGTAGCGGAGCTGAGCGAGGAAAACGTGGAAGAGCCGGGGCCAAGTGGACCAGGTGACTGATGAGGCGGTGAAGGCGGTGAGCGGCGAGGCGGCGAAGGTGGCGGATGATGGTGATCAGCTGGGCAATGATGGCGATAAAAACAAGGCCTGAGCTCATTTTTTATGAATGTTCGTTTGTGGTTTACTGATGGTTGTTGAACAATTTGTATTTCTATTTTGAACAATTATGCTTAGGATAATAGGGAGACATGGGTGGAGGGATCTTTGTTTCAAGACGAAGCCCATGTTTTCTGGTACTTTGAGAATTCCAATAACTTCCATTTGTTGAAAACGAAGCCCGGGGGTTGTTGGTAACTTTCTACACTTTCGTTAGTAGCAATATAATCTTTTGGCTTTACCTTGTGTTTTATTCACTAGATTTTTTAGATAAGTCATATTGATACGTTTTAATCATAACATGTTCGAGAATTATTTTTAAGACTTAAGATTTCGAAACAGAATTTCTTAAGGATAACGTACCCAGAAACATATTTCTTAAACTTATCATATATTAGAATAAAATATTTTAGGGACTATATCTCCACAAAATATATTTTTAAGACCTATTACGTATTAAGATAAAATATCTTAAGGATAATATATCCTTAAAACTTATATAAATGTGAGTTGTCACAATTAAGCGAAAAGATCACATCTTGAAAAATAAAATGTGTACTTATCAAGCTTATATATGATGTCCCCGACTGTTGAGTCTTTATGGATCATGCTTTTGGAACTCGCTAAGTTAAAAATAACTCAGTGACATCTTTTCTCTTAGAGACTTGACCAATCTCCGATCTATCAAAACCAAGTTAGATGGTTCTGGCGATAAAGCCTGTTTACTGGCGATAAAGCCTGTTTAAGATAAAATCCTTTTACTAGCGACGAGGCCTTTACAAAGGTAAACCCGTTATGCTGGCAACAAGGCCTTTACTTGAGAGACACGAAAATGTCTAAACCTTAGATAAAACTGGGGAAAATCCCAAACGTGAGCAACATGAAAATGCCAAAACCTTAGATAGCATGAAAATGTTATAAACCTTAGTAACGTATGTGTGACACGTCTGCCACTTATCTTAAGGATCCGATCTATAGCCAACAACAACCAGATTATCAGCTGGTCTGGTCCGGCTGCCTCGAACTATAGTCGAACATCATTCGATCCAGGCAGGGTGTTACCCAATTGGTGAGAAAGGTGAAGACCTCTAAACCTTAGAAGATATCAACGATATCTTATTCGTGTGGGAAATGATCAGCCTCTAACTGTTGTCAAGATAACGTATCCTTAGGATACCTGCAAAACACGGAGCTCTTGATTTGATGCTTAATTCAGTAAACTTGATAAAGAGATAATAAATTCAAATATGTAAGAATTTAAATATAGGTTAGGGAACATACCTTAATCCTAAAATGTTAAGGATATAAACATACCGATTGAGGATACTAGAAAAAATATGCCTTAAGATGGATAGCATTCCAAGTTCTTAGTAAAGGAACACCTTCCATAGTGATCAATCTATAGGCCCCTTTGCCTGCTTCTGAATCGATCAAATAAGGACCTTCCCACTTCGGAGCTAGCTTTCCGTCTGCTGGGTTAGTGGTTTTCTGGAACGCCTTTCTTAAAACCATATCTCCTACTTGGAATCTTCGAATTCTGATGATTTTGTTGTATACTTGGCTATTCTTTGTTGATAGGACGCCATTCTGACCTTAGCTAGATCTCTGAGCTCGTCAATAGTGTCTAGATCTTCAGAAAAGCTTTGGTTGTTGGATTCAGTATCTTGGATGCTGGTTCTTGCAGTGGGAATCACCATCTTTGTAGGGATAACAACTTCAGCCCCAAACATCAAAGGGAAAGGTGTTTGACCCGTTGCATTTTTTGAAGTAGTTCTATTAGCCCATAGTACGAATGGCAATTCTTCAGCCCATTTTCCCTTCTTGGACCCCAACTTTTTCTTCAAATTGTTGATGATGATCTTATTACTTGCCTCTGCTTGACCATTGGCTTGAGGATGTACTGGTGTTGAAGTTACCATCTTGATTCCCCAACTTTCACAAAAGTTGGTTGTCCTGCTACCGATGAACTGTGAACCATTATCACAAATGATCTCCTCGAAGATACCAAATCTTGTCAGGATATTGCGCTTGATAAATGAGATCACTTCTTTCTCCCTAACTTGGACAAATGCTTCAGTTTTGATCCACTTGGAAAAATAGCCTGTCATGGCCAACATAAAGACTTTTCCACTAGGAGCCTTGGGCAGCTTTCCCACAATATCCATTCCCCATTTCATAAATGGCCACAAGTATATGATAGGATGAAGTGGTTCAACTGGTTGATGCAAGATGTTGCTATGTCTTTGACAAGAATCACATTTCCTATAGAAATTCATTGCATCCTTCTTCATTGTTGGCCAGAAGTAACCTGTTCTTAGTATCTTGGATACTAAGGCTCTGCCCCCAGTGTGGTTTCCGCAATCACCTTCATTTATGTCCTTGAGGACTTCTTGTACTTCCTGATGTTCCAAGCACCTCAAGTATGGACCTGCAAGCGACTTTCTATACAAAATATTGTTTAGAATAATATACTGGGTTACCTTCATTCGAAAAGCTCTGGGATTTTCTCCTTCTGGGATCTCGTTATCCTGAAGATACTGTATTATGGGACGGGTCCAGGATACTGGATCGTCATCAGGTTTTGAAGTCTCCATGACTTTGTGGTTCTCCTTTGTTGCTGGAGTCAAGATATGTACGATGGGTATCTTGATGTCATCTGGTATCTTGAGAGCCGATGCTAAATTCTCTAAGGCATCTACTTCAGCGTTCTCTTCTCTTGGTACCTGTACTATATCAAACATCTCGAAACACATAGCTAATTGCTTAACTATTTCTAAATATTTTGCTAAGTTTTCTGCATTTACTGCATAAGAGCCATTAAAATGGTTAGCTAATAATAAGGAATCAACATAAACTTGAAGATACCTGACCTTCATGTTCTTAGATAATTGTAATCCAGCTATTAACGCTTCATATTCAACCTCATTATTAGTAGCCTGAAATTCACAAGATATAGATAGAGGTATAATGTCCCCCTGTGGTGATTTTAGCAGGATACCTAGACCTGTTCCTCTTATGTTAGAGGCTCCATCTGTATGCAAAGTCCAACTTTCCTTGACGTCCAGTTGTCAAACTTATTTTTCTACTTCTTCAAGGATATCCTGGCTAAAATCAGCCACAAAGTCGGCAAGTGCCTGAGATTTGATGGTTGTCCTTGGTTCATACAAAATATCGTATGCACTAAGTTTCATAGCCCACTTTGCCATCCTACCTGACATTTCTGGTTTTCTCAAAACAGCCTTAATAGGATAGTTAGTTTTTACATGAATAGCATGAGTTTAAAATTAATGTCTTAATTTAGTTGAAGCTATTATAAGTGCAAAAATTAACTTTTCAAGATAAGAATACCTGAATTCAGCATCTAGTAGGCTTTTACTTACATAATATATTGGCTGTTGTTGACCTTCGTGATTTTTGACTAGGACAGCACTTATTGCACTCCCCGAAACTGTTAAGTACAAAGATAGTGGTCGACCATCAACTGGCTTCATCAGGAGTGGTGCTGAGGACAAGTATTCCTTCAAGGATACCAACGCCCTTTCTTGCTTCTCTCCCCATTCGAATATCTGATCCTTCCTCAGGATATCATAGAAGTCTTTACACTTCTCTGAAGATCTTGAGATAAACCTGATGAGAGCTGCTATTCTTCTAGTTAACCTTTCGACATCTTTGACTTTTCTTGGTGATTTGATATCTAGGATAGCTTTTATCTGCTCAGGGCTTGCTTGTTTTCTTCTCTTGGCGACCATATACCCTAGGAACTTCCCTGCTTTTACTCCAAAGTGACACTAGGCAGGATTCAACTTCATGTTATACTCATCCAGGATATCAAATGTTGTTGTTAAGTCTTTGATATGATCCTCAGCTATTCTTGACTCTACCACCATGTCGTGTATGTAGACTTCCATCGTGTCCCCCAGTTGGTCTTTGAACATCATGTTGACTAGCCTTTGATACGTTGCACCTGCATTTTTTAGTCCAAAAGGCATTGCAATAAAACAGTATATACCTGTGGGAGTCATGAAGGCTGTATCTTCCTGGTCTGATGGCTCCATTTGAATTTGTTGAAATCCCGAGGATGCATCCATGAAGGTTAGTAACTCGTGAGACCAGCAGTTGCGTCCACCATTGAATCAATGTGTGGGAGCAGAAAGGGGTCTTTTGGACAGGCCTTATTCAGGTATGTGAAATCCACACACACTCTCCATTTCCCATTCTTCTTCTAGACTACAACTAGATTGGCCAACCATCTAGGATAGTGGACCTCTCTTATCATTTTGGTTTTGAGTAGTTTCTGCACTTCTTCTTGTATGATGATGTTTCTTTCAGGAACAAACTTCCTTCGGTTTTGATGCACCGGCATGAAAGAATTATCTATACCAAGTTTATGAGTAATTATAGATTTAGAGATACCTGTCATATCCTCATGTTTCCAGGCGAAGGTAGAAGCTCTTTTCTTTAAGAAAGATACCAATCCTTGTTCGATATCCTCAGGCATACCCGATCCTAACAAAACTTTGATCTCGGTATCCTGAGGATCCAAAGATACCTCTTTCACATCTTGGTTCGTAGCTTGTAGGACCCCCCCTGGTTGCTTTTGTAATTGCTATGCTGGAGTTAGCTTTGCGGCGACTTTATTGACGATGCATAGAAATCTTTGGCGTCTTGTTGGTCACTTTCTATCTTGATAACTCCCCAAGGACTTGGAAGTTTTCACACTGATGGTATGTTGAGGGTACTGCCTTCATGTCATGAATCCATGGCCAGCCTAAAATCACATTATAACAAGATAAAGAGTCAATAACACAAAATTTTTGTAGAGAATTTACTCCCTCTATATACACTGGAAGTTTGATATTTCCCAATGTATTCTTGGTTTCCCCACTGAACCCCACGAGGACTGAGGATCTCGGGATAATTTCAGTTCAGGGATATCCATCTTCTTCAAGGCATCCAGTTGGATGATGTTCACGGAGCTGCTGCCATCTATAAGTATCATGCGCACAAAACAGTTACTTATACATAAAGTAATTACCAAACCGTCATGGTGGGGATCCTGAAGATCACATCGATCCTCTTTTTCAAAAGATATAATCTTCTGGGTGGTCGACGTGGAGGTGCGGAGAGGTCTTTCTCCGTTATCGATCTTTGTTTCTTTGGACCGCTTCTTGGCTGCTGAGTATGAGGTTCCACAAATATCCAATCCTCTCGAGATAAAGGAAACGACCTTAGCTCTAGGTGGTGGAGAAGGTGCCCTTTCAGGTATCTTGACTGGATCCTGACTCTTGTTCTTGTTTCTTCCAAACAGTTCCTTCAGGTATCCTTTGTTGAGAAGGTATCCTATTTCCTTCTGAAGTGCTATACTATTGTCAATGCGATGGCCAAAGTCTTCAAATGCACACCATTTGGCTTGTCTTTGCTGGATCCAGACTTTTCATTTTTCTTGGGCCATCTAGCCTTGTCACCTAAATCCTGCATGGCACATATCACACCACCAATGTCAATATTAGAACAATATTCGGAGATTTTAGGATACTCCTCATCTTCTTCGTCTTCTTCCAAGGCGTTTATCCTAGGACTATCTTGTTTGGAGTAAGGCTTAGGCCTGGAGAACTTTTAGGGAGAGTCCGACTTTCTGTTGGTCGACTCATACTTCGGGATAACCAGATTTCCATGAGCCTTCTTATCATCCTCTAGTCGAATGTATCTTAGTGCCCTGTTTCTGACTTCGTCAAGATTCTTAATAACCATTTGAAAGTCGGACCCGTTAGTGTCGAGCCGAATCCCTTGCATAGGCAAGCTTCTTTGATGTCAATGGGGATGGGGTTGATCTCCATCCTTTCTCTTTTTTGAGCCACATGTTCCAGAGGATCCATAGTGCCATCATATAGCTTCATACTGGGAGTTTGAAATTTCTTGGGGATCTCCACGTCGCATATAGGCCAGGTGAATCTAGATAACCTGTGGCCGCCTGTGGGAACTTCGGATATGGGGCGTATTATCCCAGGGATATTGGAAATCATATCTTTCATTTTCTTGAATTCTCTGGCTATCTCGGGGGATATCCCCTTATCCTGCACAGATCCACAGTTAGTATATAAATTTGTATTAAGAAAATTGTTACCGATATCATGGTTAGGCATCTGGTATCCTGAGCCTTGACGACTAGTATCTCCAGGAAAGGTGGTTTCAGGATATGGTAACGCCTGCATAGGGATATCGTCCCCGACATGTACCTCAGAGGATACTATGGGGGATCTCGACGAGAATAAGCCGGCTAGCAAGGTTAAACAAGGCTGCATGTTGGAGTCTAGCCTCGTAGGTCTGGGTAACTCCGAGGATACCGGAGGGTAAACTCCCCAGTATCCTTATTGCTGCTGAGACAGATTCCTTGTTGGCTGTGCCCCCAAGGATCCATGATTCTGGAAGATAGACGATCCTGGAGAATCAAAATCAAGGACCCTGGTCATGATTGGAGTAGCCTCCTGCCCTGGCTTCTTTTTGATCCCTTCAATCTCCTTGAACAGCCTTGAGTTGGTCTTTTCTTGCTGCTCCATGTGAGTTTTGACCTGTTTCATCAAAGCAAAAATTTCAATGTTAGAGATAACTGGATCTACCAGTGTAGAGGTTCCCGGATATGGTGGAAGTTCTCCTCTGGGCTGAGTGTTTTTCTTCGGGACTGGTGGAGGACCAGGGTTGACACTTGAAGGAGTGGTGACCACTAGAGTAAAAATGAAGCTGGTTTTTGGTTGTGAGGCCATGATGAAGGGATGGAAGTGATTGAGAACAGAATAAACGATTTTGAAGGATTGTAGCACCGATTGCCCCACGGTGGGGGCCAAATTGTTTTGGTGAAAAATTAACAAATGTAATTTCGTGAGCAAATTAGTGAGTGACGCGTGGTGCTTGGTTGAAACAAACGTAAAAATGAAGTGACACAAGGATTTTTTGCAAGGAAAAAACCCGTTATCCTGAAGATAACAAGAAAAAGACCCCGGGCAGTGAAACTATCACCACCAGTTTTTAATAACAAAAAATGAATACAAGTGTTGGAGCTTCTCTCTTTCAGATCGTGTTACAGAAGATCGCTATTGCTAGTGTGTGAAATGTTGTGTGTTTTTATCCAGAGATTAGCTCTATATTTATAATGAAATAAAGCTAACACTAAGTCCTAAAAAACAGGAAACCCTACACTACTTCCAAACTAGTCGTTTGTCTTCCATTTAGCACGTTTTTGAAGTAGGTGCTGAGTGGTCCGAGTCTTCAGGAGATCATGGGAACATTATATGACCTGGTAAACAACAGAAAATAGCGATTGATCCGTTAGTTATACAATATATTAAGGATACCTGTTGCTTTGAAGGATACTTTATCCTGGAGTTATCCTGAACATATCGCTTGCTTAGGATATAGAAAATTTGATGCTTAACATAAATTATTCATTTAATTTTAAAGTTTCCTCCATCTATTTCTTTCATTTTCTTGTTATTAATTTTGATGAATAACTTCAACTATTCCTTATATTTTGCAAAGTTGTTACTAGTTATTGTGATCCACAAATTTCACCAATTTATTCAAAATATGAATATCTTTCAATTATTGTAATTGTGTACTTGTTTACTGTTAATGAAATTAAATAATTATTGTCACTTTAATTAGTGTCTTTTGAGCTACTCTCCAATTAATATGTTCCGCCCCGGCATGTTCCGCCTTTGGTCGGGGAGTGGCATGTAACATCTCGGCGTAAGTGGAAACGTCGGAGTGTGATGTACAGATTGCTCAAAACACATGTGACGCTATTAAGTGACGATATTACCATTAATTAATTTCAACATCAATTACACAAATTTGAAAACCAAGCAATACAAGAAAAATAAATACAACTAAACAGCTTGTCCATTTGCTTAAAATATCGTAAGTACTAATGTCTTCTCCGAGTATCATCCTCTAATGATTTTACCTGTACCATATATATATATATATATATATATATATATATATGTATATATATATATATATATATATATGTATATATATATGTATATATAGGGGTGGGTTATAGTAAAAAGAGATAGTTTTCTAGGATCTAGTGGTTAAGATTAATAGTTTCAAAAATACTAAATAGTTTACTAGGATCTAGGATTTAGCCTACATAGTTCTCTAAATAAGCTCACATAGTTTTCTAACTCTAAATTTTATGTCATTCCTACTCTTCCTACAAAACTATGTATTTTTATTTTAACCGTTTTCTATATATATATATATATATATATATGGGAAGTATAAAATGAAAACCTACTTGAGTTGTGAATACCCTATGTAACATCGGTTTTTTTTTTCTTTTTTTTGTTACACACGTAATATATGTTATAACATTTAATAGAAAACATCGAAAACTTAAAAAAATTGTTTTGTTACTTTTTTACTAATTTTTATATATGTTTTCGGGAGAGAGAAAAAGTTATATTTATATTTATATTTTTTATTAACTTTAATTGTGGACCACAAGTTTCAAACTTTAATTAAGAACATGTGGTAGAGAATGAGTTTCTAGGGTTTTAACAACTCAAGTGAGTTTTTATTTTAACCTCACTCTATATAATATATATATATATATATATATATATATATATATATAAAGTCAACTAATTGAATAGTTGGTGAGTTCACACAAGTTTGATATAAATACATAAAAACCATACGATTCCATGAACAAGTGTAGTAATCGTGCAAGTAAGGTCCTTTCCAGTTGGTAACAACCAGCGTACCCAAATAATTGAGTAAGAAAGATCCTTTCCAATTGGTAACTACCAACATACTCAGACCGGGAAACCTTTTCCACTCATAACAAAATGATCATAAGTGCAAAGAGGGCGTATCATCATACTTATTGAGGATACCATGTGTAAGTAATTTTGAGCAAGTAATCAAGTAAACACACAAGTCCATGTTACGAATTGTAGTTTGTAAATGAAATAGTTAAGGATTTGAATTTTGTAGGATATATATGGTAGCCCTCAAATGTAAAAGTGTTAAAAAGAGGGTGTGAGAAACTTAAATTTAAAATTGAAGCAGGAATTAAAATAAAGCCGAAAATGCATCAAAGAAATCAGAACGATTGAACCTCACGAACCATAAATAAAATTACAAAAGTTTAAAGACTAACTACCGGAATTATAAAAGCTAAATAATATAATTTTATAGATTAAGCATAGTTTTAGAATATATTTTATTATTTTATGGCATTTCATTATTTTATTATTAACTTAAGTCTTAACGAATATTTTTAACGATTTATCATTTTAATATTATTTAATTACTAATTTAGAATAAATATGAGAAAATTTAATATTTATGGAACATCGAATTTTTCGGCAAAATATTTATCTTGAAAACGGTTACGTTAGCGAATAAACAGTTAACGAAACAAATAAATAATATAATATTATATTAACGGTCGATGCGAAAACTTGACGGATATGGATAAGTTGTTTTTGGGTGAAAAATGATAAAATTTAATTTATGAAAATTTTATTTAAGTTAAAACACTATTATTTGATTTATAGAGATTTTTAATAATTTATTAGATTTATAATAATAAAAAAATGGTTTTAAAAAATATACCAAAAAAATATGCACTGACACGGGTTCGAACTCGGGTCTGATGTTCTACACGCACTAGCCTTAACCACTAGACAAGCTTTTTAGTTTGGTATTATAACAGAAAAATAAATTTTTAATATACACACATGTTTATCATCTTCTTTAACAAATTCAAGATTTCAATTCAATTAAATGGCTCCATGTTCGCAAAAACTAGTTTAGGGGTTTGATTATCAGCAAAAAATGATTAAAACACATATTTTAATTTCATGGAATGTTTCAGATTGAGGATGCACCATGGTTGGCTGGAAAACAACTTTGACGGATGATTTACTGGATTTAGAGAGTATATTATGTAACATTTCAGGTTTTAACGTATTCGTTTATTTTCGTTTCATCGTTGTAGGAACCATATTCGGATCCTAATCTTTAATAATACTTCGCATTTATAAGTAATCAAGTTTTCTTATGTTCACTTTAGACCCTTCATGTTTTATATATAGTTTATTCCTTATTTATAACATAAAAGGTTCAATAAGTGATCAATAAACAAACTACATGGGCCATACTTGTCAAAATTTAATCATCCACCCATAGATGGCCAAAGCGCCGCGTGACGACGGGATCCCATGCTGGCCGCGCAACGCGGTGGTGTATCTGGACAGAATCCTTAATCGATTTCGTTTCCTAGCTCGTTTTTGGTATGCAAATCAAGTATTTTAAGCATATGTGAGTGAATTAAGGCCTAAGAAAACACATTTTAAACAAAATAAAAGTCCCTAATCATTTCAGGCCCAAGAAAACATATTATAACCAAAATAAAAGTCCCTAATCATTTCTTACTGATCAAGAACAAATATTTTGGTTTATTTTAGTGATTTTGTCATTAAAACCATACTTACATGCTTAAACGAGTGTCATGACCATATTTGGTTCCTTTTTGCTATTCCTATATAAACACACCATAATTCCCTGCCTCAAAACTTTACACTAACCCTAAGAGCCTCCTCTCAGCCATCCTACTCTCTATCTATCATAATATCTCTCAGTTTTTGCTATTTTGTTGAAGAAACGTTCGTAATCGGTTGAGACTTTGCGTGCGTATGGACCATTGACTCTTCATATCTCCCTATTCTTTCACTTTCCGGGTAAGTTGTAAACTGAGTTCATTCATTAGCATTCCCTAGTCAATAACCTTCAATCAATTTCTGAGATTGAAGGGTGTTGACTGGTCAATTTCTTTAAAACCCGATAAAGGGCAAAACAGTCAACTAGTTTGACTTAACGTTCTCATACTTCTGATCAGATTTAGCGTTCGGTCCAGAAGAATTTTCTTCTCGTAACGAAATTTTAAGGCTTCTGACCAAAAGCCGACTTCTGACTCGCTATTCGGATTCTGGTCAGACTCGACTCGTTTAAATATTAAAATTAACATAACTTGAGTTCTACTCATCTGTTTGGATTGATTCCCACGACATTAAGTTTTTTTTTACTTATACTTTCATATCTCTAAGTTTCAGGTTCTGTTGGTTTTCATCGTTTGGCGCTTTAATCGGACGAATTCTTATTTCTTGTTTATTCTTATACTTGCCTATTAATTAAGGTGAGTTCATGTCATTCCCCTATTTTACTTATTTTCAAACGTTTTGGGGACTTATGCGTACTATAGTATTTCTTATTATACATATCTTCATATTAGCAAACGTGATATTGTGTGTGAATACCGAATAAACTTGCTATTTGATTATTTGTTTACTTTACGCATTCGGAGAGGTCCAACATATTCTCATTATAGTATGATCATACGACTTTCATGTTTAACTGGCATTCGATTCGCTTGGTAATGATCTCTTGACCCTTTATTTGCTCATGGTTTGGTTATATTTACCGCATTATTTACGTTTTGTTATATCTTTCATATTATATTGTAACTTTGCAAATCTGATGGCATCCTCACTCAACATTATTGTTGAAATATTATTCTATTTTATACGCAATTGCAGGTTATCGCTTGAATTGAAGACTTGAAGTTATGGACACCTAGTCGAGACCCTAGGATTTTTAAAGACAATTTATTAGAGTTTTTAATTTGGATTATTATTATTGTTATGGATTATTTTTGCTATATTTGGATGATGTGTGTTTTTAAATGGAATGAATTTATTAATAGATATTGCCATATATATTTATAATAGCTACCTTGAGCTATGAGCAATCATGATCACACCCCGGCATTTCCGCCTTAGGTTGGGGTGTGATAGATTGGTATCAGGGCCGAAGGTTTTAAGATAGGTGGTTAGAAATTATCCTAGACATATGTTAGGAACCTTATACGTGCTTATTTGAATCGTCCTATTAATTGTTTATAGTTTATTTAGGGTAATTATTATTTGTATATCTTATTTTATGTAATTATTTAGTGTATCTTTTATTTTAGTAAATCATTGCACACACCAATCTGAGGCTATGCCTCACTTTCAAAAATATTTTCTAAAATACTTTCAAAAATTTGTAGATTACATTTATATTTTTGGGAAATTCCTTAAGAATTCCTTAGATTTGTTTTTACTCCCTCTCTTTAGGGCATGGGAGTATGACATGTTCGGTATTAACTGTAAGGGGTACGAGAATTGTGAGTCGGGCCTTGGAAAAACGGTTCTGAGAACCCAAGGTAAGAGGCTATTCCTTACCTGAAGGATAACCTGACCACGGTACTCAAGCCCCTAGGCCAAAGAAGAACAATATGTCATACGACCGGACCCTAAGTGAATCAAACGTAACCGATCAAACGGTTGCATTCCATTTATAAAAACCAAATTCACGGTGGTTCGTGGCTAAATTCGGAAATTTCCAAAATTGTGTTTTTAATTATTTTAAATGTTTAGTTAGGTGGAAAATCGATGACAACCCATGGGCACTCCAGCTATCCATTTCACAACCCATTTTGATTCGATATTTGGTTGGAAGTATCACCGTGGTGGTTCACGAGATACTTCAACTACTCACTTTTGATTCGTTTATTCGATATTTAGTGGGGTCAATTAAAATGCCATGTAACGCTCGTGGGCCGACCCACTCCATTGATTTCATAATTCGTTAATCACTTGGGTCAGTTAAAATGCCATGTAACGTTCATGGGCCGGCCAACTCAAATTGTTTGTTAATCGTTATTTTATCGGGCCAATAAAATGCCATGGAACGCTCATGAGAAGCCCAATTCTCAATATTCAAGTCTCGTTATGTAATTGGGGTTATTTAAACTACCTTGGAACGCTTATGGGAGGCCCAATTCACGAAGCCTAGTTGTGTAATTTTAGTTGGGCCATTCAAATTGCCATGAAAGCTCATGGGAGACCAACTCACTTGATTTGATTGTTATTTATTTTGGGTTTTTGAGCTACCATGGGAAGCCCATGGAAAGCCCGGCCCAATAACATTTTACATTTTAACTTGAAATAAACATTTTATTTAATTAATTATCCCAAAAGTTAATCACATTATTTTAAATCGCGACTTGCCCTCGAGTCATGACAAGTCACTAGCACAAATTATTCACATTTCCTCATTTTCTTTCATTGACTCGTTTACACAACTTCCCCGATCCTTATAAAATTTCACTTTTAGTCCTTGCAGAATGTCTTCTCAAAATCATCGTCGTAACAAGCGTCGCACATCGACTGCTCATGATCGCCATTTGGCTGCTCATATCACGAAGGATTTCACTGCTGCTTTGCCCGAGGTAGTGGCCCAATTGCAAAACATTAATTCTAATGGGTCCGTTACCTTGTCTGCACCGAACAACTACAACTACAAGAACTTCACGAGTGCTAAGCCACCTCCCTATCTCGGCGAGGAGAATGCTACTAAGATCCTCCGCTAATTTGAGAGGATGGAAAACATCTTCATCCACTATAAGTGTCCGGACGACAAACGGACTCGGTTCGCCTCGAGCGTTTTCGAGGAGCGAGCTCTTACTTGGTGGAACTCGTTCAAAGCCCTCCAAGGTGTTGATGAAGTGTTGGCTATGCCTTGGGATGAGCTCAAGGATGCTTTGAAGAGGGAGTTTTGTCCCGAGCAGGAACTGCAAAGGCTCGAGACGGAGTTTTGGGAACTTAAGTAAACCAGTGGCGACAACTCAACTAACTCGAACCGATTTAAGGAACTGCGCCTGGTATCCGTAAGTATATCCGTGGACTACCTACCAGCTTTCGTGATGTTGTTATTAGTCAAGATCCTCTCACGATTGAGGAAGCCATAGCCCTTACTGCTTTTTTGACTGATGATCACGTTCGTGTTGGTACCTTATCCCGTAAGGACTCCAAACCTGCTGCCGAGAAGTCTAAGGCCGAATCCTCTACTGATGCAAAAGCCGAACCTAAGCCTAACCAAAACAACAACTCCAACCGTTACCACAAGAATAACAACAACAACCAAAAATGTAAGACCCATCACCAAAACAATGCCATGAACCAAGCTAACAACCAACCCCAAAATCAAAGTGCACCCAACAAGAAACCGTAAAACGGACCTCACCCTTTGTGCTCAATCTGTAACCGTCATCATCCTGCTTCCACCACTTGCTGTCTTTGCACTTCGTGAAACCGCTAGGGACATCTTGCCAATAATTTCCGTGTACCACCAAATGCATGAGCCTCTCCATAACAACCTGCACCGCCTGTCCCTAGACCTTCTAATAACTCTCAGGCTCAAACCGGTATTCCAAATACCCGTGCTTGCTACAATTGTGGAGATACTAGTCATCTCCGCAATAAGTGCCCTTATTTGGTCCATACCCATCAAGCCCATGTTATGCCTCCACCATACTATGCTCATCAAGCCCAAGTTATGCCTACACCATACTACATAAGCCAAGTTTACCAAGTGCAAACCTATCAGCCCCCAATTCCTCAAAGCTTTGCACCTCACACCTATGCTCCTCAAGTTCCACAACTCATGGCTCCGCTAAATGCAACTGCTGAAGTCCCTGATATTCAAGCCCCTCCAACTAATCAAGCTGCTCCAACCCCTCAAGTTCCGAATGGTCATGCTTTCATGATGAATGTGAATCAAGCCCAAAGTTCAAGTGATGTGGTGAATGGTACGTTCTCTATTAATAACTATTCTGCTTCTGTGTTGTTCGATACTAGTGCCGATAAGAGTTTCATCTATTTATACTTTGCACATATTGTTGATAAGCCTTGGGATAGATTCTCTAAGCCTTTTACCATAGAAGTAGCTAATGGGAATTCGATTACTATTGATTCGGTTATTCGGGATTGTGTCATAGTTCTTAATAAGGTCAATGTCTGTATAGATCTTATTCCAATTCAAATGGGTAGCTTTGATGTCATAGTTAGGCTGGATTGGTAAACTTTGAATCACGTTGAGGTCGTTTGTTTTGAGAAGTTCCTTCGCATACCTCTCAAAGACGGTCGTGTTCTTAAAGTATTTGGTAGTACGCCTGCTTCTAAGCTTAATCTTATGTTGTGCTTTCATGCTCATCGTTATTTGCGTAAGAAGTACGTTGCCTCTTTGGTGCTTGTGGTGGAGAAGGATAAGGAAAAGAAGAAGATTCAAGATATTCCAATTGTGCGTGATTTTCCCGACGTCTTTCATGATGACGTTGTTGGACTTCCTCTTATTCGACAAGTCGAGTTTCGTATTGACCTCGTACCTAGAGCGAATCACGTTGCTAAAACACCATATCGTCTTTAACCATTTGAAATGCAAGAGCTTTCAAGCCAATTAAAATAACTCTCTGATAAGGGTTTCATTCGCTCGAGTTCTTCTCCTTTGGGCACACCTATTTTATTTGTGAAGAAGAAGGATGGATCATTTCGCATGTGCATCGATTATCGCGAATTGAACAAACTAACAATCAAGAACCGTTACCCACTCCCTCGTATCGATGATCTCTTCGATCAATTTCAAGGAGCCACATGCTTCTCGAAGATCGATCTCCGTTCGGGTTATCATCAACTTTGCGTTAATGAAGATGACATACCCAAGACTGCATTCCGTACTTGATATGGGCATTACGAATTTTGTGTCACGCCTTTTGAGCTAACCACGCACCCGAAGTTTTCATGGACCTCATGAACCGTGTGTGTAAACCCCACTTGGACAAATTCATAATTTTTTTCATCGACGACATCTTGATCTACTCAAAATCCAAAAACGATCACAAAGAGCATCTACATACTATCCTTGACCTCCTATGGAAGGAACAATTGTATGCCAAGTTTTCAAGTGTGAGTTTTGGCTTAGAGAAATTCAATTTTTTGGATATATTATTAACGACAAAGGTATCCTTGTTGATCCCACGAAGATTGAAGCCGACAAGAATTGGAAGACATCAGCATCTCCCACCAAAGTTCGTTCTTTTCTTGGTTTGACGGGATATTACCGTCGTTTCATCCGTAACTTCTCGAAGATTGCGTTACCCCTAACCGCTCTTTCACATAAGGGTAAACCTTACGAGTGGGGGTCAAAGCAAGAAGAAGCATTTCAAACACTCAAGGACATGCTTTGCAATGATCCTATTCTTGCTCTTCCCAAAGTTAGTGAAGATTTCATCGTTTTCTGTGATGCTTCTAACAAAGGTCTCAGTTGTGTTCTTATGCAACGAGGCAAGGTTATTGCGTATGCTTCGAGACAACTCAAGGTTCACGAAAAGAATTATACGACACATGATCTCGAGCTTGGTGTCGTAGTATTCGCCTTGAAGATTTGGACGCACTATCTCTATGGTACCAAATGCGAAGATTTTACCGATCATAAGAGTCTCCAACACATATTTATTCAAAAGGAACTTAACATGAGACAACGCCGTTGGGCCGAGTTGCTTAGCAGCTATGATTGCGAGATTCACTACCATCCCGGTAAAGCGAGTGTCGTGGCCTACGCTCTTAGCCATAAGAAACAAGTCAAATTTGTGTTGCTTACTTGTGTTCTTGTTCAAAATGATCTTGAAGAGCGTATTCGTCACGCGCAACATGAATCCGTCACCGAAGGCAACATGTTTGACGAGATGTAGTGTGGTGCGGAATCTCAATTGAAAACCAAGCCCAATGGTTTACTTTATTTCCTTAATAGTTTGTGGATTCCCGATCGTGATAACCTTCGCACATTCATTATGGATGTTACATTCGTTACTTTTCAAACCCGAAAACCCGACCCATTTAAAACTTTCGATTTTGCCGTTTTGTTGTTTTATTGTGGTCTTGTACATTGATAATCCTTAATATAATATTTCTGATGATTTACGTTTATATTTTCGTTCATTTTCTAATCATTTTATTCAATAATGAGATTCAGAGACTTAAAGTTTTTACTAGAGTTAAACGTGTTGCAAACCATTCCAGTATAAATCTAAAGGATCCAAGTATTATAATTTCGTTTTCATTTTAATCATATTTCAAAGTTTAAGGTCCAAGTTGTAATTTATACTTTAATTTGGATTTAAAGTAAACTATAAAGATCAAGGGCCTAATGTGTAAATTTGATTTAAATTATATTATTTTATAATAACTTAACCCAGCCCCCCACTCTACCCCGTATTTCCGACGAGAAAAGCAGCGACAGGAATTCCAGCGCCGACGAAGTCAAAATACCCCTAAATCTTCGCCTTTTGACCCGTTAATTGGATGTAACAAAATTATACGTCAACAACAAACAATAATCAACGACCTAATTATACAATAACGTCCGTTAATCCGTCTTTTGATCCCGTGAGTTAGCCGGATTATCGGCTAAAATCATTTAACACCAAATAACGATTATACGTTTCAATTGGTAGTATAAATAGGACCCAAGCATAAATCTTAAATCGTACCAAATATCAAAATAACATAAAACACTCTCTATAATCTTCAATTGATTCATTTTAGTCCGTCTCCGGCCAACTCTTGTTCTCCGTCAATCCGAAACCTTTAAAGGTAACTATTATATTCATTTGATTAGTTTTCAACTGATAAACGAAAGCCTAACGTTAATTGATCAAACATGGAACCAATTTGTGGAATTGAAATCTAGGATTTATGTAAAAGATGAACATGTTAATACTATATTTATATTTTTTTTCTGATATATATTCAAATTCACATTCTGGCCTAGTGGTTAGACATATTACCTGGTAAACCATAGACCCGGGTTCGAACCCGGGTCAGCCGTTTTCTTTTTGAATATTTTTTACCCATTATTTATTATATTAAAATCAAATTGATTATCAAAAAATCATAATAAATCAATAAAAATCATTTTTAAACCAAATAAAATTTTATAAGTTAAACATAAATTATATTTCTCCATTTCCTATATAAAAATCAACTTCCAAATTCGTTAACCGCTAATTTTAATCCGTTAGTAAACTTTTGTTAATTTATTTTTTCGGTTAAACCCGGTAATATTATTTTTCCGTTAACTTTAAAATTCCTTTTGCACTAATATTCATAGTTCGCTAACGTAATCGTTTCAAGGTAAAATCCGTGCGTCGTGAATAATTAAATCGTCGTATTTATAAATATTATTTAAAATAAAATAGTTAAACAATATAGTTCGTTAACTTTAATGTTAGTTTCGTTAGTTTTTAATCCGTTAACTTCAAGTCGTTTGCTTTTATTTCGTTGACTTTAACCCATTAGCTTTATAAATCGTTAACTATAATTTCGTTAACGTAATTACTTTCGAGATAAAAGTTACCAATAAAAATCCGCACATTGTACTATCATAACTTTCATATTAGCATAAAGTTATAATATAAACCGTTAAAATTTCCGTTAAGCTTAAAAATGGTATTAAATTAATCCATGCCTTGAATAATGAGAGTTAAATAAAATAATATATATATATTCTCAATAAAATTAGAAATATTTATAACTTTTTCTATCCCAATAGTTAGACTTTGCTTTTTGTAAGACCCCGAATCCCGGTAATCATATCCAAAAATTTTCAAAAAATTTAAAACCAAACAAGTTCATCTTATTAAAATCAGTTCAGAGTAATAAACAGCTAAATAGTAAATATCAAAATCCCCAAAAAAACTAGGAAGAGTGCCCAAAACCAAATTTGAATATGTTTAGTAATAATTGAAAAGAAACAGTTTGCACTATTAATATCCCCAACTAGTTATGCCTTCAATCGACCGAGTAGTCTCGAGCACGTCCAAACGGTAAACATCCTCTTCTTAACCTGAAACTCAAACTAACATACACGCAAAGTTAGCTTGAGCTGAGTGAGTTCAAGTTTTAACATACGACATATATATAAATCATTCCAAGAATTTAAGTATACTATAAGATATGAACAAATAAGAAAATGGATAAATGATAAGTAGCCATATATATATATATATATATATATATATATATATATATATATCTGTGCATAACATCCAAATAATTTAATCAAGGTCGAACACGCGTACGACCTAAGAACGTGATACAGGATTTTAGGGACCCGTTATGATGATTATGCCACACGAGCCGCCCCCCTCACGGGCTTTCTAGGGCCCGCCACAGGATTTTAGAACCTGAGTAGTATAGTTTGGTCTAGCCAAATTCATCATGCACACAACATTCAATATGATGGTGATTCATGCCACACGAGCCTCCCCCCTCATGAGCATTCCAGGGCCCGCCATAGGATTTTAGAACCTGAGTAGTATAGTTTGGCCTGGCCAAGATCACCAAATAATACATCATGGTCGAACACACGTACACGGGCCTCTCCACCACGAGTCAAGACTCGAGTAATATATTTGACCCGGACACGGTAAGACATAAGGACGTGACACGAGCCTCTCCACCACGGGTCAAACCCAAGTAATATATTTGACTCGGTCATGGCTTACACATCCAAACATGTGATACGGACCTCTCCACCACGAGTATAACCCAAGTATTATATTTGACCCGATCACGGTTTAACATACAACGGGCCTCTCCACCAAAGGATTTTAAAACCCGAGTAATATATTTGACCCTCCTTAATGATGATCACACCACACGGGCCTCTCCACCATGGGATTTGAAAACCCGAGTAATATATTTGACGCGGCCGTAATTCACCATGCACACACACATCAATAAGCCTACTTACATAATTCTTAGTCACAAGGAACTAAATAATATCAACAATCGTAGGCTATAAGGTAATATATAATAGTCAGTCCAAAATATGAACTACAGTAAATGGGTCTACTCGTATTCAATTAACACCAAGCCTAATAACCTCCTTGAGTCTAGATCATAAACAATGTATATAACCTTAAGGAATTTATGACCAAAACGAGTCAAAAATATCCTAAGGCATAGAATATAATCCATACCGGATTTCATAAATGCACAAAAATTAACAAGACAATACAATGTCCTTCAAATTGTTTTAACTAGTAAAATAGGGTAAAATTTGCAGTTGAGTGTGTATGCCAGCCCAAAACGTAAAAAGAGTTAAAAAGGGGCATCATGAACTCACCTGTGTAAGACCCTGAATCCCGGAAATCCTACAGTTGGTATTCATACAAAATACTTATAAAAATACTTAACTCAAAAACAGTTCATTCATTAAAATAACCAATTCAGAGTATAATTAAGCGGAAAACATAATTAATAAAACAAGTTCCCAAAACCCGGGAATTATGCCCAAAACCAATTTAAATGTATTTAATAAAACTTTAAAAGGAAAAGGTTCAATATTAAAACTTTTGTCTACGTATGCCCTTCACCGTCCAAGTAGCTTCGTCCACGTCCAAGCGGTAATGCATCCTCCTCCTAACCTGAAACTTACACTAACATGCACACAAAGTCAGCTTAAGCTGAGTGAGTTCAAGTTTTAATAATTAACATCAATAAGAATAATCATAATAGTCATTCCAAGGGTTTTAAAATAAAACGCGATATAACAGTTAGGCCATCATCAACAACGAGTAATCATCATTATATATATATATACCTATATATATAAACATCCTTATAATTGCATCCCTATATATATATATCATCCAAATAATAATACCAGGGTCGAGCACACGTACAACCCAAACACGTAACATCTCATCCAACGTATGCAAACACGAAGTAGGCATACATAAACATCCGTAGTCGATAACGACTACTAAACATCGCCAATTATTGGCCATACAATAATATATGTACAAACATACTTACATCATACAATAATATCATCCCAAGGCCTACCCAATACAAGTAAGCCCAGAAAAATAATTTAAACAATTCATCAAGCAAAATCGCTTAGGTGTGCATGCTAGCCCAAAAACTTAAAAAGAGTAAAAAGTGGCATCATGAACTCACCTGACACAAGGCACGAATTCACCAAGAGCTAGAGAACTCCTAAGTATCCCCACAACTCAAACGCCAGTCGGTTTACATTCAATCATTACAACTGACATCGAAAGGACTTGTTTATCCTACGAGACGTTCTAACATGGTTCGAGTTGCCTAAAGCCTCGACCTCATCAAACTCAATCATAACAGCCCCCGGGGGCCTTACATTCACCAACACGACCGTTAGGTACTCCCCGGAATAAAGAATTTCCAAATTACCCCCGGAAGCACTAGGTGACACTAGCACGCGCTTTTAAGAGTTGTTTAGGGGATTAACATCCAACTCAGCCCCGTGTGGACCCAATATGATAAATTCACAGCCAATAAGTCCACACGACGCTACACGAGTCAAATGGGTCAGTAACTCGCAAGTACAACGCACCAACTATTCAATAAACGCAAATGAGCGTTGTACCGACCCATTTGAGTAACCGACAACCAATTCAGCACCATAACTTATAAAAATGATTTTTCAACAGCCTGTACATCAACCCAAGTTCACCCGAGCTGAATTGGTCGTTAATCACATCAACCCTCACGTTAAACGCAACAATCTACAATTCTAGTCAACCGAACACTAACATTCAAACTACAACTAGTTGACCAATCAAACGAACACCAATGAACATGATTTTAAAGTATGTTATACTAGACATACCTAGAAATATTTTGGTGCAAAAACCTCAATCAAAACAGTCCCGAAATTGCTCAATTGGACAGCCACCCGGTTAGCCTAAAACAAGCCATTAATCGATCAATACACGTGCTATAATGACCAATTAAGGTGTAAAAGACTTGTAGGGACATAGTACTAACCTTCACTTAGAGTTTTGGACCTTAACCTTGGCTGCACAAAAGAAAATCGCAGGGGGGGGGGGGGGCTGCACACTTCCGATCGGCTGGATAGGGGGGTGGGGATTTAGGGTTTTTATGATTTGTGTTATAATATAAAATATTTCATCCTAGCCCCTCCAAGTTGAAAGATATGGCAACTTGAAAGAAAAGTTAAATGATTTAACGTACCGGGATGACAAAAAGGTTTCTGAGAGATGTCGTTTAAATCCCGAGAAATATACATACTTTACAAGCTTCGAATCCTTGAACTGAAAATTAACGGGCGTTACAAGTCCACCCTCCTTTCAATGGAATTCGTCCCCGAATCCTGATGCTACAAGAAGAACTGCGGATAGAGTTTCATCATCTCCTCTTCGGTCTCCCAAGTAGCCTCGGAACCCCTACGGTGCACCTTCACCTGCCTAACCACTTTATTCCTCAAACACCTTTCCTGACGGTCAAGAATAGCGATAGGTTCCTCAACATTGTTCAATTTACTATCAAGCTCAATGTCATCAAGAGGCACATGGGCCTCCTCATCTGCTAAACATTTTCTCAAATGTGACACGTGAAAAGTAGGGTGAATCCCCGCGAGCTCCTCGTGAAATTCCAGTCTATACGCTACCTCACCAACACAGGATAATATACGGAATGGACCAATGAACCTCGGACTAAGCTTCCCCTTCTTACGAAAACGAATAATACCCTTCCAAGGAGAAACCTTCAACATAACCTGATCCCCAGCCTCAAAGACAATAGGTCTTCGCCTCTAATCCGCATAGGACTTCTGATGATCCTGAGTAGCCTCCATGAAAGCCTTTTCTTATCGAGTTTCTGAGTCGTAGCCTCAGCCACCTCCAAACTACCCAACTGTTTCTGACTAATGGAACCCCAACAGACTGGAGTCCTACACCTCCTACCATACAACATCTCAAACGGTGGCATCCCAATCGTGGTGTGATAACTGTTATTTTAAGAGAACTCAACTAACGGTAAGTGACGATCCCAACTACCACCAAAATCGATAACACAAGCCCACAACATATCTTCAAGAGTCTGAATGGTCCTCTCGGACTGACCATCTGTTTGCGGCTGATAAGAAGTACTGATGAGGAGTTTGATACCCATCTCCTCATGAAACTTCTTCCAAAACCTGGAGGTAAAACGCGTACCCCTATCCGAAACAATAGATACCGGCACCCCATGCCTAGAAACGATCTCACGAATAAACACTTCGGCCAGCTGCTCAGAATTAAAAGTCTCTCGAATCGGCAAGAAATGAGCGCTCTTGGTCAGCCTATCAACGATTACCCAAATGGTGTCATAACTGCCCCTAGGAGTACGAGGCAGTTTAGTCACAAAATCCATCGTAAGATGCTACCACTTCCACTTAGGTATTTCCAGAGGTTGAAGTTTCCCGAAAGGTTTCTGCTGCTCGGCCTTAACTTCCAGACACGTCAAACACTTACTCACGTACTGAGCCACCTCATACTTCATCGCAGGCCACCAATAATTTTTCTTCAGGTCCTGGTACATCTTGGTCACGCCCGGATGAATGGAATAGCGCGACTTGTGTGCCTCATCCAATATTTTACCTCTGAATCCCCCATACCTGGGTACCCATAAACACCCATCCTTATACTTCACCCCATCACTGACGTCTTCCAACAATTTTTCTAGACCCCAAATACGCTCTGACATAATCCATTCCACCTGTAATGCTTCATTCTGAATGTTGGCTATTTGTTTCAAAGTATCGGTTATAAGAATAAGCTGATAAGGGTTCACACGAATAGGTTTCAGTCTCTTCTTCCGGCTCAACGCGTCGGCTACCACGTTAGCCTTACCGGGATGGTACATAATCTCCAGATCATAATCCTTAATCAACTCCAACCATCGACGCTGCCGCATAAACAGCTCCTTTTGTTCGAAGAAATACTTTAAGCTCTTATGATCGGTATAGATAACGTAAGGAACACCATACAAATAATGTCTCCACAACTTAAGCGCAAGCACAACTGCCGCTAGCTCCAAATCGTGAGTAGGATAATTCGCCTCATGATGCTTTAACTGCCGTGAGGCATAAGTGATGACTCGGCCTCGCTGCATCAGAACACACCCAAGCCCCTGGTAAGAGGCATCTATTTTAACAACCAGCTCGTCAGTGCCATCGGGTAACGCTAAAATCGAAGCATGCGTCAACCTGTTCTTTAATTCGAGAAAAGCCTCCTCCTGCTCGGTACCCCCAAACAAACTTAACACTCTTCTTGGTCAATTTGGTCAATGATGAAGCAATTTTCGAAAAGTCAGGAATAAAGCGGCGGTAATACCCCGCCAAGCCCAGAAAGCTACGAATTTCGGACGGAGACTTAGGAGATTCCCATTCTTTTTCGACTTCCACCTTTGCAGGGTTAACCAAAATACCCCTTGGGTTAATAGCATGACCCAATAACTAAACCTCGCGTAACCAAAAAGAACACTTAGAAAAATTTACATACAACTTGTTCTTTCGCAGAGCTTGCAAAACTTCTGTGAGATGACCGGCGTGATTGGATTCACTTTTGGAATAAACAAGAATGTCGTCGATGAACACAATAACCGAACGATCGAGCATCGGCCTAGACACCCGGTTCATAAGATCCATGAACGTAGCCGGTGCATTGGTCAAACCGAATGACATCACGAGAAATTCATAATGCCCATAACGAGTGCGGAAGGCAGTCTTAGGGATATCTTCCTCACGAATTTTCAATTTATTATACCCGGACCTAAGGTCGATCTTCGAGAACCAACTAGCTCCTTGGAGCTGATCAAATAAGTCGTCGATCCTTGGTTGAGGGTACTGATTTTTTTAACAGTGAGTTTATTCAATTCACGGTAGCCGATGCACATCCGCATGCTACCGTCCTTCTTCTTAACGAACAGGAGCGGGGCACCCCAAGGTGAGATGCTCGGTCGAATGAAGCCCTTGTCGAGCAAGTTTTCCAATTGAGCCATAGTTCTTTCATTTCATTCGGTGCTAGACGGTAAGGGGCTCGAGCAACGGGTTTTGTGCCCGGTGCAAGGTCTATCTGGAACTCGACCTCGAGATCCGGCGGCACATCTGACAAATCATCTGGAAATACATCCGGGAAATCCCGAACAATAGGAACATCACCGACGGTAGCCACCACGGTTTTTACGTTTATAGCATACGCCAGATTCGCTCTGCACCCCCGCTGCATCAGTTTCCCCACCTTAAGCATAGATATGATATGTGGCTAAGCACCATTCCGATCACTAAAGACTGTAATTTGGGTCTCATCCGGGGCCCTTAGACGTACAAGTTTTTTACCACAAACGATTTGAGCATCAACACTTGCGAGCCATTCCATCCCAAGCACCACAACGAAACAGCCAAGCGGCATCAAGTACAACCGCACCGGAAATCTATACCCAGACAACTCGATGGAACAACCCTGAATAGCCCTAGACACGGAAACGGACTTTCCTACGGTGACCTCAACCTTAAACACATCGACTACGCACTCAGGTGATTTATTCAACGAGGAACAGAAAGCGGTAGACACAAAACGTCTACTGGCAACCGAGTCAAATAAGACCGATGCCTGTAATTAATCAAGTAAAAAGATACCTGGGATAATATTACACTACTGCTTAGCTACATGATCATCACATACGATTCCAAAGGAATGAGAAATTATAACACTGATCAAGAACCAATTTCTTCAACTCATCCCACGTCATCCTCTTAATCGAACGATCACCCATAGCCTACGCCAGATTATCCCGCCAACACAGTGCCTCGGAACGAAATGAGGCGGTAGCATAAGTCACCATGTCACCCCCTTGAACTTACTAACTCTTAGAACGGCCTCCATCTCCCTCACCCACTGATGTGATGCCAAAGCATCCTTAGTACCATCGAAAGAAGGAGGATCACATTTCCTAAAGTCACCATACGAACAACCCCGGGTAGATACACTAATATACCGCACATCGTCTTCATCCCCACTCGACACATACACCTCCTCCTCCTCATCGACATGCGTCTCCTTACCCTTCCTTTCCTTACCCGAACTCTTACCAACCAAAGACTCCTCCATGGCCCTAACGGCCTCATCAACGATCTCGGGAATGGCGCTATGGAGCACCTGGTAAACCGCATTCGCAATAGCCGCGCGCATAGCAGAATCTAAGGAGGGGTTATCCCCCTCCTCATGAATCGGGGTTTCCTCCTGCTGGGGAGTAGAGATCTCACTCTCAGCTTCGGCATGTGGCTTACGACAACGACCATGAACACTAGAGCCACCTTTCTTAGCTGCACGAGTATTAGCCATGATTTATCCTTAGGAAGACAAAATTTTAACACGGTCAAGTACAAGTGGCATTTAGAACATGTAAGGTAAGGGTAAACTTCTAATGACGTTGATCAAGTGTAATTAGTCGTTTACTTTACCCGCCCGTCCTAATCACCCCCTGTCCCTAACCACATTAACATTCTATCTAACACTTAAACAATTAATCACATACTGGAAAATTTAAAATTCAAAGGAATGACTAAACAATTAAAAGTTAACTCTTGGCGTGCAGCTACTCGTGGTGGGCATACTAGTCTCTTCTCTTACAGTTCGAGTCCAAGAATTCGGGGATGCTCGGATCCCTCGAACCATGGCTCTGATACCAACTTGTAAGACCCCGAATCCTGGGAATCCTACGGTTGGTATTCATACAAAATACTTATAAAAATACTTAACTCAAAAGCAGTTCATTCATTAAAATAACCAATTCAGGGTATAATTAAGCGGAAAACAATAATTAATAAAACAAGTTCCCAAAACCCGGGATATAACAATTAGGCCATCATCAACAACGAGTAATCATCATTATATATATATACCTATATATATAAACATCCTTATAATTGCATCCCTATATATATATATATGTAATCCAAATAATAACATCAGGGTCGAGCACACGTACAACCCAAACACGTAACATCTCATCCAATGTATGCAAACACGAAGTAGGCATACGTAAAAATCCGTAGTCGATAACGACTACTAAACATCGCCAATTATTGGCCATACAATATTATATGTACAAACATACTTACATCATATAATAATATCATCCCAAGGCCTACCCAATACAAGTAAGCCCATAAAATAATTTAAACGGTTCATCAAGCAGAATCGCTTAGGTGTGCATGCTAGCCCAAAAACATAAAAATAGTAAAAAGTGGCATCATGAACTCACCTGACACAAGGCACGAATTCACCACTAGCTAGAGAACTCCTAAGTATCCCCACAACTCAAACGCCTGTCGGTTTACACTCAATCATTACAACTGACATCGAAAGGACTTGTTTATCCTACGTGATGTTCTAACATGGTTCGAGTTGCCTAAAACCTCGACCTCATCAAACTCAATCATAACAGCCCCCGGGGCCTTACATTCACCAACACGACCCTTAGGTACTCCCTGGAATAAAGAATTTCCAAATGACCCCCGGAAGCACTAGGTGACACTAGCACGCGCGTTTATGAGTCGTTTAAGGGACTAACATCCAACTCAGCCCCGTGTGGACCCAATATGATAAATTCACAGCCAATAAGTCCACACGACACTACACGAGTCAAATGGGTCGGTAACTCGCAAGTACAACGCACCAACTATTCAATAAACGCAAATGCGCGTTGTACCGACCCATTTGAGTAACCGACAACCAATTCAGCACCATAACTTATAAAAATAATTTTTCAACAGCCCGTACATCAACCCAAGTTCACCCGAGCTGAATTGGTCGTTAATCACATCAACCTTCACGTTAAACGCAACAATTTACAATTCTAGTCAACCGAACACTAACATTCAAACTACAACTAGTTGACCAATCAAATGAACACCAATGAACATGATTTTAAAGTATGTTATACTAGACATACCTAGGAAGATTTTGGTGCAAAAACCTCAATCAAACAGTCCCGAAATAGCTCAATTGGACGGCCACCCAGTTAGCCTAAAACAAGCCATTAATCGATCAATACACGTGCTATAATGACCAATTAAGGTGTAAAAGACTTGTAGGGACATAGTACTAACCTTCAATTAGAGTTTTGGACCTTAACCTTGACTGCACAAAAGAAAATCGCAGGGGGGGGCTGCACACTTCCGATCGGCTGGATATGGGGGTGGGGAGTTAGGGTTTTTATGATTTGTGTTATAATATAAAATATTTCATCCTAGCCCCTCCAAGTTGAAAGATATGGCAACTTGAAAGAAAAGTTAAATGATTTAACGTACTGGGATGATTCAAAGGTTTTCGAGAGATGTCGTTTAAATCCCGAGAAATATACATACTTTACAAGCTTCGAATCCTTGAACTAACGGGCGTTACAACCTGATACGAGGCGCACAATCAACAACGAGCTAGAGAATCCCTAAGTATTCCCACGACTCAAACGCCTAGGAAGATGACGGAGAAAAACCTCACCTTAAACAGCCCCGACAAGAACACAATTGGACAGCCACCGGTTAAGCCTTGAATTAGTCTCGAGAGGCCAGAGAATGGCAGGAACCTGCACAAAAATCGAGGAGGGGACCCTCCAATGGCTACCGATCAGAATTTATGAGAGGGTTAGGGTTCTTTTTTTTTATGTTATGATAATTCATTTACATTGTAGTCCTTCAACTTTGCAAATGGTGATAACTTGGATGAAAGGTTAGATAATTAGACTTACGAGAATGACAATGAGGTCCCTGAAGAATGCCGGATCAAACTCGATAAATGTACAAATTCTAGAAAGCTTCAATCTTATAACGGAAATTAACGGGCGTTACACTTTTGTTTTAATTATGGTCGAGAAGTCCAATCGTTTCAGTTCCTTTTACGCATTTCGGTTTTATCTTTATTTCTGCTTCAATTTCAAAGGTGAGTTTTCATAACCCCTTTTTACTTTTACACATTTTGGGGTGTAGCACGTTCCAAACTTTGTTTCATATTTCAAACTAAAATTCACATGCGTGTCCTGTATGTATTTGTTTCGCATCATATTGCTTGTAAATTATGTGATTATGTGCTAATTGTTTATTGTTTTGTTTGTGGAGGCTCATACATGCACTCAAAGTGGGAGGGTCTGACGGGACGTACCTGCGCTGTCCATTGTTAATAAATGGCGGTATCATTATCATATTCTACACTCCAAGTAGCTCAGCGAACTGAGGTTCCTTAGTAGATTTGACTTATGTCAATCGAACTGGAATATCATGTATTTACTTATCTTTTACTTTATGATTGAGACGATACATCTTGACTTGTGAATTTTACACTTTTCGTATTATATACTATGCAAAACTTTATGAATTCTCACCAACATTATTGTTGACAAAATATATTATTTTAAACGTGCTGCAAGTTAAAGTTTAAGGATTGAAGACTAGTTGGACCATTAGGTTATTATAAATATATTATAATTCAAAGTTATTGTATTATGTATTTGTGATGTGATGAAATGAAATAACAATAACTATTGTCGCTTTAATAGCATTACGAGCTTACGAGTGATCTGTACGTTACACCCGGGCATATTCCGCTTAATGCCGGGGTGCTACAATAGACGACGCTCATAGGTCACGATATTCTGTACATCCCGGTGCTGATAAAATGTACGCTGATCTTCGTTCCATTTTTTCATGGCTCGGAATTAAGAAAGACATTGCTCTCTGCGTTGCGAAATATCTCACTTGCTCTAAAGTCAACGCCGAGCATCATCGACCTAATGGTTTGCTCTAGCAACCTCCCGTTCCCGTATGGAAGTGGGAAGATATTGCTATGGACTTTATCAGTAACATTCCTTCTACGCAAAAGCAACATGATAGTATTTGGGTAATCATTGATTGTTTGACAAAGTCTGCTCATTTCATTCCCATCAAGGAAACTTATTCGGTTGATCGATTGGCACTTATTTACGTTGAGAAGGTTGTTTGTCATCATGGAACTCCGTTGGCCATCATCTCCGATAGAGATGGTCGTTTCACTTCTCGTTTTGGGAAGTGTCTCCAATCAGCTTTGGAAACTCGTTCAGATCTCAGTGCTGCTTATCATCCACAATTTGATGGTCAGTCTGAGCGTATGATTCAAACTCTAGAAGACATGCTTCGCTCATGTGTCCTCGATTTTGGGGGCAATTGGGATATTCATCTTGCTCATTGAGTTTTCATATAACAATAACTTTCACTCTAGCATTGGTATGGCACCTTTCAAAGCTCTTTATGGCAGCAAATGTTGTTCTCCTATTTGTTGGAATGAAGTTGGAGAATCTCAAGTTACTGGTCCGGAGTTAGTTCAAGAAACCACTGATCGTATTGCTCAAATCCTCCAAAATTTACTCACTGCTCGTAGTCGTCAAATGAGTTATGCGGATAAGCGTAGGAAACCTCTTGAGTTTAACGTTGGTGATCGTGTTCTACTTAAAGTATCTCCATGGAAAGGTGTGGTGAGATTTGGAAAGCAAGGGAAGTTATCTCCTCGTTTCGTTGGTCCATTTGAAATCCTTGATCATATTGGTCCCGTTGTTTATAGACTTAAACTTCCTTCTGAACTCTCATATGTTCATCAGGTATTTCATGTTTCGAATTTGAAGAAGTGTCTTACCGAGGGTAATTTTCAAATACCTCTCGATGAAGTTCGTATTGATGAGACCATGCGTTTGGTTGAACGACCCGTTGAGATCATGGATCATATGGATAAAGTTACCAAGCGTAGTCGTATACCGTTAGTCAAAGTGCGTTGGGAATCTAAGCAAGGAGCTGAGTTTACTTGGGAAAGTGAAGATCAAATGAAGGAGAAGTATCCTCATCTTTTCGCTATAGCTATTCTCTAATTTCGGGACGAAATTCCTAAAAGTAAGGGATACTGTAACATTTCGGGTTTTACTGTATTCGTTTGTTTTCGTTTCATCGTTGTATGAACCATATTCAGATCCTAATCTTTAATAATACTTCGCATTTATAAGTATCAAGTTTTCTTATGTTCACTTTAGACTCTTCATGTTTTATATATAGTTTATTCCTTATTTATAACATAACAGGTTCAATAAGTGATCAATAAACAAACTACAAGGGCCATACTTGTCAAAATTGAAACATCCACCCATAGATGACAGGAGCGCTGTGCGACGGCGGGCTCCCATGCTGGCCGCTCAGTGCGGTGGTGTATTTGGACAGAATCCTTAATCGATTTCGTATCCTAGCTCGTTATTGGTATGCAAATCAAATTGTAAGACCCCGAATCCCGGGAATCCTACAGTTGGTAATCATGTCCAAAAATTCTAAAAAATTTAAAGTCAAACAATTTAATCTTAATAAAAATCGTTTCAGAGTAACAAACAGCGGAAAATCATAAGTACTAAAACCAAGTTCCCAAAACTCGGAAAAAGTGCCCAAAACCATAATTTAGATGTTTAAAGTAATAAATGAAAAGAAAACAGTTTGCGTAATTAATCTCCGACTAGATATGCCTTCAACCGTCCAAGTAGTCTCGAGCACGTCCAAGCGGCAAGCATCCTCCTCTTAACCTGAAACTCACACTAACATACACACAAAGTCAGCTTGAGCTGAGTGAGTTCAAGTTTTAATAATTGACATTTAAATAAATCATTCCAAGGGTTTAAATATAAAAACGGGATTATAAAACATTCCAAGAGTCTAAAATATAATACGGGATACGAACAGTTAGGCCATCATCAACACTAAGTATTCGTACTTAGACATCTATATACATCCATATATTTATATCCCTATAAACATCATCCAAATAATAACATCAGGGTTGAGCACACGTATAACCCAAACACGTAACATCTCATCCAAGTAATAACATCAGGGTCGAGCACACGTGCAACCCAAACACGTAACATCCGATGATGATTATGCCACACGAGCCTCCCCCCTCACGGGCTTTTCAGGGCCCGCCACAAGATTTAAGAACCTGAGTAGTATAGTTTGGCCCGGCCAAGATCACCATCCATCCGTATGCAAACACAAAGTAGGCATACGCAACATTCTTAGTCGATAACGACTAATTAACATCGCCAATTATTCACCACAAAATAATGCATGCATAAACACGCGTATATATATATATATATATATATATATATATATCATCCCAAACATACCATCATGAAAGTAAGCCTAGGGTCATAAAGTAACACCGGCATACCCATTCATAAATATCTTCTCATGACATACTACGATACGAGTAAGCCTACATCCGACCATAAGTAATGTCTATAACCTTATAAAATATATAACCATAGATAAGCCTCTAATATTCCAGGGCATAGAGTATAATTCACACATATTTTCATAAATCCACAAGTACGAATAAGGCTATGTAATACCATCCAAATAGTTTAAACAAGTATAGTCGGATAAAATTGTAATATGGTGTGCATGCTAGCCCAAAACGTAAAAAGAGTAAAAGGGGCATCATGAACTCACCTGACAAGAGGCACACAATCAACAACGAGCTAGAGAACCTCTAATCAAATCCGCAATTCACAACCTATCGGATTGCACACAAAGATTACTAACTAAACCGTACCGACTCGTTTATCCTACGAGGTGTTCTAACATGGTTTGAGTTACCTAAGCCTCTTCCTTACCACTTTTAATTATAACAGCCCCCTGGGGCCTTATATTTACCAACACGACCCTTAGGTACTCCCGGGAATAAAGAATTCCCAAATTGCCCCCGGAAGTGCTAGGGAAGACGAATATGCGCGTTTAAGAGTTGTTTAGGCACTTAACATCCAATTCATCCCGTGTGGACCCAATTTGGTAAATTCACAACCCATAAGTCCACACGACGCTACACGAGTCAAATGGGTCGGTAATTCTCAAGTACAACGCACTAACTATTCAATAAACGCAAATACGCGTTGTACCGACCCATTTGAGTAACGGACAACCAATTCAGCCCCATTACTTATAAAAACAACTTTCCAACATCCCGTACATCAAAATGAGGTCACCCGAACTGAATTGGTCATTAATTACCTCAACCCTCGCGTTAAACGCAACAATCTACCATTCTAGCCAACCGAAAACTATCCTTCAAACTACAGCTAGTTGACCAATCAAACGAACACCAATATGCATAATTTTAAAGTATGTAATACTAGACATACCTAGTAATATGTTGATGCAAAAACTCACTTCAAACAGCCCCGACAAGAACACAATTGAACATCCACCGGTTAAGCCTAAAACGAACTTATCGATCAATAACAAGTAAAACGTGCAGATTTTAGCATGCGAAGATGCATTTAATTACATAGGATAACCTTTGAAATAAATTATTAAATTTTTACCAGGCTTTAATAAATGTCTTGGGTTTATAAAAATAGTTTTGTTATATTTTTCTAGTAGAAACAAAAATCATAAAAATTCCTCCAAAACTGAAAAGTATGTGTAGCTATTTCAGTGCGCAACAAAATGGTATTATTTTTATAAAACTATTTCCCAACCAAATTAAATGATTCTAATTGGGTTTGATTCCTAACTCAAAATATTAAGTTTCAGAAGTGGAACCAACTAATTTGGACTTGTTGAAAAAGAGTTATGATGTCGGGAAGACATACTAGAATCCGTCAACCTACATCAGCTTTGACACTCGATCTTATAAATTCATAAAAACTATTCAAATCTCATCCAAAAATTACATATTATACCTTTCTGAAAACTACACTCAAATTAGTACATCATGGAAACAAGAATCGATCAAAAACAATGGATTATCATCGAGTTACAGACCCTACAATAAACGAGTACGAATCTGTCAGCAAACTATTATCATCAAAACTCAACCCTAACATGTTCAACAAGGGGTTTAATGGTGAAAAAGAGTTATACTAAGATAGAATCAACCTTGAATTAGTCTCAGAAGGCCGGAGAATGTCTGGATCCTGCACGAAAATCGAGGAGGAAGGCTGGTGAGAGGCGCCGATCGGAACTAGGAGGAAGGAGAAGGAGGTTTAGGGTTTATGTTATAAAAATTTTACATCTAGGCCCTTCCACTTATAAATTATGATGTCTTGGAAAAAAGGTTAAATAAATAGGCTTACAAGAAAGACAAAGAGGTCCCCGAGGAAGGCCAGATCGAGTCACGGTAAAAATACAAACTCTACAACACATAGATCCTTTTAACGAAAATTTGCAGGCGTTACACAAATATTTTTAAGCATATGTGAGTGAATTAAGGCCCAAGAAAACATATTATAACCAAAATAAAAGTCCCTAATCATTTCAGGTCCAAGAAAACATATTATAACCAAAATAAAGTTCCCTAATCATTTCTTACTGATCAAGAACAAATATTTTTGTTTATTTTAGTGATTTTATCATTAAAACCATATTTACTTGCTTAAACGAGTGTTATGACCATACTAGGTTCGTTTTTGCTATTCCAATATAAACAAACCATAATTCCTTGCCTCAAAACTTTAAACTAACCCTAAGAGCCTCCTCTCAACCGTCCTACCCTCTGTCTATCATAATATCTCTCGGTTTTTGCTATTTTGTTGAAGAAACATTCATAATCGGTTGAGACTTTGCGTGCGTGTGGACCATTGACTCTTCATATCTCTCTATTCATTCACTTTCTGGGTAAGTTGTAAACTGAGTTTTCATTCATTAGCATTCCCTGTCAATAACCTTCAATCAATTTCTGAGATTGAAGGGTGTTGACTGGTCAATTTCTTTAAAACCCGATAACAAGCAAAACAGTCAACTAGTTTGACTTAACGTTCTCATACTTCTGATCGGATTCAATGTTCGGTCCAGAAGAATTTTCTTCTCGTAACAAAATTTTATGGGTTCTGACCAAAAGCCAACTTCCGACTCCCTGTTCGGATTCTAGTCAAACTCGACTCGTTTAAATATTAAAATTAACATAACTTGAGTTCTACTCATCCGTTTGCATTGATTCCAGCGACATTAAGTTCATTTTTACTTTCATATCTCTAAGTTTCAAGTTCTGTTGGTTTTCATCGTTTGGCGCGTTAATCGGACGAATTCTTATTATTTCTTATTTATTCTTATACTTGCCTATTAATTAAGGTGAGTTCAGGTCATTCCCCTATTGTACTTATTTTCAAACGTTTTGGGGACGTATGCATACTATAGTATTTTGTATTATACATATCTTAACATTAGCAAACGTGATATTGTGTGTGAAATACCGAATAAACTTGCTATTTGTTTACTTGTTTACTTTACGCATTCAGAGATGTCCAACATATTCTCATTAAAGTATGATCATACAACCGTCATGTTTAACCAGCGCCCGATTCGCTTGGCAATGGTCTCTTGACACATTATTTTTCATGGTTTGGTTATATTTACCGCATTATTTACGTTTTGAGTATATCTTTCATAATATATTGTAACTTTTCAAATCTAATGACATCCTCACTCAACATTATTGTTGATAAATTATTCTATTTTATACGCATATGCATGTTATCACTTGAATTGAAGACTTGAAGTTATGGACACCTAGTCGAGACCCTAAGATTTATAAAGACAATTTATTGGAGTTTTTAATTTGGATTATTATTTTTGTTATGGATTATTTTTTCTATATTTGGATGATGTGTGTTTTTAAATGGAATGAATTTATTAATAGATACTGCCATATATATTTATAATAGTTACCTTGAGTTTATGAGCAATCATGCACACGCCCCGGCATTTCCGCCTTAGGTTGGTGTGTGACATATTAGTGTAATTTGATGTTAGAGACGAGTTTAAAAGTTGATTTACGTCCCATTTATAGGTTTAATTGAAGCGCAAGGCGTTTAAATCTCTTTATTGGTAATTTAATACATTTACAACGGGTTCGGATTTTAATTTACACGTTATGATCCGTTATAATGAGTTATGAACGTGGATGAGTAGCTTCCGTTATGGTCTAAAGTCGTTACAAGGTTTGAGTGTGTTAATTTGCATTATTACGGGGTTTTTTATGATTCGCCAGCACAGGAAATGGGCTAACCGGAAAACCAGCCGGCGAGGGAACCAGGAGGGGGGGTAAGTTTATTTTAATATAACATGAATAATTTAAAAATGAGTTACAGAATTAGCCCCTGATGTTTCAAGATCTTTTAAAAGCAGATTTTATAATATATAAATACATTTTAGACCCTGCACTTTGATATGTGATTAGAATGAGAAAAAAATTATAAAACTTGGATAATTTTTCATATTATACCCACATAATTTGCAAATCGATTAAATTTTAATAAACTCTGAAGTTCAGAATTTTGATAATCGATCAAAATTAAAAAGAAACGAACAAACAATAACTTAAATCCTCGTGACCATTACATTAACGAAGAACACTAAACACAAATACAATGAAACGATGAAACAGTTTGGTTTAACGAATATGTATACAATTAAAAATGACAATGTCTCATAAAATACATGAAACGAAACTTGAGATTAATTAATAACTTTATAATATATATATATATATATATATATATATATATATATATATATATATATATATATATAAACAAAACCAAAAATTTAAAACGGCCAGGTTTTTGGGTTTGAAAATTAACAAATGTTACAGCCAGTCAAAGGCATATACAGACCATCTCATCATAATACGGCCCGTCTCATTAAAACGGGCTGTCTAACTTATTTGATACCCTGGCATAACAAAAAGGTTCAGTCAAAGGGTCAAAGGCAGTTCATATGGATCATCTCACTATTATCTGGTTCATTTAAACACAAAATTAATATTTTAATGAAAATTAAGTATTAAACCCATAAACCGAACCAGAAATTATAAACGAGTTATATGTCCATTGACTCTTCATATCTTGGTTCGATCTCGTTTCCTAACTCGTTTTTGGTATTAAAGTCATGTATCTTAAGCATTAGTGAGTGAATTAAGGTCCAATAACACATATTATAACTAAAATATAAGTATGTATTTGTTTCTTACTGATCAAGATAATATCTTTCGATTTATTTGAGTGATTTTCTCATTAAAACCATATTTTCTAGCTTAAACGAGTTATATGCCCATAATTGGTTCGTTTTTGCTATTCCTATATAAACAACTCTCATTCATCTGCCACAAAACTTCACATTAACCCTAAGAACCATACTCCAGCCGTCACCTCTCATTCATCATCATAATTCTCTTCGGTTTTTGCTATTTTGTTGAAGACATACTCCTGAACGTTTGACTTTGCATGCGTGTGGACCATTGACTCGTCATATCGCCCTATTCTTTCACTTTCCGGGTAAGTTGTAAACTGAGTTTTTGTTCATTAACATTACCTAGTCAATAACATTCAATCAATTTATGAGATTGAAGGGTGTTAGACAGGTCAATTTCTTTAAAACCCGATAAAGGGCAAAACAGCCAACTAGTTTGACTTAACGTTTTCTCATACTTCTGATCGGATTCAACGTTCGGTCCAGAAGAATTTTGTTCTCGTAACAAAATTTTAAGGCTTCTGACCAAAACCCGACTTCCGACTCGCTGTTCATATTCTGGTCAGACTCGACACGTTTAAATATTAAAATTAACATAACTTGAGTTCTACTCATCCGTTTGGATTGATTCCGGTGGCATTAAGTTCATTTTTACTCATAGTTTCTATTTTCAAGTTTCAGGTTCTGTTGATTTTCATGGTTTGGCGCGTTAATCGGACGAAGTCTTTATTTATTCTTATATTTAGTTAACTCGCTTATTATTTAAGGTGAGTTTATGTCATTCCCCTTTTTTACTTATTTTCAAATATTTTAGTCACGTATGAGTACTATAGTATTTCGTATTATACATATCTTAACATTAGCAAACGTGATATTGCTACTTGAATTACTTGTTTACTTAACGCATTCGGAGAGGTCCAACATATTCTCATTATAGCATGATCATACGACCGTCATGTTTAACCGGCGCCCGATTTGCTTGGCAATGGTCTTTTGACACTTTACTTGTTCATGGTTTGGTTATATTTACCGCATTATTTACGTTTTGCTATATTTCATATTATATCATAAACTTGCAAAACTGGTGACATTCTCACACAACATTATTGTTGACAAATCTATTTTATTTTATACGCATATGCAGGTTATCGGTTGAATTGAAGACTTGAAGTTTTGGATTATTAGTCGAGACCATAGGCTTTATCAAGAACAATTTAATTTGAGTTTATTTTTGGATTATTGTTATTGTTATGGATTATATTTGATATTTATGGATGATGTGAGCTTTAATGAATTAAATTAACTTTAATAGAATTGCCGCATTTATTAAATGATAGTTACCTTGAGCTATGAACAATAATTTTCACACCCCGGCATTTCCGACTTAGGTTGGGGTGTGACAGACTCGGTTACACATGTGTCATGATCCAAACATAACTGACTAGCACCAGTTCTCCAAATGGCACAACTCCCAGCGAACCCTTAAATTGTGTGTGTACGGCGGTGGTAACAATGTAAGACCCCAAATCCCGGAAATCCTACAGTTGGTAATCATATCCAAAACTTTGCAAAAATTTAAAACCCAAAGCGATTCATTTTATTTGAAAACCAGATCAGAGTAAATATTCAGCGGAAAATCCATAAGTATTAAAATCAAATTCCCCCAAAAAAAAAAGAGAAGTATGCCCAAAACCAATTTAAATGCATTTAATAATAATTAAAAGTAAGCAGTCTTCAATGTTAGGTTCCCCGACTAGATATGCCTTCAACCGACCAAGTAGTGTCGAGCACGTCTAAGCGGCAAGCATCCTCCTTCTAACCTGAAAATCAATCTAACATACACAGAAAGTCAGCTTGAGCTGAGTAAGTTCAAGTTTTATAAGTAACATCTATAAATTAGATTTATTTAATAAATTTAAAAAGATTTTGAGAAAATCATAAGTAATTAGATAAATACTTTTCTCTTGGTCAAACACGCAACACGGGCCTCCTCACCCTGAGTCTTCCCCGAGTAATATATTTGACCCGGCCGCGGTTTAACAAAAACCAACAAAATCATGCAACATGAGCTTGCTCACCCCGGATTCTCCCCAAGTAATATATTTGACTCGGTCACAGTTTAATAAAACAAAAATCACGCAACACGAGCCTACTCACCTCGGGTCTTCCCCAAGTAATATATTTGACTCGGTCACGGTTTAATAAACCTAAACACGTGATACGGGCCTCCTCACCACGGGTCTTCCCAAAGTAATATATTTAACCTAACCACGGTTTAGCAGAACGGCGGGCCTCCTCACCCCGGGTCTTCCCCAAGTAATATATTTGACCCGCCGGGACATAAACATGCAACATGGGCCTCCTCACCCCGGGTCTTCCCCAAGTAATATATTTGACCCGGTCATAGTTTATTAACACATACACACTTACAAACATCTAATTCAAATATTCAACCAAACAATATCATCACATTCAATCCATAAATAATGGATAATCTAGGAATTAATACTAGGCCTAATAGCAACCTCGAGCCTAGACCACAAGTAATATGTATAACCTTAAGGAATATACGACCACAACGAGTCTAAAATATCCTAAGACACAGAATATTATTCACACATAGTTTCATAAATCCACAATTACGAATATTATGTAATACCATCCAAATAGTTTAAACGAGTAAAATCGGGTAAAATTGTAATAGGGTGTGTATGCTAGCCCAAAACGTAAAAAGTTAAAAAGGGGTATCATGAACTCACCTAACACAAGGCACAAAATCACCACGAACTAGAGAACCCCCTAAGTATTCCCACAACTCACACGCCTGTCGGATTATACATAATAGTTACTAACGATACCGAATGAACTCGTTTATCCTACGAGGTGTTCTAACATGGTTTGAGTTACCTAAGCCTCGTCCTCACCAATTTCAATTACAACAGCCCCCAGGGCCTTATATTTACCAAAACCACCCTTAGATAAACCCGGAATTAAGGAATTCCCAAATTACCCCCGGAAGTGCTAGGTGAGAGGAATATGCGCGTTTATGAGTCGTTTATGCTCTTAACATCCAACTCAGCCCCGTGTGGACCAAATTTGATAAAATCACAGCTGAAAAGTCCAGACGACACCGCACGAGTTGGATGGGTCGGTAATTCGCAAGCACAACGCACAAACTACTAATAAACGCGAATTTGCGTTTTACCGACCCGTTTGAGTAACCGACAACCAATTCACAACGCACAAACAACCAATTTACTGACCCGTTTGCGTTTTACCGACCCGTTTGAGCACAACGCACAAACTACTAATAAACGCGAATTTGCGTTTTACCGACCCGTTTGAGTAACCGACAACCAATTCAGCCCCAATACTTAAAAAAACAAATTTCCACAGCCCATATATCAAACCGAATCTACAAAAATTGAATTGGTTGTTAATTCCTTCAAACCTTGTGCTAAACGCAACAATTAGCAAACTAGACAACCGAAACCAAGTTTTCACATAATCAACAATAGACCACTCTAATGAATGCCAAAGCTCATAATACTAAAGTATGATATACAAGACATACCTAGGAAGATGATGTAGCAAGAACATCAATTAAAACAGCCCCAAAAGGACCTCAATTGGTCAGCCACCGGTTAAGTCCTAAACCGAAAGAATTGATCAATCTCGAGTATAAGGAGCAGATTTTAGCATGCAAAGATATATTTTATTACATAGGAAAAATATATAAAAAAATTATGAAATTTTTACCAGAGTTGAATAAATGTCTTAGGTTTATAAAGATATTTTTATTATATTTTTCTAGTGGACACAAAAATCGTAAAAATTCCTCCAACACAGAAAGGTACGTTCAGCATTTGCAGTGCGCAGCAAAAGTGTTTTATTTGTTTAAAAATCATTACCAAACCAAATTAAACGATTCCAATTGGGTTGTAATCTTAACTCAAAATGTGAACTTTCAGAAGGGCAACCAATTTGGAATTTTCAAAAAGGAGTTATGATGTCAGGAAGACAGTCAGAATCCGTCACCTCGCATCAGCTTTGACACACAATTTTATAAAATCATAAAAACCATTCAAATCTCGTCCAAAAATTACAAATTATACCTTTCTGGAAACTAGACTCAAATTAGAACATTATGGAGCAAAAATCGATTGAAATCAATAAATTTACATCAAGTTACAGACCGATCAATAAATGAGTACGAATCTGTCAGAAACTGTTATAATCAATAGTTGTATTAGGGTAGGACCGACCTTGAATTAGTCTCAGGAGGCTGGAGAATGGCTGGAGCTTGCACAAAATTGAGGATAGGGAGCTGCTACTATTGCAGATCGTAACTAGAGAAGGAAGGAAGCAAGTTAGGGTTTTTTTTTATATTAAAATGTTACACCAAGGCCCTCCAACTTGTAAAACATAATATATTGGACCAAAAGTTGAATAGCACAACTTACAAGAATGATAAGGAGGTCCCCGAGTAATGTCGGATCAATCTGGGAAATTTACACAAACTCTACAAATGTCTCATGCCAATAAACGAAAATGTCGGGTGCTACATACAAATCTAACACTTTAAGTTATAAGAGGCGATGTTTTGAGCAAAAGGATGGATAAACGGACTTTTAAAACGTATCACAAGGCTCTAAATTAGGAAGATGAAACCTGGATTTTAAACAAACATTTATAAACGATCGAGCCGATTAACGAAATTTACGGGCGTTACAAACAACCCGGGTAAAAGTATATTAGAAATCCCCGCTGAGCTGTGCAGAAAACTATTGTATTTTAACGAAATTTTATTAAATTCTTTTGGAGTCTGTCAACGGTTCATTATCATATCACTAACGTATTTTAAACATATCAAGTAATTAAGTTAAGTAACTACAAGGAGTAAGAGTCATTAAACAAAGATAGATGATTGCGACTCGAAGATGGCTCAATTTTATTTATTAAAAATCCTTGTAAGCTAATGATACAATTATTTAGAAAACTGAATACTCGGGTATTTAATTCCTAAAATTTTTTAATATAAATTAATATTTTAATACAAAAGTCTTTCGCTCAAATAAACGATAAACTCTAATATATTTGTAAGACAAGTCTCAGCTAACAGTCACACTTTTAAGCCTTAAGTCAAGTTTGACATATAGCATACAAAATACATTAAAAACATGAATTTGTGAAATACAATAGTATTAAATAAAGGATACAATGTTAAGCAAAAAAAGTTTTATATGATACAACATGAGGATTCATTATAATTTCAAAACTAGTTCCTAATAGTACTGTAAGTAGCAGGTTTGCATCCCTTATAAGGGTTTATTTAATAATACAAAATATTTATCTATGGAAGAAAAGAAAAATACATAGTTGTGTACTAATTCAAACTATTTATTTGGTAACACATAATTTTTATGTGAGGAAAAACAAACAATTCATAATACGAAGATGAACCGAAAATACGAAAATATAATAATGAGTATCTGGTTATAGATGATGTTTGATAATATTTTGAGAAGGTTGAAAATGGAGGAACATATTATGAATCTTGATTGTGTCTTATGCTTAAATGTTTTTTCATTGGCTATTTGAAGTATTCAAATTTTGGTAACGATTCATGTTCAGTTTAGTTTAAATTTCAACTTTGTAATATTTATTTAAAATTTAGGGTATCCTTAAGTTCGGTTTTGTCAGCTCACTTAAGTCAATCTTCTCCTATTTACTTATTTTCATTCGCTCGCCAATTTTGTAAGGTGAGTATTTCACACCCTATTTTACCTTTGTTGTTTTCAGGACAACATGTATATTATAAACCTCATTATTATTATTTTTATTATTATTTCACATCCCCGACCATAATTCTAATATATGCGTTTACATGTATTGCTCAATTATTTGTCACATGTAATGTGACTAATTGTTTATTGCTTTATTATTGGTGGCCTCATCCTCATCCTCATCCTCACCCTCATCCTCATTAGTAAGGTATTACACCCGTCATAGTAGCTTGACTTTGTGTCATGATGAACGGATTTTAATTGTTATTGTTTCCAAGTTAATTGTTGTGATTAAGCATCCGCATAAGAATTGAATTATTCTTATTACATATATCAAATTATGATTTTGCTCACCAACCTGTGTTGATCAAATATATATTTTCGTACATGTTGTAGGTACTTATATGAGATGATTGAAGACAAAGAAAATAGTATTTGGATCCTAGGATATCAACAAAACTATCTTGATGTTTATTATTTTTTAATTTTGTTTTATTTGGATGATGCTTTGCTTTGGATTTTGTGATGTACATGGAATATTTGAATTTAAATAATTAGATATTGTCACCCTAATATTATTAGTGTCTTGCAAGCTACTCTGCAATCAGTTGCGCCCCAGTATTTCCGTCATAGGTTGGGTGTGACATAGTTGATTGGACCACATGACGGCATGGGGGTCGTGCCATGTCATCTTTTTTATTTTTCTAAAAAACTTCAATTTTTTTCCGATCTAGTGCTAATAACATTGATACCAACTGTGTTTGTGTCATTTTGCCGTCGCACCATAACAATACGTGGGTTTCATTTTTTTCATGTTTTGTTTTGTTTTAGTTATGTTAATTTGTTGTATCTGGGCGTTGACCAATTTATTTTTTGATTTAGTTCCAGCGTCGTAACCTGTCCCAACGAAGTTGTGTTGGTTCGCCGTCATAGCACACAGGTTTTATTTTACTGTTTTTTGTTTTGTTTTTAATACATTAATATACTGTATTTGGGCATTGCCAAAATTTTTGGTTTAGCTCCATTGCCGAAACCCAATACCAATCAAATTTGTGTTGATTTGAAACTGCACCACATGGATTTTACCAACTAACCAAGCGTTGTTTTAAATATGTTTTTTATATCGCAAGAAGATATACGGATACCAATACTATTGTGAGCGTTTACTAACCTAACCGATATCCACCAACATGATAGGTTTTTTTTTCAGTTAGTTGTCAAAATGGTAAATCTTATGATATTCAATGGTCAAAATATAAACTAGAGAAAAGTCAAAAACATTTTTGGTTCTTGATGTATGTTTTTACGTTCATATATTCAAAAACATAACAAAACCAAAGCTAACTCATCTCCTTGTTTCTCTCTAAGAAATTATCGGATCATATTTAACTCTCCATCTTTCCCAAACTCACATACATTTTTCTTTTCTTATTTTTATGATTCTTTTGCCTTTTGTGAATCCAACGGAAGAACAAAATGAGTACAGGAGAGCTTCTCAACGTGGAACCTTTAGACCTCAAATTCCCATGTATGTCTTCCAAATATATATATTGATTTTTTGTGTTTATATTGATTTTATTTTTTGTGAATTAGTTGAATTGAGGAAGCAGATCTCATGCTCGCTTCAGTTATCGAATAAAACCGAGAATCATGTAGCTTTCAAGGTAAATGTTATTGATGTTAATATATCAATGTGATCACATCAGATTTCATCATGATCCATTTCGATTATCGGGTTATCGAAAAATATCGAATTTGGAATGTTGTTCCTTCTCTTTTTTTTTTTTTTTTTTTTTTTTGTTTCTGTGATTGTGATCTGAATTTCTAAATACTGGATCATAATTTCGAAATTTACAGGTGAAGACAACGAATCCAAAGAAGTATTGTGTTCGTCCCAATACCGGACTTGTTATGCCTCGATCAACATGTGATGTAACAGGTGCATTTTCTCTTAATCGAATTGGGTTCAAATTTGATAAATAAATATATGAAGATCAAGTTTTAGATTCATTGTTTGTTTGGGTGTTTAGCACTTTGTTGCAACCTATTGTGATCTTGCGAATAAATGAACCATACTTTCAGTGAAACATTCGGCGGATAGTTTGTTTATCTTTGTTTACCTAATAAACGAACGGACATGAACAAAGCTTTTTGTTCATTTAATTATACGAACGGAATGAACGCATGTCTCGTCCATTCGTTCATGTTCGTGAACGTTCGTTTATGTTCTTTAGTTTGTTCGTTTACGCTTGTTTATATGTTCATTTAAACTTTTTAGACTCATAACAATTTACTCTAGTTTTGTTAATTTTTATTCCCAACTGATTGATGTTCTTGTTTACTTTTAACTGGTGTTTGCTGAGTGATGTTCGTTCATCTATGTTCAATTATATTCGTATGTGTTTATGATAATGATCATTTGTTCTAGATCTATAAATTTAGTTGAACTGCGCATATGTTCTATACATGCATGCTTGTTAATTTCTAGTTATATATAATACAGTAACAATGCAAGCTCAGAAGGAAGCTCCTCCTGACATGCAATGCAAGGATAAGTTTCTGCTTCAGAGTGTTGTTGTAAGCTCAGGACTAGCCACCAAGGACATCACCCCTGAAATGGTAATAAAATTCTTCATTTAATGGGTTGGACAAATGGGTCACTAACGGGTCGAAACGGGCCTTGCTGGTTCGGGTTGACCAACAAATACATTTGGTCCAATCTTTATATTCTAATAGAAATATTTAATTGTATTTAATTTAAAATACTAATCATCGTTAGGGTGTAAACGTGCCGAGCCAGAGCTCCGCTCATTTCGAGCTTTATTTTTAAAGTTTGACCCTGACTCGTGAGTAGTTATTTAAGCTTGAGCCCAGCTCGTTATTATTTAATAATTATTTATATACATTTATATTTATTATATATATATATATATTATAAAGTTTATACATAACATTGTATATACTATTTAAATATTATATAAATGGTTGTTGACTATATTAAACAAAAATTATATAAATAGTAGGCTTGTTTAGGCTTGTGACCCAACTTGATCTACAAAAGCTAAGCTTGACTCAGGATCATTTATTAAACAACTTATTTTTCGAGCTTTTAGCGACCCGATTTTAAGTAGCTTATAAACGACCAGGCTGGTTTACACACATAGTTCTATGCAGATTTTTAGGGCGGCAATCGTGTTGGGTTATCAGGTTGGTGTTTTAATACGATGAACCTGAACACAACTATATATTTATTCGTTTCATAGATGCAGTAAATATTAAAATCTTGTAATCCGTCTCTCTAAACAAGTCAAACGAATTGATAAGTTAAAATGGGTTGGAATTGGAATGAAACTGTAAAAGGGTTTGTAAGAAGGCTGAACTTAAAAATTATTTTAATTTTAAGCACATTGGCATCCTATCTAATTTTATCTTTTTATTACAACCCAAACACGATCCTTTAAGTTTTAGGGACCCACAAGTGTCAAGATTATCCCAAATGATGATAATAAACAAATAAAAAACTTGTTGGTTCTTTGAGTTTACAGTTCAGTAAGCAGCCGGGACGCGTCGTGGAAGAGTGCAAATTGAGAGTGATATATCTTCCTCCACCACAACCGCCTTCACCGGTTCTTGAAGAACCCAATGAAGGGATTTCACCAAAAGTGTCATTTAATAGTAGGAGTTTTAATGGATCCTCTGAGGTGCGTTTTAAATTTTGATAATTTTATTGCGTTGGCCTTACAAAATTATGCCGTTTCTTGTTCATGTTTGCAGGTTAAAAGACAGTTTGCGTCTTCTGATGATAAATCCGCTGAGGTGAGTTGATTTATGTGTATCCATTGTTTGATTTAGTAATTTGACCCAAAGAAACGGGCCGACTTTTTTTTTTTTTCTGTTATCATTTTAGTTAATTTTTTTAGAAAGTTTCATGTTATAGATAAAAACATAAGCTGAATTGACCCATTTGTAAACGGGTTAAAAAATGAAATGGGCTTATCTCATCTTTAGTTTGAAAACAGTAATAAATTTGACAGTTAAAGGTGGTCAACTCCATACATTGGATGCTGCACATTTGTTATGTGTTTTCATGTGATGTTTTGAGATTCATGCTTTCTGATTTTTTATTTCTTTGCCTTCAGTTAACAACTCCAAGAAGAATACAAAAATGCATATTCAATGTCATTTTACTTATGGTAGTTATGTTGCTTAAAGTTTTAGTTTAAATACATGAATTTGCAGGTGCGATCTCTCATTTCGAAGTTGACCGATGAAAAGAATGCTGCTGTTCAACAATGCAACAAAATTCGCAAAGAAATTGTAAGATTTTATTCTAGAATATTATGGCTCTTCTTTAATTCATACTGTGGCAAAATGGGCAGGTTGGGTAACGGCTGAAAATGTATCTACATACCAGCTTGGCAAATATTTAAAAGAATATTATAAAGACTGTATATTTAATAGTAATAGTAAATTTATTTATGTATAGTGATTTAGAAGTGTTTGAAGTATTTTAGAACACTTTGGGCCATTTCAAATATTAAATTATACCCGTATGATTTATAAAAGATAAAATACAGCCCAATCAACTTATTTTTTTTTATAGAAGTGCCAAAATTGATTCCTTTGCTTTCCCCTATCTTTTCATTATTTTTCTTTACGCTTGGTATACCGCACAGGAACTCTTGAAGCGTGGAGGCAACAAAAGTCAAGGTGGTGGCATCTCGATCATCATTGTCATCGTCATTTGCTTAATTGGTCTAGTTTTGGGGTACCTCATGAAGTGAGGCTCAAGTTCCTTTCTCACATTATGTTTGCTAAAATTGATGTAAACAAAGAGAAGGCATTCACGGTTTCACATTTATTTACCCTTGACATAGTGTTGTGGGGTTAGAAGAGAAGCTTATGTAGGTAGCTTTATTTTGATACTATTTCCATTCCAATTTATATTTCATAATCAATTATAATATTCCTTTGATCATTTTGTTCCAACAATAGGTCCATTGACGACCAATGGCGAACCTAGCCTTTGCCCGCTTAGTTTTTGTTTCTTTTTCCTTTTATAATAACTGGATTCATACTGCTGATTTCGGTTTCATATTATGTAGTTGGGAGACAGTTTAAAAATATAGGTATCACAAACTTAATTAACAAGACAACCAAATTTGAACTTTGAAAAAAGATTATAAAATTAAAAACCTAAGTATCACAACTAAGAGGTTAAGATTGTAAATCAGTAGTTAATCACATCAAATAGAACAAAACTTATTTAAATATCTAATAAGACCATTAGTAACCAAAAACTAGTTTTATACCCGTCTTAGTTCGGGTTTATCAATAATTAGTAAATTTTGCTTATTCTTTTTATTCTCACCACCTTTTACTTCCATAATGATATATTCATATCCAGTTTGGTGATTTGTTGATCATCATTTCCTTCCGTTTCAGTGCAATAATAACACACTAAGTATTTTGCCATAAACCTAACAGATTTTTCAACTGTATTCTTCTAGTTAAAGGGGTAGCAGACTGCTAAACCAAGTGGTGACGATTCGCCACAAAATCAAAATATCAAATCCCGCTCTCTCACCACATAGCAGACCGTTATAGCTTGGCTTAGCGGTCCGCCATGTTCATTTTTCACTAAAGGTTTTGAAAATTTATTTGCTCAATACTTGGTAAAACTTTAGCTTTTAACCACCACTGGCAAGAAAGTTTGGTCCCGGACGAAAAGCAAATTAAAATGACATACCTAGGACTAGGACTCCGTGGATGACTCCTACATGCCATGAACTACAAACTTGACAAACATGTTATTGTTATAAGAAAATAAAGTAGGGCCGGATTTTTTTTTTCCAATTAATTTGTCTAAAAAAGGTTTAAGAGTAATTAACAATCTCTGTTGAACAATTATGGAAGTTCACATATGATGGATTGTGGTGGGCTTGACCCACCAATTCGTGGAGAGTTAATGGGCTTGGCCCAATTTTAATACCGAGAAGCCCAATAGACACTATTAGCACTTAGGCTTGGCCTGGGTATAAAAGCCTTATTAGATTATAATTGGGCCCATTAGAACTTAGACACAATAAGTGGGCTCAGCCCAATAACCGAAGCCCAATAGATTCAGCATGCCCATCTAGTTCAAGTGGCCCATAAGTAAATTAACATGAGGTGATGCAAAATATTTATATTTATAACTTTATAAAAGTTAGGATTTTGGGATGCTACATTGTTCCATATAGATTTCTTCACTCAAATCTCTATTAAGAAAGATAGATTTAACATCTAGCAGATGAATCTTCCAGCCATGTTGAGCTGCAGCACTTAGGACCACTCTAATGGTTTCAAATCGAGCTATAAGTGCAAATGTTTCTTGATAATCAATACCGTGTTGTTGGGGGTATCTCTTAGCCACTAGTATTGCTTTGTGGCGTAGGATGTTCCCATCTGATCTAACTTTAGTCTTGAACAACAACTTCAACCTAACTATATGTTTGTCATGTGGCAACTTCATAAGTTCTAGTGACATATTGTTGTCAATGGCCCCTAGTTCTGTGACCATAGCATTGAGCCGTTCCTTCTTGTTTAGCGCCTCTTCATAGGGGTTAGGGTCCGTCACACTTATAGCAAATTGATAGAAATAGAAGTCATCATAAATAGTACCAAGCTTTTTGGCATTAGTATAAACATATTGTAAACCTCTAGTTTTAGGAGGAGGTGATGGTGATTAGGAACTGTTTGTTTTGTCTTGTTGCGAGGATGAGGAAGAATTAGAGTTTTGGTGTATATGGTTAGGTGTTTGGATGGATGCTGAGTGAGTAGGGCTAAGATTTCGATTAGTGTATTGGTTCACTTGAATAGGAAAATGACTAGTGTAATATAATTGGAATTTTTCACTTGTGATGGTATTCCATTTCTGTCTCTCTTTTTCAAGAAAAGTCACATCTCTACTTAGTTGTAAATTTCTTGGTTACCGGATTGTAAAGCCTGTACCCTTTGCTTTCAGATGATCATCCGATGAAAATGCATTTCTCCGACTTACTTGAAGCTTCTTTTTGAAGATGGAACCATGCTTGCAGGGTGTTTGATTGCGAACTGCCTTGATTGTGGCTATAATAAGATGCATGGAGGTGGAAACTACCTCAGCTCAAAATTGTTTGGTAAACTCATTTGTTTAAAGTATACTCATAGCCATTCCCATATTAGTGCAGTTTTTTCTCTTCTGCACCATTAGTAAAGGGCTATACAAGTATACGGGATTGTTTTTCTTTTTATTCCTTTGGACTCACAAAATGAGAAACTCAAAAGAATAGAAATCACTTCCTCTATACGACCTTAGCACCTTGATAAAGCACTCACTTTCTTTTCCCACCATAAGCTTGAATGTTTTAAATTTTGCGAAGGTTTCAAACTTTTCATAATATTTTTATTATGATAAACTCAAAATTGCAATTGTAAAATGGAAAAGTCTACAATAGAATGAATACATAAGCCTATCCTATATACAGAAGGATTCGACAATCATGCATGTGATCAAGCCAAACAATAAGGCAATAAAATAAGGAATAGAATAAAAGATGGTCCCATATATACTATTGGCATTATTTTGGTTAAGCTCTAATAGTGAACACAAATTTCACACCAATAGAATAGTAAACAACTGATCTATCCTTTAAATGGATTAGTATTACTTTAATATAATTCATATTTGAACTATGACTCAGTATTTTCAAATAAATAAGCAGCGAAAATTACAACCCATTGAAGGTTTCATATGGAAGAACAACTTTGTATTAATTAAAATCATATGATTACAATCTATTGTCGCCCACCCCCTTAAACCTTAACTCTTCATTCACTCTTTTTAGTACAAAGGTACTTTGATCAGGTGAATGTGTGATGTGTAGAGTGCCAATGAAGAATAGACTCTCTTCTTCATTTTATGCAAGTGTCAAACTATTAATGAGATAAAGGTGAAAGCGACATTTAATCAATTCTGTTACAAACTAATGCTGAACTAATCTAATCTAAACAACTATATATTAAAGAACCCTATGAAAACTACTTATCTTTGTTAGAACGGATGATGTTTGAACCATCAGTTGTTTGCATTCAGTCTTTTGGATCTTCAATAGTCTCTTGAAGCAATTGTTTTGTCTTCAGTGTTTTCTATCATCAATTTACCTGGTCAGATGTTTTGGGAGCAACAGTTTAACAAAAACCATTATAGAGATCAATAGATGTTTTAACAATTAGTAATTTGGTTTCTAGCCATCAATTCTTTGCTAGGTTCAACATATACGGAATATGATTGATAAAATATAGTTTCCATTACTCACTTTCAAATTAGAGCATGGAGATCGCAAATGCCGAAATTGTCCACGGAAATGATATGTTCCCAAGAGTTTAGTCATGATATTGATGATTTGTGTTTTGGTATCAATTTTCATAAGTTTTATTTGTTGTGAGTCAACCCGTTCCCTTACAAAATAATAGTTAATCTCAACGTGTTTAGTTTGTTCATGAAATATGAGATTGTTGGTGATGTGGCGGGCTGCTTGACTACCACAAAACAAGGAAGTCGGTCCAGCAGGTGGTATCCCAATTATAGCGATGAGCCACATCATCCATAGTATTTCACTAACTGCATGTGCCATTGCTCAGTGTTCGGCCTCAGTTGATGATCATGAGACAACAGCTTGTTTTTTTGATCGCTAGGATACAGGAGCTCCTCATAAGAGTAACAAATATATGATGTTAGATCTTCTTATGAAAGGGCAACCAAGCCAATTTGAGTCACAATATGTAGTGAGTTTGGTTCCACCTTATTTAGGAATTAAAATTCCTTAACCTGGGGGTGCTTTTAGGTATCGGAGTACATAATTTGCTGCTTCCATGTGGCTTTGCCTCGGGTCACTAACAAATTGACTTTGAATATTGACTGCATAAGTAATATCAGGTCTTGCTTCTTGCAAGTAAACCATGCAACAATATTGGTGAGGAATGCGCCCTTGTCTAGTTTATAGTTTTGCTCCATTGGGAATGAGCTTGGCCGATTCCACATCATGCCCGTTTCTTTAAGGATGTCAAGTGTGTACTTGCGCTGACTTAGCACCATTCCTTCTTTGGTTCTTGGCATCTCGATCCCACGAAAAAACTTTAAAACTCCAAGATCTTTAATGCTGAACTTATAGTTTAGAAAATATTTTGTTCCTTGTATTTTGCTTAAATCATTCCCTACAATAATTAAATTATCTACATAGATTAGTGTAGCAATAAAAACATCCTTATTTTTGTAAAAAAAATAAAGAATGATCCTCACTTGTAAAAAAAAATAGATTAGTGTAACCAATTCCAAATAATGAGTTGGTAAATTTTGTAAAAAAAAAATAGATTAGTGTAACCAAATCCAAATAATGAGTTGGTAAATTTTTAGTACAAATTTCTCGACGCCTGCTTAAGCTGTGAAGAGATTTCTTCAATTTACAAACTCTGTTGTCGTCAGGTTTTCAATAACTTGAGGTATCTTCATACAGACATCCTCCCCTCAAATCCCCATGTAAGAAGCCGATGCTCATGTCAAGTTGGTGGATCTGCCAACCTCGTTTCATGTAAGCGGTTAGAAGAGTACGGACCGTCACCAATTTAGCGACAGGAGTGAAAGTCTCATGAAAATCCACCCCTTCCATTTATGTGAGACCCTTCGAAACAAGGCGTGCTTTACACCTCTTGACATCTCCATTTGGCTTATACTTGATTATATAGACCTTTAGAATCGAGCGCCTGCTTTCCTTTCAGTAATTCTTCCAAAACCCAAGTCTCATTTTTTTCTAGAGCTTGGATTTCCTTTTTCATTACCTCTATCCATCGTGGGTCATGGACAACATGTTTGTAATATTTTGGCTCATTACCTGAGGTAATGGCCGACAAGAATGCTTTATGGGTGTTAGTGAATTATTTTTTATAAGAAATAACATGTTCTAAAGGGTGTATTGTGAGGATGTTTGATTAAAAGCGGGTTGCTTGTGGTCTATAGATGGAGGGAGTCAAACATCATAATCATTGAGGTGCCTAGCCTGAGATCTGTTTCATTTATATCTGCGTTGGTTTACCCAATCTGAATTAGGCCCAAAGTATTCTATGACATCTGTTAGTTTCATACCATAATTTTTTTGTTTTACCTAATTCAAGATTGTTTCGTTTACACTTGCGATCCGAACCCTTAACACCAATTCTTGAGAGCCTAAGGAAATGTAATACATATAAATCTCAAGTTGCTGCAAGATCCAATTGCTTTCCTGGAGGTGTTCTATGAGGGTAGTAGAACCTATTAGGCCAAAGCATACAACACCAAACGTTATACGAATCTACTAGCCTAATGGCATCAACGTGACCATTTATGGTTCTAATCCTTAGTTATAACCAAATTAACTATGATTCGTGGCTAAAATCGGTTTCATCATAATGTTTTATGTTTAATGAATTGGTGAAATCCAGGATGATTCCTAATCGCTCGCTTCAACAACTTCATCTTGATTTTGCTTATGTGTTCGATTATTTTTGTTGAAGATCCATGGTGATTCATGGATGTTTCAACACACAAATTTTATGATGAACTTTATTTTCATATTGTTGGAATGAACATGGTGATATATGAAATTTCAACCCCTCATTTTTATTTATTTATTTATTTATTTTTTTGTGAATTGAAAATCATGGTGATTCATGGATGTTTCAATTTTCAAATAAACTCTTAAACTTTTGAATTATTTATTTATTTATTTTTTTGCTTAAAAATGTTACGAATCACAACCTCAATCACAACCTCAGTTATGATTTAATTTCAATTATTATCTTTTAAGACTTATTTAGTTACTCATATATTTTGCAAACTTACCCTCATCTCATAAAATTTTGCACATTTTACCCCTGTAGTATGTCTCCTCGCCATAATCTTCTTCGTCCTGCAAGGAGCTCCGACCCTTGTTTGGCTTCCGCATCAGCAAGGAAATGGCCAGCATGATTCCAAGCCTCCTTACCCAAATCCAAGCCATAAACATCAACAACTCTTCGTCCTCTGCTGCCCCATCTACTTGTAAATACAGCCAGTTCACCACCACCAATCCACCTAAGTATCTGGTAGAGGAGAATGCCACAAAACTCTTCAAGTGGTTAGAAAGCATGGAGAATGTTTTCATCAACTTTGACTGCCTTGAGCACAAGAAAACCAACTTTGCTTCCAGTGTCTTTGACTTGAGGGCTATTACTTGGTTGAACAGAGTTAAGAAAGACGAAGGAGCTGAAATCCCCATGGCCTTGCCATGGGAGACCTCATGAAGAACAATTTTTGCCTCTCTTCATTAACTCAAAAGACTCAGACTAAATTATGGGAACTTAAGCAAGTCGGTGGTGACAATGCCACTTATTTGAACCGCTTCCGTGAACTTAGTTTACTGGTTTCTCATTTTGTTACACCCCCCCTCGAGAGAGCTATCGATAATTATATTTCAGGTCTGCCTTTGTCTATCCAAGTTTCAGTTCTTAGTCGAAACCCACCAACCATTTCTGAAGCCATATCCTTGCTGCTACTTTAACCGATAACCATGTTAAAGCCGAGGCTTGAACACAGAAAGATTCCAAGAAGCCCACTGAGAAAACCGCTGGTGAGTGATGTATATGAATTTATACATTTTTTCGACACTAAAATATCTCCAAGTAAGTGTAATTTTAGCAATTACGTTAGAATAAATAACCACTAATGTTTGTAATTTCTATCTCTAGGTAAATATAGCCCTAAAGAATAAATCGAGCTAATATACGAAGTAAAATGAAGATAAATGGTGAAAACAGACTCAACACACCCCATAGTGATTCAAGGCATAGCCATGTCTAGAGCATACAAAGGAAAAACAAAATCCAAGAAGCCAAAATATGGCCATGTTAACCTCAACACACCCATGTTATCAAGAATAAGAGGAAAAGACAACATAGAAGGTTATGAAACTTAATATGGCCGTGCTTTGCCAAAACACCCCATGTTTAAAGTACAAGAGAAAAAGACAAATTTGGGCTGTTGTGGACTTAACACGGCCGTGCCCAACTCACCACGGTCATGTTAATCCTTGCTGTACGACCTGATGATGATCATTTAATGCAATAAGACAAAAAAGTCACCATGGCCGTGTTTTACTAAACACGGTTGTGTTTTAGGCTCCTGATCAGCCAATAAATGCTCATCTTCCACATTCAATACACCTTCATTTACTCCACTTCAACTACCTCTTTTCACCAACATTAATAAGGGAATTATGCCATCCATCCAACCTTTGAAGATTAAAGAGATTAAGCTCTTGGAAGGAGTAATTAGCATCAAGGATTAGTTATCCAAATTGGTTAGATTGTTTCAATTTGATCAAGTTTGTATCTGTTACTTTGATGCATAACACTATGCTTACTTTTGGCTAAACTTTCAAAGTATCATCTTGGTTTTTGATGAATCTTAATGAAGTTTATAATATTAGTTAAACATGTGATCGGTTTTTAATAAGTAAATGTTATGTTGCAATTATCACTTGATGAGGAATGCTATAATACTCTTAAAAGATACCCCAAGTGTCAAGCTTGACAATAGCCGAGAAATTGCTAGTCTTTTATCCTTGATCTTCTATTTAAAAATAGAAAAAACCAAAAAATAAAATATTATCTTTTAATTCTTGTCTTTAATTTCCTTTTAAAAATTATTTGTCAAACCAAAACCATATGATATTCACTTCCTGTTAAAACAAATATAACGATTTAGTAGTAACAATTGAATAAGTGTGTCCATGAATTGATATTTGGTTCTTACCTATAATATTCTACATAAATGATAGGTACACTTGCCTATTTGTTTGTGGTTTAGTTAAGACAATAATCATTTTTATAAATTTAAAACTAGACATTGTGTGAAATAAAATCTTTGAAAACCTTAACATTTTTTCATACACCTCAAGCATCGCATCAAGTTTTTGGCGCAGTTGCCAGGGACACACGGTGAATTTTTACAAACAATCCAAGTATTTATTAAACCTTGTTTATAGTTTATATATTTAAAACCTATAAAAAAGAACAGAAACTTTTTTTTGTCTTCTTTATTTTTATTTTTATCTATCTAGTTTAATAAATTGCTTATATTAGCTTAGTTTTAGTTAGGCCATTAGATATTTTTTTTTACTTTCCTTGTTAGTGTATGTCCTCTATATCTACACCCGAACTCGTTTCACCACTTTCCAAACCCGAATGCCACTTTCACCAAAGAACACGTTCTCGGGCATGAAAGCAACCGAAGGAGTGAAGGACGAACCAGAGGAAGGTACATCAATCGAGGATAACCAAGAAGAGCCTATGATGATGGAACTAAACAACGGGCCAAACTAAGCCAATATGGCAAGCCAACAGTCGACGTCTATGGCAATAACGTTACACCAGCGGAAATTCTTTTGAACTTCGAAATCAAATCTAGTACCATTCATATGATTGAAAAATCTATCCAATTTCATAGACTTCTCAATGAAGATCCTTTATCTCATATTTCCCGATTTATTCGAATATGTGGAACTTTCAAAATTTAAAATTACCATTTGGTGCCATCACTAACTGTGATCAGATGGTAGAGCAATTCCTTCTAAAATACTTTTCACCTGACAAAAATGCCAAGTATCGTGCCAGCATCATCGGATTCCGGGCGGCTGACGACGAGCCACTACACACAGCATGGGAGAGATATAAGAGCCTTCTTCGACGATGTCCGCACCATGGATTGAACAAGTAGCTTCAAGTCCAAACTTTCTTTAATGCTTAAACTAGCCAAAACAAACAAGCAATCAATCAGGTCGATGGTGGAGATCTCAGAACCAAGTCCGTGAATGAGGCATTAAAGATCTTAGAAAAAGCTGCCAATAAATGCTTTGCCTATAATCCACATTGATCAACCCCATCGCACAAAGGCAATGCCGACAATAGCACCTTTAGCTATGCATAATTCGAGGCCCTATCGAAGAAATTTGAACAACTTCAGTCTGAGCTGGTCAAAGCAAAGATAAAGTTTGATAGGCATGGGGGAGATCATAAGGTCAAATACTGCCGAAATATGACTCTCGGAGAATGTGATTTCATAGGACGACAGAATAGCATGTTTGGCAATACTTACAGCCTTGGTTGGAGAAATCATCCTAACTTCAGCTTGAGGGATGGAGCCAACAATCAAGCTCCATCTGGCTTTGACAGATGACCTTTTAATCAAAACTAATCTTCTCAATCTAAACTTTTATACCAGAACCAATGTGCAATTACTAACCAGCAACCAAATGGTGGATCTACAGTTGGCACGTCTCTTCTATCATAACTCATAGCAAGTACTAATGCTTGAAACAAATTGACCAAAGACCGATTCACGAAAACGAAGTGGAGCTAATGAATCGGAAGGCTTCCTTACAAAACATTGAAAACCAAGTAGGTCAGTTAGCCCAACTACTTTCTAACAGATAGCCTAGAGGACTCCCTAGTAACATTATCACTAACCCCAACGCTCAAGCCAATGCCATAACCTTGAGAAGTGATAGGGCTGTCACATCCAACTTGCGAGACACCCCTATCAATCTAAGGTTGAGATTGAGGTTCTTGACACACCCAATAGTCAACCAATTCCAACTACTCCTAAACATGTCAAGGAACTTATGAAACCATATGTTCCACCATTTCCTTATCGCAAAGATGGAGGCATCTTATGGTAAATTCCTAGAACTCTTTTAGCAATTTCATATTAACCTTCGATTCATAGAAGCCATTTCTCAAATGCCAAATTATGCAAAGTTCTTAAAGGAGGTTCTGCCAAACAAGAGGAAGCTAGAGGAGCTATCACACATGATACTCAATGAAGAATGCTCCACCATTTTCTAGAACAAGTTTCCAAAGAAGATGAGTGACCTAGGAAGTTTCACTCCCCCCTGTTTAATAGGAAACTTGTTTATCAGCAATGCCTTAGCCGACCTAGGATCTAGCATCAACTTAATGCCTTATACAGATTTCTCTAAGTTTGGACTTGGAGAACCCACTCCAACTTTTATGAGCATTCAACTAGCCGATAGATCAGTAAAACACCCAAGAGGCATAGTTGAAAACATGTTAGTCAAAATTGATAAGTTTGTCTTTCCTGCTGACTACGTTATTCTAGGCATGGATGAAGACACTTCTGTACCCTTTATCTTAGGAAGACCATTCTTAGCTACCGCCAGGGCACTCATTGATGTTTGCACCTGCAAACTCACTCTCAGGGTAGAGGATAAGGAGGTAACCTTCGACATAGGAAAATATATGAAACATCCGCAGTACACTAACGATTCTGCATACTTCCTGGATATGTGAGAATCAATAGTGAGCTATCATCTAAGGAAAATAATTGAAAGAAAAGCATGTGAAACTTAACTGACTACGAAGAAAGCACATGCCATTGATTCAGAGGATTAAGTTATTTTTCAAAAGGAGGAAGAAGAATAAGAGAGCAACTCAGAGGAGACATTCGAAGAAGTAGACAGGGATATGGAAACAAAAGCCAAACCCGGTGTCGAAGATCCATCTACTTTAGAACTCAAAGAATTACCCAAACATTTCGAATACGGTTTACTTGTGGGCAAAACTCAATTACTTGTTATCATTTCTTCTGACCTTTCAAGAGATGAGAAAGACAGACTACTCGAAGTCTTTAAATCTCATAAGAAAGCCTTCTCTTGGAAAATCATGGACATCAAAGGCATCAGCCCGTATTTTGCACTCACACGATTCTGATGGAAGAAGTCTTCAAACATGTAGAGCAGCACCAGAGACGATTAAATTTAAACATGCAAGATGTGGTTAAAAAGTAAGTACTCAAACTACTTTATGCATGATTGATTTACCCTATTTCCGACACTCCTTGGGTAAGTCATGTTCAAGTAGTTCTGAAGAAAGGAGGAATGATGGTAGTCACCAATAACAAGAATCAGCTGATTCCTATGAGAACCATCACGGGATGGCGAATTTGCATCGACTAGCACAAACTCAAAGATGCCACTAGGAAAGATCACTTTCCTCTCCTGTTTATTAAATAGATGCTTGAGCATCTATCAGGAAACATGTACTGTTGCTTTCTAGATGGGTTCCCTCGTTATTTTCAAATTCTAATCTCACTTGAAGATAAGAAGAAAACGACATTCACATGTCCCTATGGCACATTTGCTTACCGACGAATACGCTTTGGGCTGTGTAATGCTCCAGCTACTTTTCAACGCTGTAGGGTAGCTATCTTTCACTACATGATTGAGGATTCAATGGAAGTCTTCATGAATGACTTCTCCGACTTTGGTGATTCCTTCGATCTATGTCTTGAAAATCTGAAGCAAGTGTTAACAAGATGTGAGGAAGCCAACCTTGTGTTAAATTGGGAAAAATTTCACTTTATGGTTAAAAAGGTATTGTTCTCGGGCACAAGATCACTCAAGCAGGATTAGAGGTGGATAGAGCCAAAGTTGAAACCATTTCCAAGCTTCCACCACCCACATATGTTAAATCCATTAGAAGTTTTCATGGCCACGCGGGTTTTTATTGCCGTTTGACTAAAGACTTTTCAAAGATAGCCTGACCAATGATACAAATTCTTGAAAAGGATGCTCCATTTTATTCTCCTAAGAATGTTTGAATGCCTTCCCAATTTTGAAGGAAAAACTTGTTGATGCTCCAACTATGGTAGCTCCAGACTGGACACTACAATTGGAGTTCATGTGTGATGCGAGCGACTTTGCAGTTGGAGCAGTCTTAGGACAAAGGAAAGATAAGCACTTCCATCCGATCTACTACGTCAGTAAGATTCTTAATGATGCTCAAGAGAATTAAGCAACTACTGAAAAGGAGCTTTTGGCTGTAGTATTTGCTTTCGAAAAATTCCTTTCTTATCTAGTCCTTTCAAAAACCATCGTCTACACCGATCATGAGGCGATTAAGTACTTTTTCACCAAACATGTAAGGCCCCGATCCCGGAAACCCTACCTTGGCGTTGGATTTACTCATAAACACAGTTCTAAAATCAGAGTTAATTAAAACTTTCGCGTAATAATTAAAAACTTCATGCATTACATTACAAAACATCGAATCTTGTTTTAACATACAAATTATCCATTCATAGACATAACATAAAACAGTCAAGACGCTTCTTCATAGATACCCGTCTCTTTAGCTCATGCCATGTGTCCCTCCTTAAGCCAGCTGCCTCAACCTATTTGCCTGCGTGCATACTAAAAGTCAGCTATGCTGAGTGAGTTCTAGTTAAGCAGGTACATACATTTCATTCTCATTCTTTACATTCTTACTTCCATACATTCCTACTTTTACTTACCTTCATTATTTTATACATACATAACCTTCCTACGTTTTTAAAGAGCCTTTCGCTCTATAACCTTTGCATATATTATTAGGGTATGCAACCCTTCATTCTTCGCCTATATTATTAGTGTAGGCAACCCTTAATTCTTCGCCTATATTATTAGGGTAGGCAACCCTTTATTCTTCGCCTATATTATTAGGGTAGGCAACCCTTAATTCATCAGCTCTATATATCATACATACAATTCATACACTACACACATCGTACATACCTTTTTTTCATTAGCTATATCTGTTCTTATATACCTCTTCACACATACGTTTAACTCTTTCTACACTAATTAGGTATATTTATAAACATTCATACGGCATACACTTACCACTTAAGGTAAGTGCATTAGCTAATCACATTGAGTATGCACACAGCCCCAAAACATTACACAGAAATGGGGCTAGAAACTCACATGGAGTCGGTTTCTCTCGCCGTTAATGGTAACGCCCTTCTTTAGTTGTGTACGGCTAACTGTACAATACATTACACGTGTCAATTATCTATTACCACTACTTCCTACATTTAAGTTTATGAACCCTCAACTAATGGGGTCCGGGGGCAGCGCCCCTGGTAGCGGGGTCTAGGGGCGGCAGCCCCTGGCTGGGGTTGAGCTGACCTGGTCAGCTCGGAATATTTTATTTTCATTAACGGTCCTTTAACAAAAACGCATCAGAAAATTAGTTTCATAAAATTTCGCATGGGAATTTCGCTTCGCATGATTTTTCGCTTCGCATGGAACTTTTTCGCTTCGCATGGTCATGCGATGCGAAACAACCTTTTTCGCTTCGCATGGCTGTGCGATGCGAAATTACCTTTTTCTTCGCTTTTACCATTTTAAAGCCATTTTTCTCCTTATTTCCTCCTTAGGACCCGGTTGTATCCTTTTTTAAGGGTTTTGGGTTGTACCAACTTTGTATACTTGCGTTTTATAAGGCCCGAACATCACATTTTTACCATATAACATTCTCGTGGGGTTATAACTTATCAAGTTCATGTTTTTCTTCCATCATATACCCCGGTCTATCCTTTTATCGGTCTCCATGTCGAAACTGACCTAAAACTTAACCTTTAAAACCAAAACTCACCTTTTGTTGGTCTCGGGTTCGGATCTGGACAGATCCGTGGAGCTTGGTGGTGTTTCTTGTTGTTTTAAGGTGTTTACCCCCAAGATTCTTCCTTCCTTTTGCTTGGATCCGAATCCGAATTGCTAGAGAGAAAGTATGTGTTTTCTAGTGTGTGTGTTGTGTAAAGAAATGGTGAAAGGATGGGGAATGGCCTTATATAGGGAGCCATGGGCCCCACCATCCACCTCCATTCCAATCTTATCCAAATACAAACACGCACACAACCAAACTAACGACACACCGATAATAATAAAACTTTCCGTTATTTATTAATTCTCAAAATAAAGATGTTACAAAACAAGATGCAAAACCCCGTCTGATCCAATGGATTTCAATTCTACAAGAATTCGACATCAAAATCAAGGACAAGAATGGTGCTGAAAATCTTGCAGTCGATCATCTTTCTTATTTGGAATTCCTAGTCTCACAAGAAACAACGGGGGTTAATATAAATGACAATTCCCCCATGAATTTCTTATACATATCCAAATGCGTGAAGGACATCATACTTGGTTCGCAAACATTGCAAATTACAAAGCAGTGGAATTGCTCTCAAAGGAATGACCTATCAGTAGAGGAAGAAATTATTCTCTAACATCAAATATTACTTTTGGGAAGATACTTACGTATTCCGCATAGGAGCTGATAATGTCATGTGAATAGGCTTGTATGGAGAAGAAGCACGCAAGATCTTGAAACAATGTAATGAAGGACCATCAGGTTGTCATCATGGAGCATCGGCTACTGCAATGAAAGTAATCGACGCCAGCTTCTATTGGCCTACAATCTACCAAATAAGCAAATGAAATGGTTCTCTCATGCGATGCTTTCCAACATGCTAGCAACATCTCATCCCGAGATGAAATGCTACAAAGGTCAGGTATACGAAGTGTTTGACATTTGGGGCATCGACTCTATGGGACTATTTCCAACATCATTTGTTCACCGTTACATGCTAGTCGTAGTAGATTACGTGTCAAAATGGGTTTAAGCCGAAGCTATACCCACTAATGATGCAGGATGGTGATCAAATTTCTGAATAAATTATTCTCTCGTTTCGGTACTCCCAAGGCTTATAAGCGATCGAGGAACACAATTCTGCAATACACAAATGGAAAAGGTATTGGCAAGATACGGAGTGCATCATCGATTCGCTACACCTTATCATCCGCAAACAAGTGGTCAGGTGGAATTAACAAATTGGGGTATCAAACGAATCTTAGAGAAAACTGTTTGTCATAATCGCAGAGACTGGTTGGAGAAATTAGACGACGCTCTGTGGACTTTTCGTACTGCTTACAAAACTCCTATAGGCACAACACCGTTAAAATTGGTGTACGTAAAGGCATAACATCTTCCAGTTGAGCTCAAACACAAAGCATATTGGGAACTTAAAACTGCCAACCTCGATCTGCATTCCCACTGGGAAGAACAGATTCATGCAGCTACACAAGCTTGACGAACTAAGGATGCAAGCTTATGACAATTCAAGAATCTAAAAGAAATGGACAAAAAGACTTCACGATACACGTCTAAGAGGTGATAATCAATTTAAGGCGGGAGACTAGATACTTTTATATAATTTTTGCCTTCGTTTATTTCCTGGAAAATTGAAGTCCAGATGGTTCGGACCTTTTACGGTTACGGAAGTTTTTGACTATGGAATAGTCGAATTAGTTAAAAAAGATGGACATAGCTTTAAGGTAAACGACCACCAGCTTAAACTTTACTTAGGAGAACCCATAGAAACCGCAATGGAGGTTCTTCACCTCCATCCCCCGAACTAAACCGACCTAACCGTGAGTCAAGCTATCGACTCCGACAAAAAATTAGCATGTTTGGGTTTAGTTTTTATTTTTACATTTCAGGGATAAGTTAAAAAAAAATAAAAAATTTAAATTAAAAATAAAATAAAATAAAGTAGAAGGTCTCCCCTAGTATTTAGGACTAACCGATTTTAACTTGATTTTTATCTATTTGTTTTTATTTTTTTGTGTGTCCTATTTTTACGTGTTTTTAGGAATTCATGTAATCTAAGATTTCCATGAAATGAAATTTAATTGAGTTTTAGGGATAAGATTTGTACACACTAAACCATCCTCCAAAAACCACGAATGTTATACGGGAGAAAGTTCGAAAATATCATGCCAGTCGACCCAACATGGGTCGTCGTCACCCTGGGTTTGTTACAGCTCATCATCTCTGCAATTGTACAACTTTCTGAATCTGTCATTTATGTTACTAATCAATGGCTATCATTTCCCATTTTTTTACCATACCCCTTTTTCATAAAAAATCTTGCCTAAGAATCTGCGATGGAGAGGAGAGAATGGACGCCAAGTAATGGAAGACAAGGAGAGGTGCCTAAATGTAGCTCGGGAACTCATGTGATTACGCGAGAGAATCGATGAGCTTGTTAGCATCAACATGGAGGTGGATCAGCGGAACTGAGAGTTGCATAATAAAATAGAAACATTACATTTCAAACACTATCATGTGGACTGAAGAATGGCTAAGCTTAAAGGCAACCTCGAGCAACTTACAACCGAACTTACTCGATATAATCGGAACCAAGCCGAGAGGGCAACCCAAACCAACTTCATGACAGAGCCTGCCCATATGCAGACTTTCTCTGGAGGAAGACTAGGATTATTTAAATACTTTCCGTTAGGTTTAGATTCTAGTCAACCCGTTCTTTTTTTTTGCTCGTCTTTTCCGTTTAGCATTCGTATAATCGATTATCTTTATTTTCAATGAAATTTCTTGACCTAATAAAAAAGTTATATCAAGTTCCATGACCTAATCCAAATCTAGGGCTCGGTTTAACCCATTTCCTGTCAAATCTGGGTATAATCCGAACCTAGATCCAAGTTCCTTAAGTATTAAGTTGATTTAGGCTAAAATTGAGTTGCTTGTGTGTGATGTTGGAACAGTTTATCTTATTTTCTTCATATGAATGCTATTAGACACCATTATTATTAGTTATGTATTATGCCTACTACGGGAAGCACGGGTTTATACTCGTGCCTATTTTATGTTTTATGTTTTGTGTTTGTGGTTGTATTTGTAGATATTATGTAGGTAGGATATATTCTTAGTGCTAAAAACAACCTGGCAACGTGCAAGGAGACAACAAATAGCAAAACAAAAACATACCAAGAAAGGTAATATATTTCCAACAAAAACCACAAACAACCATAGTCAAAACCATACCTAAAAAAACCCTATTCCTATCCCCAAAACACTAAACCAACCAAAAACCCTATCCTACCAAATTACCCCTTTACCGCTAGAATTTAGCATTGGTCTTTTACCAGCAAGCCCTAAAGAATTGGAATGCATTCTTTCGATTTCAATTTACTTTGCTGCCGATAATTCGCAAAACCTAGGTTGCCTCTAGAACTTGGGGGGAGAATTTTTCCATTTAGCAATGAGGTGAGGAAAAAGCGGAACCAAGAGGAACAAAGACCACCATTTTGTGGGATTTTCAAAAGTGCAATGAAAAGATGAGCGAAAAGATATGAACGATGTTTGGGCTACGAAAATTGGTCTCACGAAGGAAGATGTTGAGTAAGTCAAACCCAATCCCGATACAAATATAATGAACTAATGAGGGTGGGGGCTATTAGGGTCAAAGCCGAACGATCCATTAGGTTGGAAGTTATGTTCAGAGCAGGGTTGAGGAAGAACTGATCCACATATTAGATAAAACAGGTCTTAACTAGCTGAACTTAAAAGAGTCATTAGGATTGTGTAAAAAAAAAAATTGTTGTTGATTTACCACACTTTGGGACGAAGAATGGAGAAAAGAGTAAGAACAAGAAGAAATTCTCGAGGAAGAAGCTCGATTAGTCGTGTTTGTAACATTCGCTACTTTTAAAACCCGACAACCCAACCCATTTTGACCCATATATATATATATATATAGGGAGAGGATCAAGAGAAAACTCATCTTTAGAGAGAAAGCAAAAAAACTTTTAAAGAATTGTTTTTAATTAAAAATAAAAAAAATATTTTTAAATTTCTGTTTTAGCCATTATTCTTATATTTTCTTATATTTCACTCGAAAAATATAAAAAAAAAATAAAAAAAATAAAAAAAACCCGCTATAATGCACATACATATTATTGTGTGATACCGTTGTATTACACATGTGTATTACTATGTATTTTTGAGTTTAATAGTGTTTTATTGCATATATTCAATATTTGTGTATTGTATATGTGTAGTAGTGTTGTATTATATGGAAAAAAATAATAAAATAAAAGTCGATGTGGTGCACATGTGTGTTAATGTTGTATTTTTACACATACGTACTAATGTGTATTTGATATGTGTATTAGTCTTATATTGCATATATACAATAGTGTGTATCAGATATGTGCAATAGTGTTGTATTCTATGCAATACAAACACTTTTGCATATATGCAATGCACACTATTACACATGCGCACTACACCGACGAGGTTGCCGACAAAGTTTTTTTTTTTTTTTTTTTTTTTTTTTTTTTTTTTTGTAAACCAATAACAACATATAAGAATAATGAAAAAAAAAAACCTAAAAATTTTTTTAAAAAAGTTAAAAATAGTTTTTTAGAAGTTTTTAGGAGTTTTTAAGTTTTCTCTTGAAGATGAGTTTTCACTAGAACCCACCCCTATATTATATATATATATATATATTATTAATATTCCCAAGTTTCATTTCATGTGACATTCGTCAATTTCTTTCGTATTTGGGTTGTATTCGTATTTGTATTTGTATTCGTTAACCCGACCAGTTGGGCATTTTCGATGCATTTTTATTTATTAATTATCATTATAAAATAGTCCCGATGATTGAAGTCCATCACTCATTCATTCCTTTTATTTTCGATCAATTAAAAACTCCAAGAGTTAATGTTTTTTAACCGATTTGCAAACTCTACGGGTATAATTTGGAAATTTTCTAAGTTTATAAACCTTTATTACATTTATTAAATATCTTATAGTTCAGGGTTCAAATTGTACTTTTATTTTAAATTCTATTTTATAAAACATGAAGGGCTAGAATGAAAATTGACCTAAAATTATAATGTAATATTATTAATGCCTATCAACCCACCCCTCCCAGCCTAATCCCGTTTTTCTGGCAAGATTCCGACCACTAGAAAACGTCACCGGCCACATCAAAAACACCCCAAAAACTCGTTCGTTGACCCATTTGATTAGCATAACGGCTTTAAATGTCAATAGAAATATTTAAGCAATATTTTAATTATGTTTTAACGGCCAATCAATCTTTTAACCTTCGTTTTAACGGCCGTCCATATCGCAAAACTTGAATATGTTCATTAACTGAATAACGCTCCAATTGGTAGTATAAATAGGACCCAAACCTTAGTATAAACTTGTACCAACCTTCAATTTCATCTAAAACAAACTCAATAATCCGAAATCGATCGGCAAAATTCTAACTCCGGGCAACCATGGTGCAACCTCATTCCTTAACGTTTACAGGTGATTGATATATGAATTCTGATAGTTTTTAGCCATAGATCAAAACCCCTAACTAAATTTCAACGAACATGGAACGGCTGTGAAGAAATGAAATCTTAGTGTTTATTTGAAGGAGATGAACTTGAATAATTATATATATTAAAATGATTCTGTCATGATACCAACAAGCAAGTCTGGTCCAGTGGTTATGTCTTTTGGGTGTAGACTAAGGGACCCGGGTTTGAATGTAACGCCCGTTAATTTCCGACAAAAGGTTTAATATTGTAGTGTTATGTACACCTTTCGGGCTTGACCCGGCATTCTCTCGGGAGCTCCTTGCAAACCTCGTAAACGTTCTCACTTAACTTTCCACCCAAGTTGCTACATACTTCAATTTGGAGGGACTTGGATGTAACTATTTTATATCATAAAACAAAAGAAAACTCAAACCCTAAACCTATTTGCAGCCGTCGGACCTGGACCCCCACCCTGCTCGTTTTTCTTCTGCCCAGCCAAGTTTCAGCCGTGAAAACTTCAATTCAAGGTCGGTTTTATGATTCCCCATGTCTTTTACACCTTAATTGATCATATTAACGCGCTTATTGGTCGTTAAGATTGAGTTTTGATGATAACAGCTTGCTGACAGATTCGTATACGTTTATTGTAGGGTCTGTAACGCGATGTTAATCCACTGTTTTTGATCGATTCTTGATTCCATGATGTTCTACTTTGAGTCTAGTTTTCAGAAAGGTATAATACGTAATTTTTGGACGAGATTTGAATAGTTTTTATGAATTTATAAAATCGAGTGTCAAAGCTGATGCGGGATGACGGATTCTAGTCTGTCTTCTCGACGTCATAACCTTTTTTCGACAAGTTCAAATTGGTTGGTTCCACTTCTGGGAGTTAGTGTTTTGAGTTAGGAACCAAACCCAATTGGAATCGTTTAATTTGGTTCGGTAATGAATTTTATAAAAATAAAACCATTTTGTTGCGCGCTGAAATAGCTGCACATACCTTTCTGTATTGGAAGAATTTTTATGATTTTTGGGTCTAATAGAAAAATATAATAAAAATATTTTTATAAACCTAAGAAATTTATTAAAGTCTGGTAAAAATTTAATAATTTAATTCAAAGGTTATCCTATGTAATTAAATGCATCTTCGCATGCTAAAATCTGCACGTTTTACTCGTTATTAATCAACAAGTTCGTTTTAGGCTTAATCGGTGGTTTTGGTTAGTTGAAAGGTTTTAGGGGCCTCGGGCCAAGTGTTGGGCCTTGGGCCAAGTGGTTGGGCTTTGGGCAAAGTTTTGGGCCTCGGGCCAAGTGGTTGGGCCTCGGGCCAAGTGTTGGGCCATGCGCCAAGTGGTTGGGCCTCGGGCCAAGTGGTTGGGCCTCGGGCCAAGTTGTTGGGCCTTGGGCCAAAATGTTGGGTTTGGGCGGCCCATTAGGCAAGTGTGTCATTGCGGTCTAGATTAGTAACGCGTTGTGTATAATTTACAGGCCCTTACTTGTGAGTGTGCACTTAAGGATTTCCTAGCTCGTTATAGGTGTTCGATTGATTCCAGGTGAGTTCATGATGCCCTTTTTACTCTTTTACGTTTTGGGCTAGCATACACACCGAAATACAATTTTAAACGATTTTACTCGTTACAGTGAATTGAATAGTTTTACATGGTCTCACTCGTGATGGTGCATTTTGAAAGCTATATTTGAATTATTTTATATGCCTTAGGATATTTTAGACTCGTTCATGGTCTTGTGTCCTTAAGGTTACATACATTATTGATGGTCTAGACTCGAGGATGTTAGTAGACTTGGCAGTAATTGAATATGAGTAGACCTATTTGTGTTTGCATGCACTGATGTTACGTGTTGGTTGTACGTGTGCTCGACCCTGATGTTATTACTTGGATGAGATGTTACGTGTTAGGTTGTACGTGTGCTCGACCCTGATGTTATTACTTGGATGAGATGTTACGTGTTTAGGTTGTACGTATGCTCGACCCTGATGTTGTTATTGGGACGGTATTTATAGGGATATAAACATATGGATGTATATAGATGTCTAAGTACGAATACTTAGTGTTGATGATGGCTTAACTGTTCGTGTCCCGTATTATATTTTAAACTCTTGGAATGTTTTAGAATTCAGTTTTTATATTTAAACTCTTGGAATGTTTTAAAATCTCGTTTTTATATTTAAACTCTTGGAATGTTTTATAATCCAGTTTTTATATTTAAACTGTTGGAATGTTTTATAATCCAGTTTTTATATTTAAACTCTTGGAATGTTTTATAATCTCGTTTTTATATTTAAACTCTTGGAATGTTTTATAATCCAGTTTTTATATTTAAACTCTTGAAATGTTTTATAATCTCGTTTTTATATTTAAACTCTTGGAATGTTTTATAATCTCGTTTTTATATTTAAACTCTTGGAATGTTTTATAATCCAGTTTTTATATTTAGACTCTTGGAATGTTTTATAATCTCGTTTTTATATTTAAACTCTTGGAATATTTTATAATCCCGTTTTGATATTTAAACTCTTGAAATGTTTTTAAACGAATTTATATAGGCTTGCTAGCATAAGGTAGGCCTTGGGATGTTAAATATATATATATATATATGTATATACATTATTGCTTGGCCTATATTTGGCGATGTTGTAGTCGTTTCGACTACTGATGTTGTGTATGCCTACTTTGTGTTTGCATGCACTGATGTTACGTGTTTGGGTTGTACGTTTGCTCGACCCTGATGTTGAGCCGTGATCGGGTCAAATATATTACTTCGGGAAGACCCGGGGTGAGGAGGTCCGTATCACGTGCTTGGATGTATGAACCGTGGTCGGGTCAAATATATTACTTAAGGAAGACCCGGGGTGAGGAGGCCCGTATCACGTGTTTGGATGTTAAACCTCGACCGAGTCAAATATATTACTTGGGGATGACCCGGGGTGAGGAGGCTCGTGTTGCGTGATTTTGTTTTATTAAACTATGACCGAGTCAAATATATTACTTCCGGATGACCCGGGGTGAGGAGGCTCGTGTTGCATGATTTTAACGGTTTTGTTAAACCACGGCCGGGTCAAATATATTACTCGGGGACGACCCGGGGTGAGGAGGCCCGTGCTGTGTGAAAAGATGTTTAATGTTTTATTCACTTATGATTTGGTTAAGAAAGGCTATTTATGATTTTATGGTCTCATGATTTTCCACTACATTTCATACTTATGGAATTTAAATTTTTAATGAATGTCGTTTATGAAAACTTGAACTCACTCAGCTCAAGCTGACTTTGTGTGTATGTTAGATTGACTTTCAGGTTAAGAAGTGGATGCTACCGCTTGGACGTGCTGGATGCTACTCGGGAGGTTGAAGGCATTTCTGGTCGAGAAATTCAAATAAAACAAATATTTTATTTACATTTGATTTTGGACACCTGTACCCGTGTTTGGGATTTTTAAATACTTATACTTTTTCCGCTTTTATTTACTCTGAACTTGTTTTAAATAAAACAAATCGATTGGTTTTAAATTTTTGTGAATTTGTGGACGTGATTACCAACTATAGGATTCCCGGGATTCGGGGTCTTACATTGAACCTGGGTCATAGCACTGTTTTTTTAATATATCTTTTAACCTTATTCTTTTTATATTAAATCAAATAAATTATTAAAAATATTTATGAATCAAACAAAATTAATTTAACTTAGTTAAAAATTATTTATAAATTATATTTTATCATATTTTGTTTAAAAATCCTACTTTTCTTACCTATCAAGCTTTCACGCCAAATGCTAATATATTATTATTATTATAATTATTATTATAATAATTATTATTAATATTATTATTATTGTATTTCGTTAATCTTATAATAAACTAACGTAAACGTTTTCGAGATAAAATTAATCGATAACATTCGTTTTTCATAATTATTAAAGTTCTCTTAATAATAAATTATTAATCAAATAGTATAAAAATAATTTAAACCGTTAGAAGTTAGTTTATATTTTGTTAGCTTTTATTTCATTAACTTTAATCCGTTATCATAGTTATTTTTCATGATAAGATTACCATTTAAAATTCGTGCCTTGTAAATATCACAACTCTCATATTAGCATTAGTTTTATTATTGATTACAAATCGTTAAAAATTCCGCTATGCTTAAAAATACATTATATTATATTATTAAAATGCCATAAAATTCTAACGAAATACATTAAAATAATTATTAACCCATTAAACCAAATTATTTAACTTACAATCCTGTTAGTTAGCCTTTAAGTTTTCGTATTTATTTTTATTTATAGTTTGTGAAGTTCAGTTGCTTCGGTTTCGTATTTTGCTTTCGGTTTTTATTGCAACTTCATCTTCGATTTCGAGGTGGGCTTCTCACTCCCCCTTTTTAAAGCTTTTACATTTTTGGGGGTAGCATGTATATCGTATTTAAACATTATTTACTTATTCATTTACAAAGCTACAATTCATATTATAGACTTGTGTGTTTATTTGCTTACTTGCGTCGTGCTATTATCCGAGTACGTTAGTTGTTACCAATTGGAATGAACCTTGCGTGCGTTGTGCTATTATCCGAGTACATTGGTTGTCCCCAACTGGAAAGGACTTTACGTGCGTTGTGCTATTATCCGAGTACGTTGGTTGTTACCAACTGGAAAGGATCTTACTTGCGTTGTTACACATATTCATAGAATTGTTTGGATTTTATGTATGCATATCAAAACTATGTGATTCTCACCAACTACTTGTTAGTTGATCTTTTATTTTATCAACAGGCTACAGGTACAAATATTAGAGGATGATACTTGGAGAAGACACTAAACTTAGGTTATTTAAACAAATGGACAAAATGTTTAGTTTTATTTTGTATTTCCTTGTATCCTTTGTTTTCAAACTTGTGTACATGATATTTAAATCAATTAATGATAATAGTGTCACTTAATAGTGTCACATATGTTTTGAATAATTTGTACGTCACACTCGGGCGTTTCCGCTTAAGCCGGGGTGTTAGAGTATCCCTCCAAACACCTTTGCCAAAATACCCGACAAAACATATCTCCCACATATCAAAACCCTTGGAAATATACAATCTTTTAATGTATGCAGCACTTCACAAAGTGGGTGGAGAATTGATGCCTCGACAAGTATATTCTCGGTAAGTTGCATCTTGGCTAAGAGTGTTCATACTTACAACTTTACACATATGTCCAAATATAAAATCGAGTGTGAACATTGCGAGCACGTGACATTTTGCATAAAAAAGATGCTCATAAAAGTACCCCATAGGTTTAAATATCACTACATTTACTAACATGTTTTGCTCTTTTGAAGTACGTGGACTTTTTGATATTTCGCAGGATATTTAGATTCGATAACGTGCTTCTCAAAGAATTTGTTTAAAGCTTGTTTGAGGACAAGCAAGGTTCAAGTGTGGGGAGATTTGATATATACGAATTAATACCTCTTTTTGGCAATAAAATACCTCTAAATAAGCGTGATTTTGGAAATTACATTAGAATAAATAACCACTAATATTTATAATTTCTATCTATAGGCAATATAGTCTTAAAGGATAAAACAAGCAGATATATGAAGAAAAACATAGATTAATGGTGAATAGACTCAACACACCCCATGGTGAATCAAGGCATGGCCATATCTAGAGCATACTAAATAAAGACAAAATTCACGAACCCAACACATGGCCAACCTCAACACACCCATGTTATCAAGAACAACAGGAAAAGACAAATAGAAGATTATGAAGCTTAATATGGCTGTGCTTTGCCAAAACACCACATTTTTAAAGTACAAGATAAAAAGACAAATTTTGACTATTGTGGACTTAACAAAGCCATGCCCAACTCACCACGGTCGTGTTAACCCTTGTTGTACGACCTGATGATGAGCATTTAATGCAACAAGACAAAAAAGTCACCATGGCCGTGTTTTACTAAGCACGACCGTGTTTTGGGTAGTGGATCAGCCTACAAATTGAATGCGCATCTTCCACATTCAATACACCTTGAACCACATTTACTCCACTTCAATCACCTCTTTTCACCACCATTAATAAGGGAATTATCCTATCCATACAACCTTTATAGATTAAGGAGATTAAGCTCTAGGGAGAGGTCATTAGCATCAAGGATAAGTCATCCAAATTGGTTAGATTGTTTCAATTTGATCGTGTGTGTATCAATTACTTTGATGTATAAAACTATGCTTACTTTTGGCTAAACTTTCTTAGATCTTGGTTTATAGTGAATCTTAGTTGAAGTTTAATAAGTTAGTTAAACATGTGATCCGTTTTTAATAAGTAAAGGTTATGTTTCAATTATCACTTGATGAGGAATGCAATAATACCCTTAAAAGATACCCCAAGTGATAAGCTTGACGATACTCTGAGAAATTACTAGTCTTATGAGGCCTTGGCGGACATTAAAACAGACACAAAGTTCCAAGCTTGATGATATGCCGGGGAACTGCCACTCTTGTAAAGACTTGGTTGATAAATTATGAATCTTTAAAAGAGTCACCAAGTTCCGAGCTTGATGATAAGTTAAGGAAATGACATTCTTGTAATGGCTTGGTAAAATAACATAAATTCTAATATGAACATGGACCAAATGAATTATTAGTAGTAACTAATCATTTTACAATGAGAATTATTGGCCATGTTTATGGAAACAGATTGCTGATGTTCATCCACTAAAGTCAACTAATTACTTGTTAAGTGAGTGTGCAACATAAGTGCAGGTTACGTGTGATGACGTGTAGGATCAACGTTTAACAATGTAAACCAATATCTACTCTTCAATCAATGTGTAGAATCCATTAGAAGGTAAAACACACAAGAAATGTCGTTTAAATATTCTTATATTATCATAACAGTTAAAGTACAATATGATTTTGACAATATCACATCTCTAGTACAATGGAATGATCTTTACTGAACGCATAAGTCTAATCCCTATTTATAGACTTGACGAAACCATATGTGGCTCATAATTCTTATCCGGCTCATAACTTATGCGCCACATAAGTCTTATCCACAACATTACTTATGCTCTACATTACAAATTACATTCCCGATTGTTTCTAATACATACAAGAATCAAGCGATAGATGTAAAGTACTAACAAACTCTCCCTCATATATTGCTTGGTATTGCTCTTCAATATTTAGTTCCAAATACTCGTTGCTGATACTCCCTTCGCATTTCCTCAAACGATTTCTTCTTGGACCCTTTTTGACTTGTAGGAATTGAAACACCACAAGGTTTATATTGAAACCTATTCCATGAATCTCGTTCTATTCGCTCTTTACATTCAGTCTCTAACTCTTCCTCTTCATTGTCTTTTTCTTCACCCAGTTGTCTCCACTAACTTTTCCACACTCTACCAGAATATATCTTATCCACATCCTTCTCATTGTAAATTTCAATCCTGTTAGCATGTAACGCTTCAATGTCCTTTTCTAAACAATTCATTAACCACATCAGATCCAAGACTGTTATCACATCCCACTTTCCGTATCTATTCAAAACGATCGCCACTTCTCCAGCAGTACTATAGTTTTGGTCAAAAATTGACAAAGGTGATTTCGTAACCAAATTAGTAAATGGGACTCGATGCTTGCTTGAAATGAACGTAAAAGTGCTAGAACACAGAGATTTGTTGCGAGGAAAAAACCCGTTATCCTGAGGATAACAAGAAAAAACCTCGGGTGGTGAAAACTATCACCACCAGTTTATTACTAAAAAAAATCAGTTACAAGTGGTGGAGCTTCAACTTGATCGTGTTTACAAACAGCGAGTACTAGTATGTCTCGTCTGAAAAAGTGTGTGTATTGATCCAGGGTTTAGCTCTATTTATACACAAAAGTAGCTAACTAACATGCCTAAAAATCAGGAAATAATAAACTCTTTTCAATTAGCC